>NC_037092.1:51728730-52039043 GCF_002994745.2 Rosa chinensis
GGTTTGGTGAGGTTGAAGCAGTCATTGAGGGAGTGGGAGTGGGCAGAGTCGTTGGTTGTGGTGGTCTGAGCGACGGCGGCAGCGTCGTGGTCGATGGTGAGAGGGACGGCGGAGAACTGGTGGGGGAAGTTGGTGAGCTTGATTTTGCAGAAGCAGGGAGAGGAGGTTTTGAGTTTTTCAGATTTGAGTATTTGGGGGGGGGGGGGGAGAGAGAGATATAGCGAGAGAAATCGCTGGCCATGAGGCTCGAGCTAGGGGAGGGCGAGCACCGCCGAGGGTTGAGCGACGGTGATGGCGCCGCAGAAGAGGAACCCAACTTGGGGTAAAATTGGTTGTAGAGAACAGTGTGAGAGAGAGAGAGAGAAGAGAGAAAGAGAGGCCCTTGGTCAAGATCGGGAAGAAGAGAGAGAAATTTGCCTATTTCCCCGAAAAAAAAAAAAAAAAAAAAGAGATAACAAAAGGAAAGAATTAATTTATTAATTAAAAAAAATGATGTGAGGGTATAATAGTCATTTTATCGCGGAGAGACTGCCACGTTAGCGCTTTAACGGAATATTTGGACGGAGAGTAACAGCAAGGACCTATTGGTTCGAAATTTTGAAGTACAAGGACTAAACGTGTGAAATTAAAAGGCCAGGGATTGAAGTGTTTTTCGGGCAAAAGTTCAAGGACTAAACAATATTTAGTCCTTTAATTAACTTCCGAATTATTCATGATTGATTCTTGGTTGCATGCTAAATCTTGATGCTATGAAAGTAAGAGATTTCTGAGACAACAATGTTGAAAGGCTAGTTTGTTCTGAGTCTAGAGTCTTTTGTTTCGTTTTGATTCCAGACAACAATGTAGGTGAGCACTACATGACAATTGCCTACATCTCCAGAGGCTTAGCCTCTCTCTCTCTCTCTCTCTCTCTCTCTCTCTCTCTCTCTCTCTCTCTCTGGGCGAGAATATGGACCAGAACGTCCAAAATTATCCTTTTCCTTAGGGTTTCGCTCCTTGCGCCCTCCTTTAGGGGCGCGACTATAATTAGACTCTGGAATTGGCTTGGCTCCCACGGGTCTAGAGTTATAGTTCTTCACAAGTATGTTGTTGTGATTTTCAGCCACGTCCATGGCACCAATAAGCTCATGAAATCTTATGATGCGTCCGACATTGACATCAATTCCATAGTTCCTGGCTATCATCAATGCAGAGACGGGGAAGGTACAGAAAGTCTTCTCGGTCAACATCGTATCAGTGATTTTCTGCCCACAGAATTCCATCAAAGACTTGATACAAAGTGCTTCCAAATTGTACTCAAGTACAGACTTGAAATCACAGAAGCAGAGGCTATGCCATCTCACTTCTAAGGGTGTGTTTGGTATGGCTGTGCTTTTAAAAAAAGCTGGCTTCTGCTTATTTATGAGAATAAGTGGCTGAAAAGCAAAGCAGCTGAATGTTTGGTAAACTGGGTTTTTATAAGTGCTGTCAGTGGCAAAAGCAATGGCAAAGTGTTTGGTAAACTCAAAGCTGGCTTGTACTTTTTGTTTGTGGAACGACCAATTTAGACATGAAATATTATTTTGCCTTGATTGTTTGTTAATACAATGTTGTTCAAATGCTCTTGTTATCATTTTTAATCTTTATTATGTCCTTATAAATTTTTGTTAACTTTCAATTTTTATAAATCATGGTGATCATATGTGTTGTAAATATTAATGTGGCTATTCATGTAATAGCAATTAGTGTTGTGTGATATACGCCAATTAAGATTGATTGGTGATTAACAGAATATAATTAGCTATTGATTGATTGTAATTAGACGAGTGATTGATGTAATCGTTAAATAGTTACCTTTTGTAAACCTGAGGTACTCCTATATAAACCTCATTGTGAGATGAATAGAATCACTCCATTTCTCATACTTCATTCTTCACACTCTCTATCCTCTGTGTCATTTCTCTCTTCTCTCAAACTCTCTTACTTTTCATTTTACAACACGTTATCAGCACGACAAGCTCTAGGATTCAAATTACGAGTTGCGGAGAAGAGGTGGTTCATCATTCAATCAAGAGAAGAGGCGAATAACTCCCAAGCTATTGGATTGGTTGGATTGGCTGAGAAGACAACCTTCTCTGTTCTACACAAATAAGATGAAGATTCATCCCTTCTACATTGAGTTAAGTTCTTCAAATTCTAATTTTAATTCATGTTTTCAATCTTGATTATATGAACAATCACCATGATGCATGAACCCCCAAATTTACTTTATTAATTTATTTGGTTGATACATATATATCTGTCGTATATATTTTTTCATGTTTTTTGATTTGATTGACATATATCATGACACATTGACATGTAAGATTCCTATTTAATATTACTATAATGCCAGAAGTGTTTATTCAAATCATTGTCATAATAATGTGCATCATTTCCTGTTAATGTTGTATATTACGCTCAACACCATAATGATTTCATTATTGACTTTACGATATTTATTTACTTCATTACAATTTCTTAATGTTGTACATTAAGTTTATTGCCATAATGATTATGTAATATTTATGGGGTTAATGAAGTGTTAATGCCAGAAGCATTTAAGGGAAAAAAAGAAGAAGACAGGTTAATGGTGAATATTAAATGAGGCTGAGTCAAAAGCTCAAATCAAGCCCAAAGTCACAACAACAAATCCGAGCCAGAAGCTCAAGCCCAAGTTGCAAGACCAGAATAGAAGCTCATCACATGTTGCCATGACAAAAGTTATGAATCTTCTCAAACTAGGTTCATCCAGTTGGATGCGATGTCTAGGCAAGGTTCAGATGAGGCCGTGTACTTAAGTGAGCCTACTTCACCTAAACCTCATCCTTCCTTACCTGGTCGTATTCAATTGGAGTTACCGAAAGGGTTGAGTAATACCAAGCCCACTCCTTCTTTGGTCCAGCAGAATCAAAAATAAAAGGAAAAATGATTTCATATTGTAAATAGATTCACCATATTTAATATGTGTAATTAATTGCCAGAAGCATTTATTCACATAATTGTGTGATAATTAATCTGTTATATTAGTAGCATGCAATTAATACTCAATTGATTTGTGATTTTTAGTTATCCAAATTTGTGAGATTATTTCAATTTGCTCAATTCAATATTATTGTGTTACTTGTCTAAATTTTCGCACTGGAATATATGTGTAGAAAATGCAGGTACCTAATGAACTAAAAGTTCTAAATGAACCAGTAGTTCATACATAAATAGAACTTGTAGTTTCGATAATGCCATTTAAGAAACTTGAAGTTTCCTTCATAAATTCACCACACATGATAAAACTAGTAGCTTTTACATGTTTAATCCGATTTTTCATACCATGTTATAGAACCTGAAGTTCTCATTACTTGCTTATGGACGATATTACCCAAAGCACTAATATTATTTGTTCATTTCCTATAAGAAATGTCAAATCTCAACATGTTTGACTTTGTTGCTTTGGAGGTTTCCAGAAGAAACTATCTGAAGTGGACTCAACTTGTGTTAATGCTTGGATCCGTTGGGGATCTAATTAACGATAAGTAAGAGATAGAGAGAGAGAGAGAACGACACAAGCGAAGTATAGTGGTTCGCCTCCGCATGAGCGGGAGACTACGTCCACTTGAAAGCTATACTAGTGTGTCGAGCCTTGCGGCCTAACAAGATTACAAGAGATGTAATGAATGTGTTGAGTTGTGGGAGGAGGCATTCCTTTTATAGATGAAGGAATGCTTCACATTTACTTGTTCTTCGATGTGGGACAAGCAAAGTTACTATTATAGTCTATTTAACATGTAGAAAGCTATGTTATGGGGGCATCTTGGCAAGGGCGGAAAGGTGGCTTCCCGGTGGCGGATTTGCGACTTCCGGATACCGCTGTGTAGCCTGAACATAGGGCTACACGATGCATGTCTCGGTTGGGCCTTGCCATGTCTTGTGGATGTCCCAAAGTAGGTGTTACTTATGCTTGGTGATGTAGTAAATACTCCATATTATTGGAGGTATGTACAAGTCCCCGAAGTCCCCAAGTAAGAGGAGCTTCTTGGTTGGGGAGTTATAACCACGATGTCATCAAGCATAAGTAACCGGGCGGCACGGAGCCCCTACAAGTCCCCGAACTCCGTAAGCAAGAAGGGACTCGTTAACCTGCACAACAAAGACAAAAAACAGGCATATGTAGAATGCTCGTTGCATTGGGCAACAAATGTGAGTTGCAATGATATGCGTTGGCATACATGAACGTAATAGTGCGCATATGGTCGTGTGAGCAAATGAATTGCATATGATAAGTGCGTGACGCGCGCAAGGAGACGAACGAGGTCGAGTTTGACGGAGTTATGCTCGCGAGATGCAAGTTGCATGAGCGCCGCGGAGGTATGCGTTTGTAACTCATGAATGATGATCGCGAGTACGGTTGTGTTTGTTTGGTTGTCTCTCGTATTAATGGAACGCGAAAAGAATTTGATTTGTCGCGGTCGGTAAGCGACAAATGGTAGAAAAATTCAATGTTCCATTAACGTGTGGTGTGTCGAGTAGACATGAGCGTAAAGCTCGGGGATTGCCGGGAAGGCATGAGCGGAAAGCTCGTGAGCGGAAGCTCGTGGGTGCCGGGAAGGCATGAGCGGAAGCTCAAGGGTTGCCGGGAAGGCATGAGCGGAAGCTCGGGGTGCCGGGAAGGCATGAGCGGAAGCTCAAGGGTTGCCGGGAAGGCATGAGCGGAAGCTCGGGGTGCCGCGAAGGCATGAGCGGAAGCTCGTGAGCGGAAGCTCAAGGGTTGCCGGGAGGGCATGAGCGGAAGCTCAAGGGTTGCCGGGAAGGCATGAGCGGAAGCTCGGGGTGCCGGGAAGGCATGAGCGGAAGCTCGGGGTGCCGGGAAGGCATGAGCGGAAAGCTCGTGAGCGGAAGCTCAAGGGTTGCCGGGAAGGCATGAGCGGAAGCTCGGGGTGCCGCGAAGGCGTGAGAGGAAGCTCGGGGTGCCGCGAAGGCGTGAGCGGAAGCTCGGGGTGCCGCGAAGGCATGAGCGGAAAGCTCGTGAGCGGAAGCTCAAGGGTTGCCGGGAAGGCATGAGCGGAAGCTCGGGGTGCCGCGAAGGCATGAGAGGAAGCTCGGGGTGCCGCGAAGGCGTGAGTGGTGAGCTCGTGAGCGGAAGCTCAAGGGTGCCGCGAAGGCGTGAGCGGTGAGCTCGTGAGCGGAAGCTCAAGGGTGCCGCGAAGGCGTGAGCGGTGAGCTCGTGAGCGGAAGCTCGGGGTGCCGGGAAGGCGTGAGCGTGAAGCTCGTGGGTGCCGGGAAGGCATTAACGGGTAGCTCGATGGTGATGCCCTGAGGCATGAGCGTGACCGTTGCTAATTATGTTGGGCTGTATGTACAAGTCCCCGAAGTCCCCAGTCAAGGAGGGTGTTCTTGCGGGTTGATACCAAAGCGTAGCTTTGTGCCATATATCAAGCATAATTAGTGCGAGTGCGTCGTCCATCTAGAATTGGTTGGAGCGAACGCTTTTGCCCTTTCGGGTGGGCCCCTGCTAGGCCCGCCAGGGAGTCCCCCACTCCTGGCGATAGACCTCCGTATGGTCGGAAAATTGTTTGATGAGGGGAGCTGCGCGGAGAAGAGGGTGTTGGGTAGCGAGCCCAATCTTAGATACCCAAGCGTCGGGGTTAACTGCCGGATCAATGGCTGCCGTGGGCTGTGTTAACTAGTCCCTAGCTGTTTTCTCGAAAGAGAAACTTGACTGCAATGCCGCGTAGCGGTCATTGTCATGATGAGGCGTTGCCTTACCGCTTGGCGGTTGTTTGAAAAAATGATAAACACATAGAGCAAGTAATAAAATTTTGTTTGAGTGTCCCATGCTTATTTAATTTTGCAATTAAAATAGAAGCATGGCATATGTGTATAGCATGTACTTGTAATGCGGATGCTAATATCATTTTTGCATTTTTGTAGATATGGTAATGGATCATTGAGATCGGTATGTGAAGCATGGCATATCTAGTACGTGAGATCTAGAAAGTGTTGCCAAATCTACGAAATGTTGTAGGCATGCTCAAAAGTTTATGGAAGCATGCAAAAGCATATCAAGTGTGATATATTCGTAGGCATGCTTAGAATAGTAAAAGCATGTGAAGGCGTAGCAATAGCTCTAATTGCAAGAGCGTAAAAGATAAGATATAGTGACTTATCTTATGCCGATTTGGAGGCTAGCGGAGTTGGCCGAGCATGGCGGTCCATTGCTTGTGGCGGATAAAGTATTCCGATAATGTACGTCAACTCGTAGTTGAGATTGAATGCTCAATAGAAATAATTGAATTTCCTTGAAACAAAATAGATGATTAATATGTAGATTTGTAAAATCAACATCAATAATTTGCATATGTACTTTGATAAAATTATAAGCAAAGTGTATGAGCAAATGTGGTGGTTGACGACAAATAACATGCATATATATCTATTTTGAATGTCGAATTTGCAGGGAGCATGCGAACTTTGACTATGTGCGATAACAATTGAGTATGCGCAACAATATAAACTAATATGGGTAAACTAGGAGGTAGCCAGCAAGCTAGTTTAGCATTTGCTTCTTTAGGACTTAAGTGGCAGCTTGTGATTTAACTAAAAAGGCTGCAAATGCACTGCTCGACAGCGGTGCGTGTCTCTGTCAATTGACTAAACGTGATGGCTTGTGGCCAACAGTCGTAGCATTGCTGTGCATATATATATATACAATGGTGCAATGAATATGTGTGGTGTACGTGTGCGTAGACGTGCGTCCAGATGAGAGGCTATGTATGTGTATGTGACACACAAGTACTGTAGTTGATACGTGCAGCATGGATAGGAGCACGAACGTGTGCATAGCTATAATGGTGGGTCATGTTATTTGATAACAAGTATATGATCTCATGGTCTTACTGCAGCACGTAAATAACCACATGCATAATTATGTATAGAAAGTGTGCACAGGGGAAAAGCATAATTAGGTATATGTGGCATTGAATTATGAACCATGCTCTTGTTGACCAACTGTGCTAAGCTAGTTCACCCGTGAAAACTAGGCACGTGTGCACCAAGGAATAAAGAGATAGAAATACTTATCTTGATGGCTGGCTTTGCTGGTTGCGCTCTGACCATCATAGAAACCCACAGTTCGACTGCATAAATGAAGGCAGAGTCCGCCGCAGTATCCTCCGGCATATGAGAAGTTTGGATGATGGTCGCTGATCCAAGAGGATGGCAGTGGGTGTCCATATCAGATGTCTAGGTGTGCAGGTAAGATTGCCCAGAAAATTGAGTCTACACCAGGGGTTAGAGCTCAGCGGAGCTCCTGCCGGAGGTGGCTAGCGGAAGAGTTGCTCAGCGGGGCTTGCTTGGCCAGCGGAGCTGCCACCTGGCGGTAGAGATTGGCAGTGGTAGCTCGGCGGTAGTGAGGCTGGCGGAGCGGAGCACTTGGTCAGTGGCGGAGCGGAGCTTGCTTTGCCGCTGATGGTAGCTGGCGGTTCCGCTGACGAAAGCTAGCGGAAGTCATGGCCGGAGCTAGGCTGGCGGGGATTTGCCGTTTTTAAGTCTGCAAAGCCGCCGGTGGTGAAGTTTTAATGGAGCATGGCCAGCGGTGCTTTGGCCGGCGGAAGTGCGCCGGTAAGTGTTGACTGGCGGAGGCCCAGCGGAGGCAGCCCGGTGGTGCAGTCCGGCGGAGGCTTCCTGGCAGTGAAGCTTTGGAGATTCCTAGCGGAGCTCTGGCCGCTGAAGAAGTGTGGCGGAGCGGAGGAGGATAGTTGGCGGTCGCAGCTGGTTGGCCGAAGGACCTTTGCTCCTTGTCTTGCAACCTGGCAGAGCTTGGCGGAAGATGTCGGCGGTGAACAGTCCAGCGGAACGAAGTTGGCTAGCCGATTGTCTGGCGGAGCGGAGGATGGTGCTCGGCGGAGGCTCCGAGTTCGGCGGAGATTGCAGTATGGTCAGCGGAGGTTAGCCGCTGGTATTCTTCAGCGGAGGTGATGAGCTGCAGAATTGGAGTCCGGTGGAACAGGAGTTCGGCGGAACTGGTGTCCGGCGGAACCGGAGCTCAGCGGAGCGGAGAAGAAGAGTTTGGCGGAGGTGGTTGGGTGCCCAGAGCAAATCTCTGGGTGTCCAGAGAGGTTTTGCCGCCAAGTTTTTTTTTTTTTTTTTTTTTTTTTGAAGGTTCAGCGTTGACTAACCTTGGTCAGCGTTGACCGGCCCCTGATGGGCGTTGACCGCCTCCGCCGGGCGTTGACCGACTCCGCTGGGCGTTGACCGGACCCGCCGGGCGTTGACCGGACCCCTTTTGATGTTGAATGAGCGTCGACTCGACATTTTCGGGTCAAAGTTCGTGGTAGGTGACGAAGCCTTTGTGTTGGCTTCCCACAGACGGCGCCAATGTTAATGCTTGGATCCGTTGGGGATCTAATTAACGATAAGTAAGAGATAGAGAGAGAGAGAGAACGACACAAGCGAAGTATAGTGGTTCGCCTCCGCATGAGCGGGAGACTACGTCCACTTGAAAGCTATACTAGTGTGTCGAGCCTTGCGGCCTAACAAGATTACAAGAGATGTAATGAATGTGTTGAGTTGTGGGAGGAGGCATTCCTTTTATAGATGAAGGAATGCTTCACATTTACTTGTTCTTCGATGTGGGACAAGCAAAGTTACTATTATAGTCTATTTAACATGTAGAAAGCTATTTTATGGGGGCATCTTGGCAAGGGCGGAAAGGTGGCTTCCCGGTGGCGGATTTGCGACTTCCGGATACCGCCGCGTAGCCTGAACATAGGGCTACACGATGCATGTCTCGGTTGGGCCTTGCCATGTCTTGTGGATGTCCCAAAGTAGGTGTTACTTATGCTTGGTGATGTAGTAAATACTCCATATTATTGGAGGTATGTACAACTTGTGAAAATTCATCTGACTACAAAGAAGATGAGATCAACAATCGATACTCATGACAATGTCATCACTGAGGCTTTTAAGGCTAGTGCCATAATGTTCATAAAGAAACATATGGAGAAAGCACTCCAAGTTGAGTATCCGATGAAGAGGATCCACAGACTCTTTGGGTCGCTCTGGAAGAGTACTTTAACCACCAAATGACCATTTTCTTGCCTGAAGCAAGACATAATTAGCAAGATATTGAACAAGCCCATCTGTCCAAAAGAATACAAGGAGAGGCACATTACTAATTATTAGAATTGATCACTATCTTGTTGCTCACTGAAATGAACAACAACCTCCTGTTGAGGAATGACCATGGCAAGCCCATCGGTACCTCATCAACACTTTTGCTTGAAGAAAATGATGTTACTCATCGCAAACCTAATCGCGAAAGGAGAAACTGTGGCCGTGGAAGGAAAAAAAAAGTCCTATCTTTCGAGACAAGGAAAGAGAGGTGGGCCCATATAACCGCCCCAAAACATTGCCCCATGTTACAGTGCCCCTGCCCAACAAGCCAAAGTGGAAAAGAACACTGGTTCGGCCCGCTGCCACCAAAATCAACATGATCTTTGTTATCAATGCGGAGGAATTGACTGCTGGTCTCGCACCTGTTGTGCGATAGCCGAAGCAGTAAATGAGTATTATGCCAGTCGCGGAACTCGAAATACCAACTTTATTGAAGGGTCATTTTCTATTGATTCCACATTAGAGATCATGGATTTTCAGCCAGTTACTGAACATACCGAGGATTAGAACTCGAAGACATGGGTATAATTGGCCCCTTGTGCCATATCTATTTCATGTTAATGAATGAAACATATTCGGATTTTGGTGATTTATGTTTTCAATTATTTTGGATTATAGAAATGTGGTTATGTTCGAATATATTTAATTCAATAAACTTATTTATACATTTGATCCATTGAATTAAATTTATGAATAGGCATGTCTTGTGGGGAAGTTTGTTGTCTAGTTAAAAGTGCTATTACGCACACCATACTCCCAGATCGGAGATATTTTTCAAACTTATGTCTATTCATACCTCTGTGACAACCGTATCAGGCCAATCCAACCTGATAGAGGGTTATGGCAAAACCCACTGTATGTTGTCCAATGGTACTAAACATACCATTAATGAGGCCTTATAATCTCCACGTTCCAGAAGAATGTTATTGAGTATTAAGGATATTCTAACCAACAGTTACCACGTTGAAACCACTGAGAAAAATGATTGTAATATCTTTGCATAACCTCTAAGTGTGTGGCCAGAAGCGTACAATGGAGAAAATTGAAATATGTTAGCTAGAAGCTAACTAATTCAAGCAACTACTTGCTATGGCATGACCGTTTGAGACACCCAGGTCACAGTATGATGCACCATATCCTCAACTCATCGCAGGTGCATCCCCTTTTGAATAAGGGTCTTGTATATAATGACACACTATGCCATACTCATTAAGAATATTTCATACTAGACCATCATATGCAAAGACTAGTACATACACCACCATTTTTCTGCACAGAATGCAAGGGAAATTTGTGGACATATCCAACCACCATGTGGACCAGTTAAATATTAATGGTTTTGGTTGATGTATCGACAAAGTGATCACATGTTACACACTATTGTCCACAAGAAAACGCTGCTTTTGCTAAACTCTCACCCAGATCATGAAATTGAGGGTTCACCACTCGGATTATCCCATAAAGTTTATAAGACTTGATTATACCGGAGAGTTTACATCGAAGTCTTTTGATGATTATTGCATATCCTTTGGGGTTAATGCTGAACATATATTTCCCTATGTTCACACCCAAGATGGTCCTCGAAAATAGAATCGTGCTAATGCACACCAAGCTTCTAATTTCTGCATGGGGCTATGCAATCTTGCATGCAGCTATGTTGGTCCTGTTGAGGCCCACTGCTACCAACCTTACTCCGCATTATAGCTAGTGACTGGGTACGGACCTGATGTTTCGCACTTAAGCGATTTGGGTATGCAGTCTTCGTACCAATTGTGCCGTCACAACGTACAAAATTGGGTCCTCAACAAAGGATGGGTATACATGTCGATTATGAGTCTCATCCATTATGTGCTCTTTAGAGCCCTTGACAGGCGATCTCTTTACCGCTTAATTTGACAAGACCCGCCTCGAGTTTCACCTTGAAACCCAAAGAGGCCCTGTGGGGCCCACCTTAGAAGGAATTCTACCAAGAATTTGGCAGAACTTCCCCCGAAAGTGGACTACCTACAACCTGTAAAACGCACAAAACACTTCAAGCAAACCGACTTTATACTCCTGGAGCCACCCTGCTCCCAATTTACCATCAACTCCACTTTCACAAAACACAAAACTCAACTTAACAATACTAATCCCAAAGGTTATCAGAGCAAAGGATATAAAAAGAAGAGTAAAGGATCAAGGGATCCTACAATGCGGAAGTAGCGACAACTATGCCTCAAATGCCTTGTACGCCCGACCTCCACTAATTCGCCTGCAAGCTGGGCATTTGAAACCGAAGGGCCCAGGGGAAAGTAATTTAAAACACGTTAGAGTGAGTGGACAAAAATAAATAAATAAGATCATTCAAATGAAAGTAAAGCTTTAATACTTTCCCATATGTTCATCTTTAAAAAAAAAAACCCTTGATGCATGCAACGTGGATAAAACATATTTCTTGCAACACGAAAATTCGTGAAAACATTCCAGCCCCGCTGGTCAAAAGAAATCGAGCTAGCCCCGCTAGCTGAAGGTATCAATCAAATATGGGGAAGAAGTTCTCACCATACAAATAAGGGAGCCTCCTAGGCTCGGGTCGGAGTGTCCCACACTCTGGAGCATCCCATGCTCTGCTCTACTCACCCACGAACACATAGTAAGAAGGGAGGAGTACTAATAGGCTAGCTAGCAATAAATATGGCAACCCTGGTATGGTGGTTTAAAACCATACAAAAACTCGAAAATCAGTAAGGCTTCCCCATTACTCACGAGAGAAGACATATTCCAACGACGTGGCCCCGCACGCCAAAATAATCTTGAATTTATAAACCATCAGGCGAGAAATAATCGCTAAATTTAATTCCCTCAAAAATCCCATTTTCGAAATATATTCCAGAAATCTCAATATCGACGAATAGAAATGTATTATAAATTTCCGGAAATCACCTCAGAAAATAATTCGTCGAAAATCAAGCTTTCAAATAAAAGCCATATATCAGAGATACTTATTGAAGGCTCAAAATCCAATTCCGAATCATAATTGAAAATAATTCATAATTAATCTCTGAAAATAAATCATAAATCCAAATCCGAGCATAATAGATTCGTAACCGAAATTCATGTGGAAAAACAATGTCAAAATTATAATCCAAAGCAAAATATTATGGTCGATAAATAAAATGATAATTAAATTAATCAATAATTTCAAGATAAATGCATGCATCATTATTTAAAACAAAAGTCCACTCACAGTATATGGCTAAGCTTGCCGTTTATTCGAAGTTTCCTCAAATGGCGGTTTCTCACGTCCCGTACAAAAATAATCGCGCGTAAACAAAATGATTACAGGACGGAAATTAACTTTACGATAATTAAAACGAATTTCTAATCGTCTCCTTTAATCTATACTCCTTCAATTCTCCTCAGATTTAATCCAAACTTCACCAACAAATTCTATTCGTCGATTTACAAATTCTAAGATGAATTCCAAAGAAATCCGACGGTCGGATTCTCGTAAATCGATAACCGAAACTCTTAATTTTTAGAAATTCATAATCGATTGAAAACTCCTCCAATCTTCACCAAACTTTACATATAATCTCTGCAATATTTATGTGATTTAACTAACTGAAAAAGAAAAGAAAAAAAACATTATTTAAATCACTGTTCACACACCGCACTATTCATCATCGCACTATTCATGCGCGACACTGTTCATGCGGCGGCCAACTCCTCCTCCGGCCACCAAATTTTATCCACAGCATCATCTCAACATTTCCAATAACTTTCTCAACTGTGACAAAGTCAGAAAATACCTTCAAGTGGCCGAACAATTAAGCACTCCGATGTACAGTGAAATTTTCCAATTATGCTTTCTTCCTCCATGCTTCGATCTGGGTTATGAAACTTGGCGAGCATGAAGAGTGGCTCAAGGCGCTTCTAATGGACCTGGGTTTATGACCGAAGGTGACCGGAAATCGGCGTTGACCAATTTGCTACAGTAAAAATGTTTGCTTCGATCTCCACATTTCCGGCCAAATCGCAGTAAACAACTCCCGCATGCGTGTTAAGGATGAGGAGACGAGTCTATCGATGCTCGCAGCTCGCCATTTGGTGGCCTAGAGGTGGAGAAAGAGAGAGTTGCAGAAGAGAGACAGAGAGAGCAAGGGGAAAGAGAGAGAAAAGAAAGAAAAGTTACCCGGCCACAGTAACTTTTCAAATTTATACTAATCCACCATAAACAGTAAATTTCATATTTCACTTATAACTTTCACATACGAACTCCGATTTTTACGAACCAAGTATGCACACACCCGGTTTAACGTCCTCTACGACTTTCATGAGTTTTTCAAATTTTGGCCCGAACAAAAAGTCGATTTTTCGGGCCACCAAACTTATCGAAAACAACCAAAATGTAACCGAAATCGTTAACTTTCATTTTTCCACAAGTAAACAAATGACATTTTGGTTCGGGGCGTAACATAATTTGCGGATTGTCACTTTGATGAGACAGTCTTCCCGCCGTTAGGGGGAGATAAGAACGTCACCGTTCCTGATGAACGACGTGAATTAACATGGAATGTCCCCACAATGTCTCATCTTGATCCCCAAACCGCACGAAAATAGTGAAGTGCGGACAATTCTAGATCTATAGAGTATAAGAATACAATATACCAGACACTTTCTGTGATCTAGCAAAAGTGACGAGATCATATATACCTGCTGCAAATGTGCCTGCAATGATAGAAATCCCTGTAGGATGTGTAGTCCCAAATGGACAAGGTACGACCATGGCGGCTAACCAGTCATATGTCCCTGCCCAGAAGCGAGGTAGACCATTAGGTTCGAAGGATTCTTATCCCCAGAAGAGGGTAAACTTGGCACAACCGAATCCTCTTGACATCGCTATCTCAAACCGATTCATCTCATGAGATAAATCTGGATTATGGGTACGTCCTAGAAGAGACCATGTTGGGGGGACACTCCAACATTTGAACCCACTCCCGAGAATAGAGAAATCTCGGTAGTGAGATTTGGAATCGGATTGAGATTATCATCGATGATATATTAGTATTTGCGGTGGCTACCGAAATTATAATAAGCGATGACCTCGAACCTTGCTTTGTTGATCAATATCAACGAAGAGACACTACACCAAAAACGTTAACACACAACACTTTTTGCACAACGAAAAAAAAAAAGTGTTGTGTGATGAAGAAAAGTGAATCACGTGAATCACACAACACGTTTACAAAACTTGCGTTGTATAAGGTGGTTAAAATTCTGAACTTTTTAGCTAGTAGATCATTGCACAATAGTTATAAGAATAGTTCGTTGTGTGAATGAAACAAAAATAGTGGTAGATCTCCCTCCTAGATCTACCCCAAATTTGGCTCCAAATTGGTACTTCATTGTACAACAGAATAGTTATATCCGTTGTATGAGTGTAGTTTGCAAATTGTCACACAACAGTTTTTGTTTTTGTGTTGTATGATCAAGGAAAATATATTAGAGGTTTCGATGCGTCTCCATACGCCACTCATTCCTTTGCTCCCAAATTGAACTTTATTTACACATAGCGGGAACTTTCCCTCCTTGCTGCCACAACTCAAATTTAATTTGTGCGGAATCAGACAACACATAGCAAAGTTATGTTGTCTGATACATGAATACAAAATAAAAATAGCCAACAACCAGTGCGTTTGACAAATTAATTGGCTGAGGCTAGTGACTTTTGTCTCCCACTTTGTTTATTTCCAACACCCAGACAGATCACCTCAAAGCACTATTTCTTCATCACTCTTCTTCTCTCCCCGAAAGACAAGTACCTTCATCTTCATCCACAACCAACCTCCGTGTCCGACTCAAATGAAAATCAGGCTTCCAATCGAAGAGCCCAGTGGATTTCACCATCTCTCCACTAAAACCTGCATCCCTGATCCCTAATCATCAACCCCTCAACTCTTGACCCCAAAATTTTGTCAACCATCAAAACCCTAACTCGCTCTCTCCAACTTATTACCCATGCGGGGTCCCCATCGCTCTGAGCGCAAGGTCAGTGAAGCAGCAAAAACAAAATCGAAGCTCTAGAGGCGGAGAAGGACTCCCTTATCAAATTGAACAAGGCCACCTAGCAGACCATGTGGGAGTGTGGGACTGGAAGCAACAGCTCTACGCTGAAGCCAACACCGACTCTGCTCTCATCCCTCTCGCCAGACTCAAAGCCATCGACAGCGAAGCCCTACTTCCCCAATCGGTACGCTGTCACTGCTTTGGTCTCTTTCGCATTTGGGTTTAGGGATTTAGGGAATCGGGGTCCGATTAGTTTTTGTTATTTGATTTGTTTCAATGCATTTTTGCAGCAGTTAAAGAGGATTCCAAATCTACCGAAGCTAAATTTGTGGCCTCCATTCTCTCGAAGAAGCAAAAGCAGAAGCAGAAAGTCACCAAGCTTGGAAGCTCTAGAACCCACATCAACAACCTCCCCAAGCTCCTCTCATACGTCACCCTAACCTCACCGCCTTAGTACGTCGTCGAATCTGTCCTCTCCATCCAAGCCTTCTTCACTCCAGTCTTGCCTGACCTCGCTTCCTCTTCTTCCAAGCCCAATCACTCCCAAGACGACGACCCCGAGTTCATATATAGCACTTGGCTTTGGTCCAAGTTTGACGAGCTCGTCGAGTCCTTCATCCAACTCCTTCTTTTGTCGGAATCTGATTAAACTCTCAAGGTTTTTTTTTTTTTTTATTTTATTTACAGCCATTCAGATAATTATAGATATCTTTACTGCTTCTAATTTGAAATTTGATAATGTTGTTAGGAGGTGGTGTTGGATACACTGATGGAGTTTTTGAAGTTGGGAAACAGAAGAAGGTTTCACTCTGCTATATTCCTTAGGTTTCTTCGTAACATTGTAAGTTATGGTTTTATCTATAGACTTAACCAGGCTTTGATTTTCCTCTATTGCTATTTGAAGAGATCTTTATGATAATTCTGTTGTTATCACTAGGTGTACTCTACAACATTGCCGAATTTCTTGGTAGACTTGCTTGCATCACAGTATTTCAAGTATATTGATGTCCGATAAGGTCACATTGTTGTTAGGACTGATAATTGATAAATCTGAAATCAGATTGCTTCATTTAGTTCCTTGGCAGGTATTGAAAATGTAATTCATAGATTGTTTTGGGTATGGGGGGTTTTTGGGTGACCAACCGCCGCTGGGTCATCATGCTCAAGGTGGACTGGGGCTGCCATCTGTGGGAAATCAAGGACAGGGGAATGGTGCTTAAAATTACGGTGGGTCAGGCTTTACCAGCCAATTTCTTTGTTTTGTCACCTCAACATTCAAAATATTTGGTATTCGTTCCAATTCCTATTTTCCAAGGAAAAACACATTGCATGCTTCTTGTTGATTATTTACTTCATTTTGGGTGAACTCTGATTTGCATGGTAGTTGTGTTGAGCAGTTTGCGTGGTTTATGCTTGAATTGAATGATGAATTGAGTTCATGAATATTTGATTCAGGTGTATGACTGCTTGTTGGGAGCTGATGCTTTATGTGATTCTGGTGATTTGCATGGTTGTAGAGAATATGCTCTCGTTTGATGATTGTATTAGCTGTGCTTTTATCGCCACTTCCTCTGTTCATCTGCACCTTTTAAGATATAGGTCAGTACTCTCTCACCCCTCGCCAGACTCAAAGCCATCTACAGCGAAGCCCCACTTCCCCAATTGGTACTCTCTCACTGCTTTGCTCTCTTTCACATTTGGGTTTAGGGATTTAGGGAATCAGGGTCCGATTGGTTTTTGTTATTTGATTTGTTTCAATGCATTTTTGCAGCAGTGAAAGAGGATTCCAAATCTGCTTAAGCTAAATTTATGGTGTGAGGGTTGCTTGCATTTTTGTTTTGCCCACCAGGTGTTTGTGAAAATGCCTCAGATCTTCTTCTCTATGTTTCTGCTCTGTGCGTCCTCTCCTCTGCTGTATATTTTTTTTTCTTCCTCCTCCATTGGGAGATGGGCACATAGCATTATATTTCTTTGCACCAAAACCAACTTGCAAAAACAATTAATATTGCTGGACATTGCTTTTGTTATTGTCTTCCACTTCAAAAGATCAATTAATTATCATGCCATATTTATATTGCTTTGATTGCCACCACCGAAGAAAGCACACACTGAGTGCTTTGTGTTAACAAATTTTTCCACCATTCTTTGTGTTTGCATACTTGAATAATTAAACATGGTCCTTTGTCTTCTTGTTCACTACATCACTTTTGACCACTGTTTCAAGCTGTGATTCAATTGCATGAAGGGTGCGGCATGAAGGCTTTGATTCATTCTTTGAATCATGCCTTAATTACAAAGATTCTTGATTCTTTATTTTCCGCATATGAAGGATGTAACATCCCCTATCACAATTTACCCGTTTACTAGTCATTTGGACGGTAAACGATCTTTACTTTCACTTTTACTTTCGGTTTAGTACTTTTAGTGGCCCTAAAAGTTGACTTTTTGTTCGGGTCAAAATTTGAGAAAATGTTCTTCATGGAAGTTGTAGAGGACGTTAAACGGAGCTCGTGGATATGTGGTACGTAAAAATCGGAGTTCGTATGAGAAAGTTATAAGCGAAATACTAAAGTTACTGTTCATGTGGTAAGTTTCTATAAATAGCCAAGTTACTGTGGTAAGTTTCCATTTTTGGAAACCTACCGGCTTTTCTCTCTCCTCGCCGCCGATCCTTTCTCCTCTTCGGCCCGATTTCTTGTTCCTTCGATTTCTTCCTCCTCCGGCCACCCCACGATGGAATCCGGGAACCAGCAAGCTCGCCTCTTCATCCTTGTCATGCCTGTGGTGGTGTTTTGCAGCGATTCGACCGGTGGAGCTTGGATTTGAGTCGTGAAGTTCACTGTAGCAGTTTGGGAGTTTTGTCAATTTCCGGCGATTCCGGCCGTCTCCGGCCACCACACTGGCATCGAAGGTTCGGTTTTTGCCAATGATCATTTCCCCTAAGGTTTTTCATTTCAATTTGCAGTGTGGAGGTCGAATTAACGATTGCAATTTCTAGGGTTCTTGGGTTTTTTTGGAAAAATTTCACCGGCCAAATTGGAGCCCTTCAAGGTAAAATTGGAACTTGTTGTAGTTGTGAAAAATGTTGGGTCTGTTGTGTAGGTGGTGCTGCCAAAATTTGGTGGCCGCCGGCGCGTGGGCCCCACGCGCTGCCACTGTTGGTGGCGCTTGGAGGTGTGTAGGGCAGTGTTTTAATTCCAGTTTTTAGCCCAATAAATTGTATAAATGTTGTAGTGCTTGTGTGTGAAGTTTGGTGAATTTTGGAGGAGTTTGGAATTGTTTGTGAATTTTCGAAGTTCGGAGTTGTGTGAATGAATTGTAGGAAATCCAGCCGTTGGATTTCCCTCGTTTTCATTGTGGAATATGTCAATTGAGGAATTGGTGTTGTGGGAGAGATTTGGGTTGAATCCGAGAAGCAATGAAGATAGGGATTTCCGGGTTTTGTTTAGGTTCGTATTTATTTTTTTCGAATTGTCGTTTATGGAAGTGTACTTGTGTACAGGACGATATATCGAGCTACCGCTTGACGAAGGAACTCGTTTGCGTGGTCGCCCAATAGTATTGTGAGTGGACTTTTGATTTTAAGTGATGCATGCAATATTATTTCGTAATTAATTATTACGCTTATTTATTTAAGAATATCAATTGGTTTATTGACTTGAATTTCAGATTTTGAATTTGATCATGATTTACCATGGTTATAATTTTAGAATGATTTTTGGCTCTAAGTTTTAAAAGGATATTGCGAATTCCGAAATAAAGTATGATTTATGAAATATTATAAAGTGATTTTGGGAATGAATTGTTTTCGGATTTTTTAAATGGAATTTTGGTCGAGGAAACGATTGATTTAATTATTCTTTTAGCGTGTGGGACACGCTGTCGATTTATGTGACTTTCTACGAGAATTTCCGGGTACGGTTGGGAATCGTACCCGTGTTTTCTTTATTCGCGAGACTTATGGGGAAGCCTTACTAATTTTCGATTTTCGTATGATTTTAACCCACCATACCTGGGTTGTCATATTTATTGCTAGCTAGCCTATTAGTACTCCTCCCTGCTTACTATGTGTTCGTGGGTGAGTACGAGCAGGGCATAGGATGCTCCAGAGTGTGGGACACTCCGACCCGAGCCTGGGAGGCTCCCCTCTTTCATATGGTGATACCTCTTCCCCATATCTTATCGTTGCTTGACTAGCGGGGCTAGTCCGATTTCCACTGTAACCAGCGGGGCTAGTCATATATTTTTGAGAAACGAGATTTCGGTTTTACGATATATTTTTCGAATGTTGTGACTAGCGAGGCTAGTCGGTTTATCGTTTTGAAATTCTTGGATTTAAAGCTAAATGTGTTTTCTAATTGTTGCATGCATCAGTTTTTAAAGAGAATAAATGTGGGAAAGTATGAAATCCTTTTTCTTTTAAATTTTTTTATTTTTGTCCACTCACGCTAACGTTTTTCGTCTACTTTCCCCTGGGCCTTTCGGTTTCTAATGCCTAGTGTGCAGACGTTATTAGTTGAGGTCGGACGTACGTGGTTCGAGGCATAGCTGATGAATAGCTTCCGCACTTCTTCTTTTGGCTCTGATATATCGTGAGTTAATAGTTTTGGGTAGTCCACTTTAGGGGTGACTCGGCAAATTCTCGGTAGAGTTATCTCTAAGGTGGGCCCCGCAGGGCCACCTCGGATTTCAGGGTGAAATCTGGGGCGGGTCCTGTCAAAGGAAATTTACAGCAGCCATATATGTAGCACCAAATTTTTTTTTATCTCAACGGCTGCCCCCTCATCGAATTGGATTTGCGAATTTTTTTTGGTTTCAACAGCAGCCGTATATGTTTATGTTGATCATTGTCTCAGACTCAGGGTTACTGCTGCTGCTAGAATAACGTCATAAAATGCACTATGTGTCTGCTTCAAATCATTTTGCTTGATATTCTTTCCTCGTGATTTCAGGTTCATGCCTTATTGAAGGAGCTGCCTCAGAGTCTTTCAATACGACCTTGGTATGTTCTTGAATATACTGAATTTACCTAAGAGGATAGCTATTAGTTATTCATTATATCCTAAATTTGTTTAATCTATTATTTTTAATGGGATGTTTTCCCTGTGGTGTGTAGGAATTAAAGCAGTATCCCACTTTAAGAGTGGAAGTTGGGAATGCAAGATTTGAATCGCTGGATAGGATGAAAGAAAAGAGCATGGAAGCAACTATGCAGCTAGTTGATATGGAATCTCTCCCCCAATGATTGGTAAATGTCTTACATGTGTTACTCATGCATTATCTAATTATCTTGGTACACCATTTGTTGAAATAAGATGTCCATTGAAAACAAGGAGCCATAAAGGATAATTATTCTTTTTGGAATAATTTTCTGAGTTTCTGCTATGTACTAGTCTTGCAATATATTTTGAATCTTTAATCAACAGTGTAGTAACTCTGGTTGATTACTATACGGGAGGAAGCATTAATTTACAACCTGCTATTGTTTTAAGCTAGTTATTTTCACATTAATTTTTTTATACGGTTATTTTCAACTTAATTACACTTCTAAAATATTGACTGAAAAAAGTCACAGTTAATACTTGGTAGTTGTTGAACTTCCATGAGTTTTACCTTTAAATAGTGATCTGGGTATACTTATTTCTCTAATTTTGGATGTCAATGATTGGTTTTTTTATGTTTTTGTCTTTAATGTACCTTGCTTAGTGTGGAGGGTTGTCTGGTTTTTCCTGTATTATCCATTATACGTCATAGATTTAGTTCTTTTTTACACTCTGGTCGGTGGATTAGCGAAATGTGTGAAGGAAAGAGTGACTATTGAATGTGGGTTTTGGGAGTCCTGGAAAAAAGGACAAACGGAGACCTATTGGGATTTTTGAGAGCTTTTATTTTTTCTGCCTGTGAATTTTTCTGAGATCCATGAGGAGACACATATCCTAGAATCACTTCTTCTTGCTTCAGATCTTCCTCTGATGAAAATTCAGTCTTAGGTGATAGATTTCTGATTGAATCTTAGGAACTAGTGGAGTTGGTATTATTTTCCTTGGTAGTCTTTTGTTCATTTAGGTAATTTTGTCAAGTTTCATAGGTTTCTACCATTGCAATATTGGAATTTAAATTACATTTTAGTAGATACATTTGTGCCTCCTAAAAAGAAAAGTTCTTTTGAAGTGAGCTATGAGTCCATGCCTAATATCCAGTATATGTTCACAAACTGCTAATACTTTGGTTAAGTTTGAAATCTAAGATAGTATAAAGAGTTCAGTATTTGATCTTTGCTATATGCTGGTGTGGCTGATTTGGTCGTTTCTCAAAATTTATCATTTCACAATTGATAGTTAGCTCAATTGTTCATGCTAGTTTATGAATTATAATTAAGAACAGTACTTGACTATCCCTCTATTTCTCTCTCTCAGTAGGACTTTGAATATCTCATCTCTTAGATATCCGTCATCTCGTATATCTATTCTACGGCCGCGAGAGAAGCTTGATGACTTCCAAATTCCCATCTCATCAGCTTAGCAATGGTCTTTACGTGTCAGGCAGGCCTGAGCAGCCAAAAGAAAGAGCACCTACAATGGGCTCAACGGCCATGCCCTCTACTGTAAGTTAAGGGTTCTAAATCACTTGGATGAATTCAAATTTGTGGAAGAATTCATGGCCGCCTTAGGAGTATATCCCCAGGAACACTTTAGAATTGGTAAGCTTCTCTTCTCTCTCTTCTTCACCTCTCTTTACTTCCTCACACAATCCAAAGATCGAAACTTTTAAATGAAATCTACAATTTACTTCAAGGCACACTAGTATTGAATTTACCATGTTTGCACGGGAATTTCTCTTGGTGACTGGTATTGAATTACTATGTAGACTAAATAATTCTTATTGGTCAATGTAGTTAATAGCCCATCTTCGTGGTACAGGTTAGAACTATATATGCCAACTCAATCAAATCTTACTTTGCCCAATTTCATCTTTTATAGTGCTTTGAAAAAGAAATTAAAGGAGAAGATGGCTGAATTTCAGGCAGTTCAAACTTACATATACTTTTAGCCTTGTTTTGTTTCTTTCAGGCGAATTTTTAATGGTTTGAGCATTTAATTGCCCCTTATCTGTGGCTATGTAACTTCCTTTGACCTGAATATTGGTACCATTTCTCCTTTGTTTGTGATTTTCAGTGACGGGCACAAGAGCTGATGAAGAGGTGAAACTTGATGCATTGTTCAAATTTTTTTTTCCTCCCTGCCCCCTTGAGACCACTTTTTACTGTCAGCACTGGGATACTTTGAATGAATTTTTGACATGTTGAACAATTTGTTCCAACTTCCTATCACCCCTACAATTGTTTTAGTTTGAGCTGTTAGATTTACTAAATTGGAAATTAAGTTTCTTTTTAAAGAAAAATTATTAGTTTCCGGAGATGTCCTGTCACAGTATCTTTCTTGCATGCTTAGTATGATATTGTCAATCTGATTAATGTTATCTTTTGCTATTGTAGGAGAATCATTGGTTCTAAATAAGCAAAGACTCTGAACAGAGGTCAGTACTCAATATCTTAGTTTGAATGTTTCATGTGTTAGTAACTAGGTTCTAAAAGCAACTTGTCATGCTCAACTTGTCCTGCCTTAGATATATATTGCTTCCTATATATGGACAGATGCTGCTGATTTTGAGTTGAAAGGTTACAGGAAAGCTCAATGTTATCAGTTGGTGACAAGAACAAAAACTTAGTAGAGATTAGAGAACAACAAAGGAAATCAGAAGAAAGAAAAGCAAAGGAAGTTATGTTTGAAGAACAAAAAACTCAATACTAGCACTTTGTCATTATGTCCATGCCTCATTCACCAAAATGATTAACTAATCCTTTTGATATAATAAACTGATTTTAGTGGGAAAAGAGAGGCAGCAGCTAATACACCCAAGCGGATATTGATCAAGTGCGAAATGAGTGGGGAAGTTTGTTGTCAACACATATGTGCACGAGTTATGAAGTAGCGCACTTGTTGCTGGTACATTTTAGATAAGGAAAGCATCTTCTTTGTGCTTCTCTGCTGGTACATTGTCATGCACCATGTGTGGCATGTTTTGGAACAATATATATGTGTATCAGCTTTTTGATGTCCCAAGTAGATGGGCATGCACTAGAATGCTTTTCTTGTGTAAAATATTGGTTTCAATGATTGGGAAATGCATCCCTTTTGCTTTTGAAGTTTAAAGTATTGGTTATATGAATCATTTGATGGTTTGCAATGTTTGTATTTGATAGAGTACTGTTCATTTGGTAAATGGACCAAATGAATGCACAATCTAATTCAAGAATGGGATGTTCAAATGATCACACAACAGATTAGATATAATGATCACTGCCTGTTGTCTGAATGGCCAAAAATGGGACAAAAACACATTGTAATCAATCATATCACACATCGGTTTTTAACGAATCAATGTCTTCTGATTTATACTCAGACAACAGAATTAATCGAACTCTGTTGTCCTAAAAGTTAATCACACATCAGAATTAATTGAACTTTGTTGTCCTAAAAGTTAATCACACAACAGAAACAATTGAACTCTGTTATCCTAAAGTTAATCACACAACATATATAGTCCAACAACTGAAGTGTGAAGATCAATCAGACAACAGACAAAATAAAAAAAATGTCATCTGATGTACTTAACATGCAACAGCTTAAAACTGGCACTGTTGTCTGAAGACAGCGCCTCAACTACTGCGCAACTGCGCTTGGCATCTGCCGAGCTATCACACAATAGTTATAACACATACCTGTTGTCTGTGTGTTTATCACACAACTGTGTTCCACCGTTGTCTGATTTTTCATCAGACAACAGCTCACTCTACAACGGTGGGACTCCAAATCCCACATCGGTTTTCTGTCGTTGTCTGATAAGATTTTTGGTGTAGTGAGACGACTGGCCAAAAAGGAAATAAGAAATCCAAGTCAAATTAGATTCCTTGACAACGAGAAAGGTGTTTTGGACCTATTGTTCCTACACCTCCCCATGTTAAACCTGTAGGATTTAAATGGTTATTTGTAAGGAAGCGTAATGAGAAAAACGAGATTGTGATACACAAGGCTCGTCTAGTGGCGCAAGAATTTTTCTCAACGCCCTGTGATTGATTACGATGAGACGTATTCTCCCGTAATGGACGTCATAACGTTCCGCTACCTTATCAGTTTGGTAGTTTCTGAAAAACTGAATATGCAGCTTATGAATGTGGTCACAATTTATCTCTATGGGGATCACGATACAGAGATATACATAAAAGTTCTTGAAGGACTTAATATACCCGATGCAAATAGTTCTAGACCACGGAACACGCTCTTCATTAGTTTTGAGGCGTTCACTTTATGGATTGAAACAATCCAAACGGAGGTGGTATAACCGTCTAAGTGAATATTTAATCGGGATGGGATATGTGAATAATAAACTATGCCCATGCGTGTTTATTAAGCAAACAAGTTCCTAGTGTGGAATTGTGGCGGTTTTTGTCAATGACATGAATTTGATTGATACTCCTGAAGAGATCAAGGAAACCGCAAAGCACCTGAAGTTGGAATTTGAGGTGAAAGGCCTTGGGAGAACAAATTATTGTCTCGACCTGGAGCCCGAGCACAGTGCAGATGAAATTTTGGTCCATCAACCAAATTACATCCAGAAGATGTTAAGATGCTTTAATGAGGATAAAAGCAAGCACACCCATGGTCGTCTGAAGTCTAGAGAGAATCATATCGTCCTGCAGATGATAACGAAAAGATATTGGTGCCAGAAGTCCCATATCTAAGTGCAATAGGCGCATTATTGTACTTGGCTCAATGCCCGATAGCACATCTCATTTGATGTGAACTTGTTAGCTAGATATAGCTCTGCGCCAACACGCCGCCACTGGAATGGCATAAAAGACATTTTTCGCTACCTTAGAGGTACAGCGGATATGGGCTTATTCTATCCCTAAACATCAAGGAATGGATCAAACCCCCTTGATCCTCAGAATGATGCTTGCCTTGTTGGATATGCTGATATAGACTATCTATCAGACCCGCACAAGGCACGTTCCCAAACTGATTATGTCTTTACCATTGGGAATACTGTAATTTCTTGGAGGTCTACGAAATAGACACTTGTTGCTACCTCTTCGAATCATGCTGAGATACTAGCTCTTCACGAAGCAGTATGTGAATGTACATGGCTAAAAGCCGTTACAAAGCATGTTTGAAGCACATGTGGACTACATTCCACCACTAATGAACCAACCATTATCTACGAGGATAATGCTGCTTACATAGAGCAGATAAAGATGAGTTTCATCAAAGGAGACAACACCAAACATATTGTATCGAAGTTCTCCTTCAATTAGCAACAACAGGAGCATCAGAAGATTGAAGTTAAGCAGATTTGATTTGAAGACAATCGTGCAGACCTCTTCACGAAGTCACTACCAAAGTCTACATTCCAGAAGCATGTCCAAGGTATTGGTCTATGTAAACTATCTGAATTACCTAACATATAATTTTCAGGGGGAGTCAAAATCAGGGGGAGTATCCTGAAGCATACTCATTTGACCATCGTGTACTCTTTTTGCCCTTCGTCCAGGGTTATTTTGTCCCACTGGGTTTTATTACCTGGCAAGGTTTTGACGAGGCACATCTTTAGCATGGTCAGCCCACTTACTACATCCAGAAGATGCTTTGATTTAACATATATGCATTTGCTCATCTTTTCCCTTTGACCATGGGTTTCTCCTACTGGGTTTACCGGGCAAGGTTTTGGTGTAGCAACTCTAATACATCCCTCTCATAGACATACTACCTACTCATGGTGCTGATAAGAATACTCCACCTATCTCTAAAGCTGTGATACTGCTAATCCACACTCAAGCGCGTTGTACTCTTTTTCTCCTTTGACAAAGGTTGTTTTTTCCCACAGGGTTTTTTATTACTTGGCAAGGTTTTTGACGAGGCAACTTAGAAGTGCATAGTAGGGGCAACACTATTGACATGGAATATCCAAGGCGAAGTGTTGCAAATATTAATGTGGCTATTCATGTAATAGCAATTAGTGTTGTGTGATATACGCCAATTAAGATTGATTGGTGATTAACAGAATTAATTAGCGATTGATTGATTGTAATCAGACGAGTGATTGATGTAATCGTTAAATAGTTACCTTTTGTAAACCTGAGGTACTCCTATATAAACCTCATTGTGAGATGAATAGAATTACTCCATTTCTCATACTTCATTCTTCACACTCTCTATGCTCTGTGTCATTTCTCTCTTCTCTCAAACTCTCTTACTTTTCATTTTACAACAATATGATTATTATTGGACAATTTTAAAAATATACAAATATATTAGTAACATTAATGACAATCGGTTTCTGATTGGCATCAAATAACCACAAAAAATATGATCCTCATAAATGATCCAAGCCACTTTCTTCAATCAAGTTGAAATATTCGCTGTCTTCGCTGTCAAATGTAGCCCAGATGACAAGCATATGAATGCAAAAGAAAGGAAGGCTGAGGATCCATTTTAACAGAGATAAATTGAGGTAAGAAACAGATGTATAGACAAAGGTAGGAGCACTACATTGATACAAATTTATACTGCCTTCAATTATGCAAATATGGGAGAAGGGGTGAAACAGGACGGTCACTAGGATGAATCCTATTATACATTGAGGAGAGAAAGCACTGGTTTGCAATTGATACAACTTTGATGTGATATCTATGTCAGAAAATCAATACCTCTGCCTCCTCATTCTTGTTAGTCTTCACCTTACCATATGTAAAACTTCTTAAAATGAAACCTTATAACAAGTGAAGCAACTAAGGTTGTAATTCTAATAGATGTGGTGTTCCTTTTTGTAAACAGCCTTCTGCAATTTGCAGAATTAGAGTCTTTGCACAATATGCTTCTGATCTCAATAAAGCTACTGGTCTGCTGCCACTGAGGTGCCTCAATATCATTTTTCGCATAGGATAAATCATTCAGGTATGCTTCTTTACTGGAGCCATGTTGTGCTGATCCACAGATCAATGCAGTCCGTATATGCCATTACATTCTTCTCTTGCAACAACTTAAAAACTTGTTCTGCTCCATTCCAAAACCCACATTTCGCATACATGCAGATCAAAACTGTACAGAGCTCCGCATTCATCTCCCACTGATTCTTGAAAATAAACCCATCAAGGCTGCCAATCTTATTTTCATAACAAGCCCAACCATTTACTTATGCTCATGGTAGGAGACAGATTGTCAACAGAAAACCAGATTGTCATCAGAAAACTTAAGTTATCAATGTTGCATATCATCCTCGTAAATTCTTATTTGGAGATGAATAACAGCTCCAATACACATCTAGAATTTGCCAATAACAGTATATGATAACAATTACTAAAAAAAAAAAAATGAAATCATCATAAGTCATTCAATACCGCATGAAACACACAAGTCATGCAAACTTCGTGCCAATAACCATTCAATGTTTTCATTCCAATCTGTTGTATTTGGATGCTAGCAGAATATATCAATGTCCTATACAAAAGGTAAATATGCCGCATGTCAAGATAATCCTCTTCATTTTATAAAGAGCCCATCATTTGATTTGTGTCAAGTGGTATTTAACAAGGTAAACAAGAACCAATTTGAACCCTAGCTGAAGAGGCCAAACATGGTTCTTTTTCTTTGAATTTTTTCTTTGTATCTCCTCCAAGTGTGGAGGAACTGATAATCTCATAATGTAATGACATTTGACATCAATGAAGTTAATTCATCCCTAAAAAAAAAAAAAAATATTTGAACCACCAGATTCCAACACACATAATTTCTATCCACTTATTCAAAAGATGAATGCTGCAACCTTTAAAAACTTATGCATTTTAGGCTTGTCCTCAATTCATCAACCACTGACCAGTATTGAGCATTGATACCCTTTAAAGTGAAGGTGGAAGCATTCTCTTCAACCTCCTTGGATTATTAATTAAAGAAAGTGGCATTATCGAAATTCCGTTCACAATTGATACACTCTCAACAATAGTTACAGTTTTTAATTTTTGCTTGAAAGAGAATGGATTATGTAGATTCGGATCCCGTTTTATATAAACATAGTAATACACTTCTAATATTCTAACAAAGCCAACTACTATTGTTTACTAGTGAAGTTTAGGTATCTATTCAAAGCAATGGAATCAATCTGTACAATATATGCAGAATGCAACAATAGAACAACTTATATGCCTATACATATACATTTCATGCATCAAAAACGATGATCATATATATATATATATATATATATATATATATATCATTAACATTATATAATAGAGGTCAAACCACATGAACCTTATAAAATGCAAGCATATATGACACGTATTTTGAACTCTAGATGAGAATCATAGGCAACATATTCGGAATTCCAGTTCAATACTGCATATACAACATTTGAAGTAGTTAATAAATGTCAGCACCAAAATTGAACCACACACAGAGTTCATGAGTCTAAATTGCAATAGATGTCCACCCATTCATAATATCCTCCACTTTTCTCGATAGCTTTAATTGAGATCACATCTCCAATTCCCATATATCCTCCACTTCTGGGAGAGTCGGGCATGTTTGAATTGAGTGAACAAAGAGAGGAAGAGGAAGAAGAAATTGAAGCTACTGGAAGAAAACTGCTTGATTTAGTTCCCATTTTCCCAAATCAACCTAAACCCACATTGATTCATTACCAAGCATAATTGATCTAAACGAACTATACTCAAGCATTATTGATCTCATATCCGTCAAACCCAGAATAATATTATCTCAAACATTCATCAAATTCAAAGAAATTAAAACTGAAATAGATACAAGACTAACCCTGAATCAAATTGCCAAGTAGCCAGCCATCAAGGATTGAGGCTTCGATGAAGGCAGTCAGAGAGAGAGATCAAACCAGAGTCATGAAGACGGTATTTCCGAAATGAAGAGAGGTGAACACAGAAGAGAAAATTTTTATGGCATTATGTAATTGCTGAAACGAAGCGAGGATAGAAATCAGTATTTCTGAAAGTTCATTAAACTACAGTAACACCGATACAGTGACAAAAGCCAGCTCCTGCTTCTAAAAGCAGGGCACTAGCGGCTTTGGCTTTTCCATCGAAGAAGCTCTGGCTTCTGAAAAAAGTAGAGGAGAAGCTGGTTTACCAAACGCGAGAGGTCGAGGCGCTTATAAGCGGGGGAGCAAAAAAGTCCCCCCAAACACAGCCTAAGTTAGGAAGTAGGGAGTCACGAACGTTGCCAAAATGCTGCTCGAGTTCTACCCACAGTTTTCTTGGGTCTTCCTCATTGAGGTGCCCATTCTGGAGCGTGTCATTCATGTGCCATGTCATGAGAATTATGGCTTTAGCTTCATTCGCCTCTCTTGTAGCTCTATTCGCTTCAAAAGCGGCAACTTGTTGAGGAGTAAGTACGTTCTAACTTGAATCTTGGATCGTACTTAGGATCCTATCAGCCTTGAGATGCTGGCGCACATGACGGACCCACTTGTGGTATCCTATGCCTGTTGTCTCTAGTGGAGCGAAGCTTAACTTGTTCAAGTTACTCATCCTGAAAAACAACAAAATAGAGTTAGTTTCGGAGCGAAAAATGGCTACCACGAAAACAATAAAAATTTCTAAGCGTAGTCGCTTCTAAGAAATTAGGAATTTCCGAGTGTAGTCGCTTCCAAGAAATTCAATTCCAAGAGGGGTTGGATTAGATCGAAACAATGATGTATGTAGTCGATCGTTTCTTCTCAACAAACTCTAAGTTTGGAGGACTCTACAAGCTCCAAGCTAGGAGTGAGCACGAACCCCCACAGTTCGGCTTTTGGTCTCCCCTATGAAGATGAAACACGGGGGGGAGGGGGGAGTAGAAGACGGGTTGTTGCAAGTCCCCAAGAAAAAGAAAAGAAATTGAAATTACGAAAGCAAAAGGAATTGGATAAAAGAAAAAAAAAAAAAACTTTTGTTTTCTTTGACTTTGACTGAATGTTGGCCTCCTTTTTTTTTTTTTCTCTCTTTTCTTCTTCTCCGGCAGTGGGCCAACATGCTTTTTTTCTTTTTCTTTCTCTTCTTCAGGGCCGCCTTCTTATTTTCTTTCTTTTTCTTCTTTCTTGGCCCGCCTCTCTCTTTCCTTCTTACTAAGCTGGTCCTCCTTTTTTTTTTTTTTTCGCTTGGGCCGGACTGATGGTGCTCGGCTGGAATAAAGGCAGTGGTCTGGGAGTCCTCGCTGATAGGAGCAAAAAGTGTGACGATATTATTGAATATGTGCCCCATTTTAGACTTGTTTCTCCCTTGGTTTAGTGTTTTGAGTCATTAAGTCATTTTAAGAGTCTTGTAGAGTGTTTGGCGTGAAATAAGCGGAAAAAGTAAAATTCATGAAAAATCCTAGCTGGATCAGGATTCCTCACTGTCGACTGTTTTTGCAGTCTTTACATTTTAATTCCCTTTCATTTTCTCTAGAAAATTCTGATATTCTCGTGCTTGTTGTAGGAAACCTTGCCTGGTGGAACTCTTGGAAACAGCAATGATGGAGTCATAAAATAAAGCATTTAAGATATTTGACCAAGCAATGAAGAAGGGAAATAAAGGAGAAAGACGTTTTCAGTTGGGGAATAAAGGAGAAAGACGTTTTCAGTTGAGGAATAAAAGAGAAAGATGTTTCAACTGGAAAATAAATAAGAGAAAGACTTTTCAGCTTGGAAATTAAAGGAATTGCCCCATTATGAGAGGAGTTAAGGCCATAAAGGAGATGTTTCAGTTGGGAAATTAAAGGAATTATGATGTAATAAATCTGTCCAATGATGAAGGGTATGATCGACAAAAGCCAACCAATGCTCCCCTATAAATAGGCAACGTCCAGAACAAAATTTGCATCACTTCCCAGCCAAGATCACTTACTGGCCGATCACTTTCTTGCCTATCACTTCCTGGCCAAAAACTTTTCCAAGACTTTACCCAATTCACTCCTTAAACTTCCATCACCTACAAGACCGTGACACCATCCATCCATCAATCTACAAAGCTCTAAGGTGCTGAGTCAAGGACGCTCCACCACTATAGCAGAGACGAGTTCATCACCGTGTTGCTAAGCCGCTGAGGAAAGCTTCAAAGTGTAACTATGACTCTACTTACAATTTTTATTTCGGTTTTGTGTGTTTCGATTTGCGAGTTGTGTAATTGGAGACATGAAATTTTTAGAATATTTTTATTAATAGTTTTGAGATTTTCAGTTTATTATTCAGTTAATTTCGAGAATTCTTTTATGATGCATGTTACAATCTTGTGCTTTTTTACGTGTTTAGGTAACTTTCAGAGTTAGGTTCATAAGTTTGCATGCAAGAATAACGGTGAGAGTTCTTGTGTGTTTGCTTAATTTGCCAAGAGCAATTGTTATTTGTTAAGACGCTGAGGTAAACAAGTAGTAATTAGTTCTAACGGGTGGTAAAAATCATGCTTTAATGATTAAATGATTCTGAAAATTACGTGTTAAATTCTATGTGTAATGGTTAATTTGCATGTGTGAGTTGATTCGAGGGTTAGATAATACTACTAGTTAAGAGAATTACGCTGAGTGTTTTCGAAAATTAGTAGTATTAGGCTTGGTAAGGACTTTTCCGATCCAAGCCTACATTAGAATGAATCAGATAAGTGGATTGATCCGTTGTGGCTTTTCATTTGGGCTCTTATCTAGGCATTTAAGATGGGCACGTTTTTGTAGCATGTTGAAATGAATTTTCTGTTTTTACACTTAGTAATTTCCAAGTGGTATTGGTCTAGGTTAGGGAAGTCTATCATTGTATATAGTTTTATTTGTTTCGTTTTTATTTTAAGTAGATTAGGAACCAAATTTGAAAACCCCCATTTTATTCTTTTATTTGTTAATTGACATTTTTGTGTAGGTGTACCCTACAATCCCCGGACTGAACGATCCCTACTTATCCTATACTGACAACTACATTTTGCAGGGTTAAATTGTGAGGCTATTTCAGCCGCATCACTCGCGGTTCAAGTACATGCGGAGCTTCTGCAGGCCATCCAGCAACTTTCCTGCCGGTTCTGGGAATCTCTTTTCCGGTGACGGATTCTGGAGTCAGGGAACCGATGGTGGCAAAATATGGTGGTGGAAGGATGTGAACCAGGCAGGGGTTGTTTTTATCTTCTGGAGGTCGGTTCGGTACTTTTCCAGCAGGTTCCGGTGACGCCGCTGGCGGTTTTGGGCTCCTGGGATTCGAGGCTTCAATATATGTGCCGGTGGTTGCTAGGGTTTGAAGGCTACAAATTTAGGGTTTCAGGGTTGAGGCTTCGTGCTGATAACGTGTTTTAGGGAAATGATATTTGAGAGAGAATTGCTGTGTATTCTCATTGATAATAGGGGCCTCTTTATATAGAGGATTACAATGCATAAAATCTGAATTTTACAAGGAAAGGTAATCATACATTGAATGGATATCTCTAAGATTCTCTGAGATTATCTCTAATTAAAAACCTATTACCACTAGGTCAAGTAGCCTAGAGTTTGGGCCAGACACAATCTGGATTTACTCAAACATCTATTTTATTTTCTATTCATTTATATTGATTTTTATTCACACCTCCGATTTTGGGAAAATGTTGAAAGTCTCTAACCTGGGTCCAAGGCATGACATATACACTCCAACATAAAGAAGAATAGGATACTAGAAACTTCTCATAACAAAAGTGAAAAGAAAAGATAATTGAGGAAAAAGTAAAAATTAAACAATGAAAAACTTTGAGGTAACATCAAAATAAATATTCTAATGGAACTTCATTAAGAAAATTATTGTTTCGCAAACCAAAGTATATGAATGCTTATGAAAAATTACGCTAGAGTGACTTATTAATGTTAACTTTCAGGAAACACCAATATTGTTCTCAAAATTACTTTACAAATTTTCTATAAATGACAATCACTATATTGTCTTTATTTTATAGGAAATTCATTCACAGCTTCACCTATCACCCGAAATGCATCTTTCATGCATGCTTGCAATACGTTGGTATCTATGAAGTCTTTTTCAGCTACCAAAGCAATCCTTAGCTTTCCCATATAACTCATTACTGTTACAGAAAGACACTACAAGACCAGAGATCAATGTAAGGAAGAAAATATAAGATATTATGATTATAATTCGATGAGAAAAACCTAGAAAAAAAAATCTTAGATTGACCATTAGGTTGAACCTACTTGTTCAGCCCATTTGTGCTTAATGAATTTTCATGCTATAATTTTAAAATGCAAATTGAATATATTATCACTTTGCAATTGTATCAAATAAATTAATAGTTTTTGACAATAACTAAAATGATCATGACGTACCGTCCAGGTATAGACATGGAAGATTTAAAAATCTCAATTTTGATCGACTTTTGTACAAGATAATAGTCATAATACTCTCATATTAACTAATATAGATGAGCTCATCCAAATTACTCTTATTTAAACTTCTTTTGTACTTTTTTTTTGGACAAATCTTTTTTTTTTTTTGTAGAGATCATATAGTTGTAAATGAGATACCTAAGAAAATATGTGAGGATTTGAAGATTCTCACTATGTGAGTTGAAAAATACTCATTCAAGAGGGAGTCATTAAGACAACAATTTATAGAAGACGTGAAGAGGTGCTACGTACATAGACATCATTTAGAAAGGTCTTTATGTGGATCTATTCACAAGTCTCATCCAAATTACTCTTATTTAAACTTCTTTTGTGCTTTTTTTTTTGTAGAGATCATATAGTTGTAAATGAGATACCTAAGAGAATATGTGAGGATTTGAAGATTCTTACTTTGTGAGTTGAAAAATACTCATTCAAGAGGAGTCATTGAGACAACAATTTATAGAAGTGGAAACAGACGTGAAGAGGTGCTACTACATAGACATCATTTAGAAAGGTCTTTATGTGGATCTATTCACAAGTTTAAGAGAGATTAGGTGTAGTATGGATTTTTCTTTCAAGAATATGGATTGTGAGGAGATAGATTATTCTTGAGTGGAAAAACCTAAAACGTTCTTTAATTGTAATCTTCATCTTGTTTAATGAAGTGGTTATCACCATTTCTAGGGACATAGGTTGATATAGATGGAACCACATCTATCAATTCTCGTGTGGTTCTTCACTCGTATTATTTTTTCGGGGTAGGAAATTTATAAAGTGAACCGAGTTTCCTAACAAATACTAATTTAAACTATGTTTGACGTACTGGTTTTTATCAACTAGATAGTCTTTTCCCTTGAAAACAAAAAAGAAGGGAAGTCTTTCTTTATAAAATAAAATATAAGTGGGTACCCTTTAATCATCAAGAAATGGATAAATATCTCGTGCAAATTTGTGCAATTAGTGTAATACCCCAAAAATTATTTATTAATTTTTGTGTGATTCCGAAGATTATTAAGTTAGTTGTATATGCGATTAGTTGTTTTATGGGTGAAGCGAAAGTGTTTCAGACGTATAATTACTCGAAATGTTTTATTATCAAGGGGTCAAGAGTTGATGTTTTACTCGTTAGATTTCTCCAAAAAATTTATTCACGAAAGTCGTAGAGCGCGTCAATACAAATTCGTGGACATGTGGCATGCAAAGGGCAGAGATCATATGAAAAAGTTATGGTCAGCGGAAGATTTTCTATTTTCAGAAATTTTTCTATAAATAGAAAGTTTCCCAGATTTTTTCATAAATTCCAAAACCATCCAAATTTAGAAATTCTCTTCGTTCTCTATCCTCTTCAGAAACCCTAGACCCGACCATTTTACCTTCGAACCGACCTGATTCCAGTTCCTTTTTCCGGCGACTCCGCTGGTGCAGAACTGATCGCCCCACCTCGCCGACCTACCCCAATCATTGGTTGTCACCAACAGCCACCGTATGCGGCTGATCGAAGCTAAGAACTTTGGCGGTAGCAGACCCGAGTTCATCTCCGTTTTTCGGTGACTTCACAACTTAAAACTGGCTAGGTTTTAAAGCTCTCTCCCTCCTGATCAGATCCATACAAGCCTTAAAGCTCGAATCGGAGTGTGGTGGCCGGAATCACGATTTGAAGATCAACAGCCGAGATCTAACTCCATCTATGTCGAATCAGCCTTAGTCCCAGATATAAAAGTTGTTGCCTTTGATGTGCTCTACATGTTGGTAAGAGCTGATTCTCCATTTTGTGGTGTGGGTCTGGCGGTGCGTGAAGTCCACGAGCAGCTGCTTGTGACAGCGTGTTCGACTACTTTTTGGACTTATGTTTTCCCAATTGTCTTCTACTTGTTGATATATTATAAGGTCATGTTGTGATCATTTGAAGCATATTAGGTTTAACGTCGTTTCGGTTCACTCAGTTTGCGTTCTGTGAGGATCCAACTGTTGGATTGTCGTATAATTTTGAGCAATTAATCCTAGAAGTGTTCCAAAGACCTGCCAAGGTCGCGGGAGGAAGTTTTGTGTCGATTAACGAAATCTTCGATTTTTGGTTCAAGTGCTCGATTCGAACCGTAACTGCTTTCGTTTTTGGTTGTGTACTATGTTGAGGCTTGAATTTACTTAGGTGCTTGACGGAGTGTGTTTTGTACGTACCTCGTCTGTGAAAGAAGACACAACGGAATTTAGAGGTGAGTAAATCTCACGAAGTTAAATTGTAATTATTTGCTAAATTGTGAAATCGTTTTCATAAATAAATATTTGGTTTCAATTATATGAACTTGATTGTCCATGGTTCATAGGTAAGTTAAAATGAGGTTTTGTTTTAAAAATAATTTTTCTCGAGTTTTGCGATTGTGAACTATAGTTGGTATTAGTGGCATTTCTGAGTGGATAACTACGTACATATATACTTATGTGAAATATATATCTTGATGCCGTGGTATTGTAGTGAATACAATAATTGTGATTTCATTCATGTTATTGTTTTGAGAATTTACTCTTTTCAAGAAAGCAATATATTATGTGAAGATTGATTTATGTTGTTTTGAAAGAGTTGCTTTGGGTGTGGTGGAACATTTTTGGGTCATGTGCGACCTCTTTAAATCTTTTGTTCTGAGAGCCAAAAGGTCTGAGCTCCAGAGGTTACAGTGATAACCTCAGGGCAAGTAAATCGAGAATCATGCCTTTGGCCGGGTTGGTGGTTACAATCAGCTAGAACTCTAGTTTGCTTGCCAAGGTACTATCATAGGAGTAACTTTGTGTTATTGCGACACATGAGTACACATTTTTAAAAGAGAGTTTCAGGGGTGTTCTTTCTTTTAATTGTAAGTTACAATAATATGATTTTGTCACTTTAGTGACGTATGTTATTCTTAAGAGGTAAGGATGTCGAGTTTTAGAAACGAATCATTATTTTGTGATTGTTTTACTAAAGTTGAAAGGGTGATTTCTTGGCTTTAACGTGAGTTGTTTGATTGTCTTATAGATTTCTTATTTTATTTGAATTTTTTGGTTTTAATGTAATCACCTGAACTAAACTATATGTGGATGTTACTATGATTTGAATTGTGTGATTTTATGTAATCTCTTGAACTAACTATATATAGGGATTACTGATTTTTACCTTGTGTAAATTGTAAGTTCAGTTGTATTTTGTGAAGTTAAATGCTATTGCTTTAATTTATTCATAAGTTGAGGAAATTATAAGCATGAGTTGTTTTGAGTCATTTTAGTTGAGTTTTAGTCATACGAGCTTAAATAGCTTACCGGGCTTTGTTGTTGCAACCCGGGCTTTGTTGTTGAGTTTTACTCATAAGTTCAGCTGTATTCTTGCATGTCAGAGCAACCAAGGTTGAGACCACGGCTTGTTGTTTCAGCAATGTTAGGTTTAGAACATATTTTGTTATTTATTGTTGTTTGTAGTATGCTCCTTGTGAGCATTTACATTTATTTTGATGCTTTCAAGTTTATGTAAACACTTGGTAATGTAATATGTGACTCTAGAGAATGAGTCGGTATTGACATTTGTGCACTCGCTTTGTTTTGTTGCTTAGATTAAATGAAAGAAAAATTTCTAAGCATTTGAGCGATTGGTTGTATTATCGCGTTTCAGATTTGAATTTTCCTTATTCAAAATTCGGGGAGTGACAATTTGGTATTAGAGTGTAAGGTGCATACTTGGTGTAATCAGTACTATTCGATGATGGCCCATCTATAATGGACCCCCATCATATACTCTTCAGTATTGATATAGTCATTGGTTATGTTTAACTAGACCTAGCTAAGGTGGCCGATGGAGATTGACTTCAATATTAGCCAGGCCTAGTCATTGGTTGCGTGCTATTCAACCATGCTTATACAGTACAATAAATATGTCGACTATAAATAGTTATCACATGTACAACTACATGATAGTTAGGAGTGTAACTGCATGACAAATAGTGTGACGTTTTTTTTTTTTTTTTTTTAAAAGAGGATCAAAGGGTTTCACTCCTGCCCCCAGGGTGACTCGAACCCATGACTTCGTACATAGGTAGTGTGACGTTAATGACAAGTTAAATGTTTTTGTCATATATTTGTATAAATATGCTAGAAATTAATGAAATTATAATTTAAGTAAAAAATATATTAAAAAAATAACCTAGTAGTCACTTTGTAGGGTTTAAGAACAAAGCCACAAGTCTTTTGAAGTCAATACTTTTCCTTTGCTACTAGCTAATTGAAACTATTGTAGATCTCAGCCTTCTTCTGACATTCCTCTTTACTCTATATCAATTGTTGTATAGGGCAATGGATTTTGGTGGTGAGGTATGCCAAAGAGATTTGGTTTTGGGATATGCAACTTTTCGTAGAGGCAGAGTAGTCGAATGTTGGAATCTATAACTGCAAGTGGTGAAGAGTTAGCTTTATGTTGCTAGTGACGATGAGGGATCACAATGCGCAGGGGTCGAATACACCACTAGAAGTTTAGGTTAACGTGCGATGGTCGACAATTCATATCTTGAGGCAATGGCTGACATATTTGTAGTTGTCAAAGCTTATACCATGAATATATGGCGGGATTGTCATGGTCGATGGCTTGGTGGTCAACAGCTGGACATGGGTTGCTCTAGCTAATATTCTTACTCTTCGGGTGGGTTTAGCTTGAGATGGGTTAGGATGCACACATACATCTCGTTCAACCTTAAACATGTTTATTTCTCTTTTCAATTTTCTCTAATTAATCTAACACCAAAAACTATGTATTAAAGTCTCCAGAGTTTAGAGCCCTCAATTTCCCTATAGCAACTAACTTAATTTTTAGAGAGAGAATTTTTTTCTTCTTAAAATAAAATAACTCTTATAGCATCTTTAGTAAACTCTCTATTTTGGCTTCTTAGCTATTTTGGAGAGCATGTTTAGTTTTTTGCCTATTTTAGCAGCTGCACCAGACTCCTTAGTGGCTCTCTATTATAACTTTTAGCTATCTTGCTCCTGAATATAGAGAGCGAGATGAGACTCTCTATAATTTATGTTAATTTAAAACATTTCTTTTGAGTTATTTTATGTAATATATAAATATATTTAAACTATCTAATCTTAGACAGAAAAATAATATAAATTCAAAACTAGCTAAAATAGAGATAATTGATGCCGATGTATTTTAAAAGTGGCTAGCACACACTAAAAGTTTAACTTAATACAAATTGGATTGTGTCAAGAACTTAAGAATTAAGCTTATGGCTAACTTGTTTTTCAAGCTGTACAGTAATGGCATGATTAAATTTTTTTTTTTCAAGAGATGGAGTCCTCTTTGTATTAAAAACATAGGACCAAACAATCTCCAATTGGGCTACTTTTTATAAGGACAATTCTTTATCCAAATTTGACAAAAGTTGTATTATTGATTTTAGAAAACATAAAATCCAGTAGCTACCTTTAAAAAGCTGAAGCGAAAATTGTAGAAGTAGTCACTAGCTACTAGATCTGTGGGGTTGCTTTGTTTTATTTTTTAATTTATTCTTTGTTTTTTTTAATCGAAGGAGGTCAACCATTTATTGAAAATAAAGATTACAGCGATACGATGTCAGAAAAAGACATCAATAAGGAAATAAAACAATGTGAAAAGAAAATTACATAAGAAATATAAAAACTTAAAAATGCAAGAGCAGCAACGTCGAGACGCAGCGCTGATTTTACACTACGGATTGCATCCGTGTAGTGAATTGAGTAGTTGGTGGTCTGACTACCCATGCAATTCCAACACACAAATTGACAAAAGCCAACTTGGCGCCGGAATGAGGGCACTCTTCCACCTAAAGATCGAAGCCGGCCAAGGGTGTTAGAACATGGCCATGTTGGCATACAATCTTTTACGAACAGATACTAAAGACTTGGGTCCCGAATCCAATACCAATAACGTATAGGAGCCCCAAACCATTTTAGCAAATGAGCAACAGTCCAACAAAAATAGTGGGAAGCAGCCCAAGCCCAACTCCCTCCTGGATCTCAGATCTGGATCCCTTTGCAAACCACCAGGATCCCAGATTCGGGTCCTTCTGACCCCTAAAGCAGACGAGCTGAGGCCGCCGACCACAAACCCATGGAAACGGATCACCAGGCTGGCAACAACAACACCACAAAACCGCGAACCCTTACAACCACCACCATGAGGATCCAAAACAAAATCGATGCCCGGAGCCCTCATTCCCCAACACTCTCCCCAATGCGCTACCGTCCAATCGAGTCCAATGACCGGAGCAACATACGCGCTCCATTGTCCTGCCTTTGGAATCCACATGATGTCCGTAGGAAACAAAAAAAAAAAAACAAAAAAAAAAAAAAAACACCACTGAAGGAAGTTGTCGAAGCCCAGTCCTTGGATGAAATCTCCTTTGACAAACTTCCTTGAATTTGTAAATGGCCGCCACCGCCAAGCACACCATCACAGCCCCACTTTGGGACGTGACAAAAAGAAGAAGGAACAGGTCGAAGCCCGTGAGAGGCTCCATGAGATGGAGTAGGTACAAGGACGACAAGGGGACACCGTTTCCCAAACCCTAGCATAGCTAGGTCAATATAAAACAAAATTCCTAATCGCAAAGCATACTAAAACATAAAAGCTGAAGTCAGAGTATCTAATATTATGGGATTGTGGGCACTTAGCTTAATTGTTTCAGCCAAAATCCCTGAAAATAACTTGTGCTTCTTCCCAGTTTCATGATCTAATTTATTCTTCTTTGAACAAATTAAAGTAAAAATAAAACCCCCTTCAGTTTTGTTGTCATGCATTTTTTTTTTTTAGACGTTGTTATGCATTTACTGTTTTGGCCTTCTAAACAATTTTATTGTTTAGGCATTTCAGTGTTTAAAGGAATTTTTTTTGGGCTTTCAAAATTATCATCCCTAAAGATTGGTGTTTTAATAAAAGATATATATATATATATATATATTTCATCATTTATCTTAATTTTATATTTTTGGCCTCGTCTCTTTCCTAGTATGGATTAAATATATATCAATCTTATACGAGTTTTTCAAGCCCCTATGGATGAGCAGAAATAAGAATAGGGAACATGAGATGCATCATCCTATTTTAATGGGGTATTTGTTTTTCATGAACTATGATTCAAGTTTACTTGCAAAAAATATACTTAATTGAGTTGTGTTCACTTATGTTCTAAATGTTGTGGGAAACTTTGATATGTTGCTAGCTAGGTGTTGCTGAAAACTTGTGAAAGTCATTGAAACAATCTAAGGTGATTCTATCATTAATATGATATGATCAATTTGCACATTAATTGGCAAACATATATCATTTCCTTGCTAGCTTGTTTGCACTTGATGATGTTTGGTTAGAGGAGACTTCTGCTATTATTCAAGATGTTCTCTATGAGGATTATTGTAATTATTCTAATGTAGCCCGGAGTTCAGGCTTTTTGCCCCCCCCCCCCCCCAAACACAAAGTACTACTATTAATATAATAAATGGAACTGGGCGTGGGGTTGAGCCTCCAAGGTAGGCTGGGTTCCAAATTCCTTTAAAAAAAAAAAAATTCGGAAATAAAATAATTGAATAATTATTTTAAAAGTATAGATCTATATATACCTGAGGTGCACCAGTCACTGTGAAGTAAATTCCTTCAATGGGGTGATTGGCGAGACTCATTTGTTCCAATGGCCCAATCATATTTGTGATTACTATGCTTGTGTTTTTCAGTGTACGATAGATATATTTAGATACTGCCTACAAAACCAACATCAATAAATTAGAATTACATTGTGTCAAAAGCTTGAAGTATGGTGAAAAATTTATTCAGTTCTCGATTCTTTCAATAATTAAACAAAATGGTCATCATACCATATAGTTTTTGTTCTATGTCAAAATATACATACCAGATGTCTACACCATCCCACTCAACTTATCATCTTCTTTTCATGTCATCTAACAACAAAATATAACACCTTCTCTCTATTTTTGAGAATACCATTCATTCACACGAATTTAAGTGCCTATTTACACCCCTAATCACTTGAAAATGTTAATCTCAATGCTAATATGCATTATTAAGCCACATTTATGTATATTATAGGTTACAAAATCAAAGGAGCAAAACGAGGTGAAAATGGTGTATTTTGGACAAAATCAGGAGTTTGAGGGAAAACAACGAAAAGTCAACTAGTTGACCCAAAAGTCAAAATTGCTCAACCAAGAGCACAGGTGATTACACAATGGAGTGCAAATCCCCGAGGTGATAGCTAGAGGACTAGCACAAAAAGTGACAAGAAATGAAGGAAAATGAGAAGCTACAACACAAAAAGACAAAGTAGGGAAGTTCCTCGGATTCTGGCCATTCACCACTCTCCACAATGACCTGATGGTGGCTACCACATGTCTAGATCGTTCAAACCAAAGTGGTCTCCCTTTCCATTACATATTTTCTCACTTTTATTCATAATTTAATGATCATATCACACATGTGCATCTTATCATCAAAGAATAATTTTTGACCAATCACAGGAGTGCCAAGGACCAAACGGTTCCTATTCATTAATTGAGGTCTAATCTTAGCCCTTGATATGATCTAAGGGTTCATGTAGTTCCCCCTCATTAAATAAAAGTTTGATGCTCCAATCTCCACTGTTTATCACCAAATTGCATCCAACTCCCATTTGGATATCCCTACACCTTAATAACCCCCTCAAACTAGATTTTTCACATTCTCACCGACCAAAAATGTCCATACACTCTCCACCCTTAGATCTGGTGATCTAAGGGCCATCATTCCTTCAGTCTTTTCACTTTTTCTTCCTTAGATTTAGCATAAGATAAATTTAACCAAAGTGAAAATGGTCATTTTAGGAAGAAGATAATTTTTTTAAGGAAGAAGATAACCCTACTACTATCAAGAAAATGGTTAAATATTATTAGTGTGTTATTGTCACCCTACCATTTTCTTAGTTCACTCTACTAACATTTGAATTATTAAAAGACTATATTACCCCAAGTGCAAAATGACTAATAAGTACACTAATTTTCTAAAATTCAAAACTACAAGGAAAACTAAATACATAACCAATTAATTAAATAGGTATGGGATGCTTAATTTCTCATTGGATAACATTAATCTTCATCTTCTCCATCTAAATCTGAATTTGTTACTATTTTTCTTTGTTTTTTTTTTTTGTTCCTTCCTCATCATTTGTTCGTTATTCTATTCACAAAATCATTATTGTTAACTCCATTAGTTTTTTTTTTTTTTTTTTTTTTTTTGTGAAAATTCATGAAAGCTTAAAAATATGGTCTCAGTAGTGCTCTACTAGGATTTACTTTCCAGGGTTCTGGGAAGCAAGTTTCGATTTGCGATTTTGTGATGGACATACTTTGTTAGAATTGTCGGAGGATCTGCAATGACAAGACAACGAGAGCATTGAAAGATTTGATTGCTCAAAACCATCCTCCAATAGTTTTCCTTTGTGAAACAAATATTAGCATCCAATCTAGGTTTTGTGATCTACATCGTGCCCTACGGTTTCCTAACTCGAAGGAGGTGTTGAGTATAGGGCAGTCAGGTGGACTTGCAATGTTTTGGAACGATGATTACAGCGTGCAGGTTCGCACCTCTTCTGCCCATCATATTGACTTGGAAATTGGGGGAGGGCCGGGTGATCTGCGTTGGAGATTAACGGGGTTTTACCACTACTCTTGCACGGTAGAAAGAGATCGATCTTGGCAACTACTAAGGGAGTTGCGCGACTTGGATACGCTACCTTGGGTTATTATTGAGGATTTCAATGAAATCCTGAATAACAGCGAAAAGATAAATGGTCCTTTGTGAGCGGAGAGACAGATGCGTGGCTTTCAGGAAGTGCTGGGCTATGGGGATCTACTGGATTTAGGTTTTCAAGGTGTGATATTTACTTGGTGGAACTCAAACACAAGGTTATGGCTGGATAGGGCAGTTTGTACGCCTTGTTGGTATGACATTTTTGGCTATGCTGGGGCTCATCACTTACTCTCTAGTGATTCTGACCACGTACGTATTCTTCTACAAGCTAGTCTAATGTCGTTTCCTCACCGTCCAAGACATAGGCGCTTCAAGTTTGAAGCTTTTTGGCTCCAACACAGGGACTATGATGAAGTTGTGAAGAATGCCTGGGTTGCTGATGTGGATGGAAGTCCTATGTTTAGTGTGGTCAAGAAGATTAAACATACTCGAATGAAGCTTGATGTATGGCAGAGGCAGACTTTCAAATCACGTCAATAATAGATGCTAGGGATTTGGGAAAGACTGGAGGAATTGGTTGGGGCACCAAACTCATCAGGGGCTCAAGATGAAAAGAAAGATCTTATGGGATGTTTACAAATGCACCTGCTGTAGGAGGAAGCCTTTTGGAGACAAAGATCAAAGGTTGCTTGGTTGAAGGAGGGTGACATGAATACCAATTTTTTTCACTGGAAAGCTTCAAAACGAAGGAGAAAAATCATGATACAAGGTTTGTATGATGACCAAGGCAAGTGGTGCCACGATGATGATGGTGTGGAGAAGGTTGCTACAAATTATTTCTCCAAGACGTTTCGAGATTCAAACATTGATTTGGAAGCCGTGGAGGCCACGCCTAAGGCAATACAGCCCTGTGTCACACAGGGTATGAATGAGCAGCTTTGTTCAGCTTATACTTATGATGAAGTAAGGGATGCTCTATTCCAAATGTATCCAACCAAGTCCCCAAGACCGGGTGGAATGCCACCTCTTTTTTTTTTCCAACATTATTGGGACAGAATTGGTAGAAAAGTAACAGAGGCAGTTCAAGGTTTCCTACAGTCAGGTCAACTTTTTCGCCACATTAACTTCACCCATATATGTTTGATACCCAAGGTGAGTAATCCGGAACATATGTCTAATTTGAGATAAATTGCTCTTTGCAATGTGATATACAAGATTAGTTCAAAAGTTATTGCAAACAGGTTGAAGGGGATTCTCCCTTTGTTAATCACTTCATATCAAAGTGCGTTTGTATCCAGGAGATTGATTACGAAAAACATCCTGGTAGCCAATGAGATTGTAATTGTGTTCATAACAAGAGAGGGGGATGTGACTGCTATATGGCGTTGAATCTTGACTTAAGCAAGGCTTATGACCGGATGGAGTGGTCTTTTCTCAGGAAGGTTCTGGACCGATTTGGCTTTGCACATTCTTGGATTGAGATGGTAATGCAGTATATTAGTTCAGTTAGATATTCTTTTCTGGTCCGAGGAAAACCCCGGTGTTATGTGATCCCCAATAGAGGGAGGATTAAGGCAGGGGGATCCATTATCCCCTTATCTTTTCTTACTTGGCACTGAAGGTTTCTTGGCGCTACTTAGACAGAAGTAGGATTTGGGTCTTCTCCAAGGTATTGAGGTATGTGCTGATGCTCCTACTATGAACCATTTGTTATTTGGGGATGATAGTATGTTATATGCATAAGCTACTTTGAAAGATTGTTATCAGGTAGGATGTTCTCAAAATATATGGGCGAGTTTCTAGCCAACTTATTAATTTCGAGAAGAGTTCAATTGTGTTTAGTAAAAATGTTTCAATTGTTATGCAAGATGAGGTTTCGAGTCTATTAGGGATGGAAGTGGTAGATTCTCATGAAAGGTTCCTGGGGTTACCCACTTATGTGGGAAGGAAGAAGACATCCACCTTCCAGTATATTATAGAGAAGCTGGCCAATAAACTTTTTTGCTGGCAAAGGAAGTTGTTGAGCGGTGCTGGAAAAGATATTTTGATTCGTGTAGTAACTCAAGCTTAATTTGCCGACGTATGCCATGAGTGTCTTTCAATTGACGAAAATTTTTTGTGATGACCTTGAGCAGATGTGTGCCCGGTTTTGGTGGGGTACTACAAATGATAAGAAAAAAATTCATTGGAAAACTTGGAACGCGCTATGCAATCCGAAAGAAGAAGGAGGGCTTGGATTTTGAAGTTTGTCAAATTTTAATTTTGCTATGCTGGCTAAGCAAGCATGGAGGGTAATCTCTACTCCTAGCTCTCTTATTGCTCATATCTACAAAGCAAGATATTTCCCTACTTATTCATTTTGGATGGTAGAATCACATCCTTCTCTATCGTACTCTTCAAGAAGTATTTTCTCTACTAGAGAACTTCTTCAACAAAGTGGTAGATTGGGAATGGTTACAATGTCAATATACAGTCTGGTTGTTAGATTCCTAATTTACATAATGGTAGGCCTACCATGAATGCTACGGCTTTAGAGGAGGTTACTAGAGTATTCAATCTGTTTTCATGTGTTGGAAGATGGGATGTAGATTTGATTCATCGGATTTTCACTGCTACTAAGGCTGAAGCGATCATGAGTATTCCTTTAAGTTCAAGAAATGTGGAAGATAGGTTGGTCTGGAGGCCGGAAAGGAATGGGAGATTCACTGTCAAATCTGCTTACCTTTTTTCTTTTTCTCATTTCAACAAACGAAGTCCTTTTGAACTTTCTGTTAATGTTGATCTCTGGAAGAAGATCTGGAAGGTAATCATACCTAATTCAGCGAAGAATATTCATATATGGAGAGTAATCCACAATATTTTACCTTCCAGAGAGAGGTTAGTTTCTCGAAGAGTGTAGTTGGAAACACAAGTGTGTGTACTTTGTACAAATGCAGTGGAGACAACTCTGCATATATGTCAAGATTGCCCATTTACTAAGCAAATGTTGCAAAATAACGGAGTGCTGGTCCAAATTTGCCTCAGCCCGGATGCACTGACCTATGATTTGCCTAGTTGAGTGAGAATTGTTGTTCAAAATTTGTCTTTGATGCATTTGGGAGAGCTACTGTATTTACTATGGGGTATTTGGAAAGAACGAAATAGCAAGGTTTGGAATGAGAAAAGTTGCCAGCCTTGGGATGTACTACACATGAATACTTCAAGACTACAAGATTTCTATTTTCACAACAAACCAAGTGTGAGACTTAACGCTAGAGATTGGGTAGTTCGATGGAAAGCTCCTGCTGTTGGGTTGCATGCTTATGCTAGCTCACTATCTCAGGATTGTTTTTTCTTTTCTACCCCCACCTTTTCTGATCGCTACAGTTGCAGCTAATCAAAGTCATATGTAATCTTCCTTTTTTAAAATAAAATTTGACCTCCTTGATTCAAAAAAAACTTCATAAAAAAAATTCATTCTCTTCTTCATTGCTCACAGTTGTTAACTACTAATATTTTGACATGGATTGAAGTAGTCGAACCTTGAAAATGAAGAGAAAATAAAAAAAAATAGATTATGATTTTTTTTAGGAAACTTTAATATATTTTAAGTGTTTTTTATTTGTACAAATTAAATGAGTGATTTTCATTAACAAAATTTATTTTCAATTAGACATGTCATATACGGATATTTCTAGAAAAATAAATGTGTTAGATAAGTAATTTTAATATTGAAATTAAAATATATGGTATAATGAGCAAATAGGGTGAACAAAGAAAATAATAGGGTGTCAATAGCCGCACCCCTAATAAAATAGCTATTGCTGTTGGAGATGATCTAAGATCATCTTTAGAATACTCTCTATTTTACATTTTTAGCTATTTTAGATAGTATGATTACCTTTTTATTCATCTTAGCAATTGCATCTGATTCCTAAGTGACTCTTTATTTTAAACATGAGCTATCTGACTCCAAAATATATATAGTGAAATGAGGCTCTCTCTAATTTTTTTTTTTTTTTTTTAACGATCAAGTAAACTTTATTTAACCAACCATCGTCACCATTTATATCAATTGCAATGCAACAACCAGTCAACACGGGAAGTAGAGAGAAAAAAAAAACGTTAAGAGCAGAAGGCTTTTAATTATAAAGTCCCCTAAGGTTAATTGGAACTTGTAGGAGTCGAACTCTTTTATTACTTGATGTTAGGAATAATGGCCATGCATGCTTGGCTGTTTGGCAGAAATTGATTGATGTTAGGAATAATGGCCCGTGCTTACTGAATGGAACGTGGAGGAATTAATAAAGCGGTAAGAATTAATAATTATTTTATTGATAATTAGTTACCTCAGCGCCTCTAAATTTCTTCAAAATGTCCCAGAGCCTAGTGGTGAGATACCAAGCTGAAGATTTTCTCTGTCTCTGGATTATATTACGTGCTTCCCACACAAAATCCAGTGGCTTTGAAACTTCACTCGACTTGGGCACCGAGACTTGCAAGAACACAAATCGGTTTCCCCAAGACTTATTTGTTTCGATCAACATCTCCTGCACTGACTTGTAACCCGCAACTAGTCTAGTATTCAGCAACACCAGTGCTGTGCAATTTTGCCTACTTGATTTTTCACTATTCATCTCTTGAATGTACATTCGGATGCCCATAAAGATTGTTCCTGTAATCACATCATTTATCGTCTGCATGCAACCAATTGTACCTATGTTAATTAAAACGTGTTACACTAACAATAATTTACATGTACATAAATTAGAAAGAATGTTAGCCTTTTTGGTCCTCTTGTCATTCCCAGTTACCCTAATGGAATACATCGATAGCAAATCAACACTGCTGCGACAAAAAATTAACAAAAAGATGTACATATATAGCTACTTAGTTATTTGGGTACGTAAGTAAAATCAAACAAACTTACCACTCCAAGCTTGTTCTTGATAAGTTTAATTTCCTCAATAGGCAGCATCAAGGTTGACACCGACACAGGTCGAAACTCAACTCCTTCAACACCGGACCTTATTGGTGTTCGATCATCTTCAACCCAAGTGCCCTTCAAAATGCTCCAACTGAAATCCCATGCACCGTTGAAAACGGAAGAAAGTATCTTCGGCATAAACTCAAACGCACGAGATCGACTACTAGTTTCATTTTTTGCACTCTTTAATGTCGGAAATGTCAGAGGAATGGAAGGATTGTGAGCATTCTGGAGGCAAGAGAGAAGAGCGCCCATGAGAGAGTAGCCATCGCCAAGGGCATGGTGGATCTTGAATATCATGTGTCCAGCTGCATGACTTGTTGGGTACTTGAAAAGATGAAGTTCCCATAATGGCCTGCTTTGTGGGAATGTTTCTGATGCTATCTTCGTTATATACTCATCAAAGAAAATATCGTATGATGCAGGTGATGACATTCCAGAGGGGAAAATGGGGACATGGACGTGGTCTTCCAGCTTCACTGTAACCTTCTTCCACTGCTTATTTTTTTATCTGCACCTTCAACCTGCATGCATTATTATTATTATTTTCAAAGGGCATTGATAGGAGCAGGCCAGACTTCATGCTCTCAATATTAGGTGTCATGTCATGTAAGTAAATACAAATTTTATATTCAATTTCACATGATACATCATACCACATTATAATTGTAAGACCCCAGAAATTTGTTATTAATTCCTAAATGCTTACTGGAATTAATAAAGTGTTCGTTTGTACGAGTTCGTGATTCGAGGGTGGAGCGGAAGTGTTTCGGACGAATTTCTATTCGGAAAGTATGACTTTAGGGGGGGCGCAAAGGTTGACTTTTTATACGTGGGGTTTCTCTTAACTTCCTTCACGAAAGTCGTAGAGCGCGTTGATACGAGTTCGTAGACATGTGGAACGCAAGAATCGGAGTTCGTATGAGAAAGTTATGAGCGATTGAAATTTGGGGAAATTTCTATAAATATAAGAAAATTCCGGATTTTTTCATAAATCCCAAAAGTTCTGAAAATCCCATTGTCCTCCCCAAATTCTCTCCGTTCTCTCTCCTCAGACCGACGGGTCGCGCTCGACCCGACCCTGCTGGAAACCAGCCTTCCCGGCGGCCGACGACCGAGGACCCGGCCTGAACCGACTCTCCTCAGCTTCCGTCGTCGACCTTGGTGTTGGTTTCACCGGTGGAGCACCCCAGAAGGAGATCAGAGAGGTGAACAGTGACGGCGACAGACCCGGTTGGATTTCCCAGATTTCGACGACTCCTTGGTCGATCTCTCTCGGTTTTGGGTTGTCCTCCTCCTCCTGATCATCCTCATGTCCTCCTTGTACCACGATTTTGAGTGTAGAATGGTAGATCAAGGTTTGAAGATTTCGACGGCTCTGGTTGAATCTGGAAACGTGATCAGACGACCGAGATTGATCCAACTTCCAAGCTTGATCTAGGACTATCTAGACCGAATCTCACTTAGCTCCAGGTATGAAAGTGGCTCATCTCTTCATTTTGAACACATTTGTAGTTGACAACTTTTGCATAGGAGGTGGTTGACTCGGCGTTGACCGCCGCTGTTGACCGCCTGCTGACCCGTCGCTTGTGGGGGCGTGTGGCGGCGCGTCAGACCATATTTTTGGGTCCTGTTTTCAGTTATGCATCTACGCATCCATACGATCGTTTTGATATATTATAAGGTTATTTTGGAGAAAGTTGATGCATGCTAGGGTTTCTATTTTACGCATTATCTTCGGTTTGCAATCCGAGAAGATCTGACCGTTGGATCTTCGAATAATTTTGATAGGATGATCCCAAGGGCAATCCGTGAGAATCTGACCGTTGGATTATTGTTTAAGTGTGTTATGAATCAATTGCTAAGTTAGGATCGTATTTTGATTAGGTGACTGACGGTCTTGGTTGGGCGGACGGTTGTGATTGTGATTTTGGGCTGTATTGAAGACGCAGCTGGATTGAGGTGAATAAATCTCACGTGGTTCATTGACGAACGGATTTATTTATTACTCAGAATTACATGTTTAATTGTTAAATCATTTTCGAAACAAATTATTTGTTTTAAAATATATGAACTTGATCGACAACGGTTCATGGGTAAGTTAAAACAATGTTTTGCTATAAAATGATTTTTGAGAAGTATAATTTATGAACTATAGTTGGTATTAGTGGTCATCCCTGCGTGAATGACTATGTATATATATATATATATATTTACGTGGAATATATATATATTGGATGGTGTGACATTGGTGAAGTAATGATTGAGAGTTGATTGAATTGTTATTATGAGCATACAATTATCATGATGTGTTAATTATTGTGTAAAAGTGTGTTTTCCTTGAGGAAGGTATTTGAGTCATGGGGGATTTGTTTTAAGTGTTTTCTGATCTTTGGATCTGGTGTCACGGTGCTGACAGTTTCTAATCTTCGGATCTGGTGTCACGGTGGTGACAGTTTCTGATCTTCGGATCTGGTGTCACAGTGGTGACAGTTTTCTGATCTTCGGATCTGGTGTTTATTGGGAGTTGATGGGTGATCATCGACTATCGACTTTAATTTGGAGTTTATGGGTGATTATTGACTTTAGTGTGAGTTGTTTGACTTCTTCATTTATTTTCCTTTTCTTTCTAGTTGTTGAATTTTAAGTAATCTCCTGAACTAAGTTATATGCAGGGATTACTGACTTTTGTATTGTTTATTTTTGTGACGTCCCGAACCCGAATTTACTAGTTTACAAGTCTTTCGATGGGTAAACGACATTTACATTTACTTTTTGGCTCCGTTTCGACATTTTAGGGGGCCCTAAAAGTTGACTTTTTGTTCGGGTCAAAATTTGAGAAAATTTCCTTCATGAAAGTTGTAGTGGATGTTAAACCGAGCGCGTGCATATGTGGTACGTAAAAATCGGAGCTCATATGCGAAAGTTATACGCGAAAATGTGAAAGTTACTGTTCACAGTAAGTAGTATATATTTGAAATTTTTACTGTTGGGCCAGGTAACTTTCTTTTCTCCTTCTCTCTCCTCCCGCACGCTCTCTCTTTCTCCTCTGCGCATTTTCTCTCTCTCCTCTGCAACTCCGGTTGCTTTCTCTTTCCGACCACCAAAAAGCGTCAAATCGGTGGCTACGGACTCGTCTTGACCTCCTCTTGGCCCCTACGGTGGTGGCTCACGGCAGCTTGGCCGGAAAACGACGTATCGGGTCCTTGAAGTTTACTGTAGCAGGTGACCGTTGACCCGAATTCCGGCCACCTCCGGCGACAAAGACAGGCTTTTTAGAAGCGTCTTGAGGCGTACTTGAAGCTCCCCAAATATCTTGAAGCGATTTTCAGCGTGGAGGAAGAAAGCATAATTAGAAAATTTTACTCTACTTCGGTTTGCTTAATTGTTTGGCCACTTAGAGGTATTTTCTGACTTGGCCACAGTTATGAAAGATTCTTAGAATATTGAGTTGTTGATGCTGGTAAAATTTGGTAGCCAGATATGGTGGTTGACCGGCGGCGCGTGGGCCAGGCACAGCTGCCTGTGGTGGCGCGTGAGGGCACGTCCGGCCGATCCTGGTGAGTTGTTTTGGTCTATTGACTAGTACATATTGTTATGAATTTATGGATATGTGTTTGGTGGAAATTGGAGGAGGTTTGGATATTAATCAGAATTTCCGAAGTTCAATAGTTTGGTTATTGGTTTATGAGAAATTCCACTATCGGATATCTCTCAGTTTTGCCCTAGAAACCTTCAATTAATGAATTGGTACTAATGGTGAAGTTTGGGTTAAATTGGAGAAGAAATGAAAATGTTGATTTATGAGGATTTGATGTGGGAATTGTATTTAATTTCCGGATTGTTATTCGCGAATTATAATTGTGTACAGGGCGACGTGCCGAGCTACTGCTCGACGTAGGAAACCGGTAGCGTGGTCGCCTAAATAGTACTGTGAGTGGACATTTGTTTTTAAATTAATTCCGCATGCAGTATTATTATTATTTTCTTCCAAATGAGATTTAATTATGTTTTGAATATTTGAGATTTAGTTTATCGAGATTTATTTATGGATTACGAGATTAGTATTGAAATTCCTTCCCGAGGGCTTTTAGTAGATTTTTGAGATAGTCATTCATGAGTTATTGAGTTGGGAAATGATTTTCGGGAAGTGACTGATTCAGAAAAATATTATGAGAATTATTGTTTTCGAATATCAGTTTTTATGAAGATATACGAGTGCGAGGAATTTAGCAAATATTTGAGCATGATTGATTTATCGAGATTTATTGGGTTTTGAATTCCGCACTTATCAGACTTGGGTTAGATGGAGCTTTCTTTCCGAAAGCAATTATTGAATTATAGAGTATGTGATTATGCTTTCGAGGATTTATTGTGATATCGAGGTTTGAGTTAGCGAGTTATTACTGAGTTATGCTTTCGGTGAATTATTATTGATTTATTGAGGTAATATCGAGTTTCTTTCCGAAAGCAAGTGATTGAAAGAGGTTATTTTCAGTTTCTTGAGGAGGCTATTCAGTTTATTAAGGAGGCCAGTTTTGGCGCATGCGTATCTTACCTAGTTGGCAGTCCCTTCTAGGTAATAGTCTGGTTGGCAGTCCCTTCCAGACTACAGCTCGGTTGGCAGTCCCATCCGATGCGTCACCTGGTTGGCAGTCCCTTCCAGATGACATGAGGTAGTTAGTCGGCAGTCCCGTCTACTACCTATGGTTAGTCGGCAGTCCCGTCTACTACTTGTGGCTAGTTGGCAGTCCCTTCTATCCACCGCCTCCTATTTCGGTTGGCAGTCCCTTCCGATGCGTCATCTGGGTGGCAGTCCCTCCTAGATGGCATGAGATGACTAGACAGCAGTCCTTTCTAGTCATCAAACGAGCCTCATGAAAAGGATGTTTTTATAAGGATTGAGGATGAGATTTTAAGAGGTTTCAAGATGTTCTTGTTACGTGTTTGAGATTTCAGTAAAGAGGATGATTAAGAATGTTTTCAAGATTGTTACTGCATGCGAGATTTTAGAGAATAACTTGGGAAAGCATTAAGTTTTACTTATACATTTGAAAGTACTTATTTTTCGTCCACTCACTCTAATGGATTTTAAATGTTTTCCCCTGGGCCCTTCGGTTTTAAATGCCCAGTTTGCAGGCCAGTTTAGCTTGAGGTCGAGCGTACTTGGGGTTGAGGCATAGCTGTCATAGCTTCCGCATTATAAAAGCATCAGTCATTTATCTTGCTTTCTATTCTCTTGTTCGCTTGTACATTAGATTGCTCTGATAACCTATGAGATTAATATTCTTAAATTCAGAATGGTTTATGAAATGAGAGATGTGAGATGTTGTGATATAGGGAGCAGGGTGGCTCCAGGAGAATAAGGATGGATGATTTAGAAGTGTAATTGTTTTTCTACAGGTTTTGGGTTGTCCATTTTTAGGGGAAGTTCTATCAAATTTTTGGTAGAATTTCTTCTAAGGTGGGCCCCGCAGGGCCTCTTCGGATTTCAGGGTGAAATCCGGGGCGGGTCCTGTCAGTTGGTATCAGAGCACTAGTTTGTAAGATTCTGTAGACTTGTTTCGATCTAGTTACCTTATATGCTTGATGTTACTCAGTACCTCTCGAGTGATGGCCCGACTGCAGCGGTTCCCCATCGTTTACTCTTCGGTGCTGAAGTATTCATCAAGTATGTAAGGTACGTGGTTAGTTGATTTTCCTTCAGGTGCTATGCCTCTTATACGCCGACCTCATAGGGATCTGTCTGCATATCAGATTGTTTAAGTGTCTTGCACCTTTTCATGGTGATGGTGATGTTAGATTACCTTACAGGGTTGAGTTATGCTACGAAATGCGATCCGAGGGAATGTGGTGGTTATCTCTCCCTCGATGCCAACAAGTTTGTTGGGGTAAGGTTTAAGGTGCAAGACTGGAGTTCGATTTCGTGTTTGATTGTTAGAGTTGAGTGGGCATAGATTTGGGTTGTCTCAGTTTGCTATAAATTGCTTTATAATCAGAATTGTTGATGGAAATGGAACTAGTAATATTAGTGGTTCTGACGTTGAACCAAGTTTCAGGAGATGTGTTACGTGATGTGATATGGCATGTATGTGACATTTGTGATATCATTGATAGTTGTTGGAGATTACTTGGAAATCATGACTGGTTATCTTGGCTCTTTGACCTAACCATGATATTTGGATTTTGTTTTGTTCGGATTGGAAGAAATTGATTTTTGATACATTGACTTATAATTGATCCTTTTGAAGTTGTGGATCGTATTGAGTAAGGAGATAGACAGAATTTAAGTTTGATATAGTTTTATGTTTGAAACTTGAGTATTTAGTTGGACGCATAGAGCTTTACAGTCGAGTTATGATCTTTGCCAGTATTTAATTGAGAAGATTAGAAACAACTTTTGTATATGAGATTGTGCCTATGCGTGTACTCAATTGGTTATCCGTTTTGGTTGAAATGGTTGTACCTAAAAATTGGAGAATAGTGGTAGTGATCTCGTTGGGTATTCATAATGGTGCAAGTGGAATTACTTGTGATACAGAGTATGATTCGAGTTATAAATTGTGGAGCCTTGAAGATTAATTGTGATAGATTCTTGGTGAAGCTTTTGTTAGACAGTTGGATTGTGATTTTGTAAGAGTGGTTAGTGGAATAACTTTGAGGAAATAAGTTTCTCAGTTGGCTCCGGAAATATTTCAGATTAAGGTTTGACCAGAATTCTTATTATATGTGGGTCAAACGTAATGCGGTATGTCTGTACAGTGGCGTATGTCGATGGCGATTAAATGAAGGAATTGGATCGCCTGGTGGTTGGATTAATTTCATATCCAGGTACCGCTTTGTGTGAAATGAGATGTTGGACGGGTGTCTGTTTTGCATCAAGGTTGTTGTTCGAGGAAAGACTCTGTGAACGGTGTTTTATCATCTAGGAAAATTGGTTGTTGCTTGAGTTGAATACGTACATTAACAGATTGCCTTGGAGGAATTAAATGAGTTTTACTACCTTGGTACCATTATTGGTGGTAATGGGTTAAACAGTTTGAAATTTAGTTTTCACTTTGATCGATCTTTCTACTGTATGGTGGCCCTTGATTGGAGAAGTATAGAAAGTTGTTGGTACGATTGATATTCGGTCACCATCACGGGTTTATAGGTACGATGACTTGGCAAAATGTTGGAGTTGAGTTTGGAAATTGTTTGTTTGGACTTGGGTTTTATCAAGGGTTTCAACTGACACTTGAAGTACTAAATTGTTGAGTGACTATGCTTGAGTTATGTTGTTGGATTTATGCTTAGCGAGATGAGGTTTGAGAAATTTTGGTGCAATCTTAGTTAGCGCAGATTAGTTTTTGAAATTGTTGTTGTAGCTGGAATATTATTGAATAAGTGTTGTTAGAGGGTGGATCTTCAACTACTTTATCCTCAGTTTAGCGATGACAGTGTCACTTGGGGATACCGGCTTTGAGCCATGCCAGGAGAGTTCGCTATACTCAAGTACTTGCAAGTTTGACATTGATTATTGGAATATTATGGTGTGGTAACGTAGAGAAGAAAGAATGGTATCTTGCTAGCAGTCTGGTACATAAATTTTGAACATAAACAGGTGTGTGAAATGTGTCGCCTTATGGCCAGCAGGGTATATATCAAAGAAGTTTCTCTAGTTAACTTAGATGTCATCTCAAGGCTTTGATCAATGTTTTAGTCAGGTATCAAAGTAGCGCAATGAAAGTGTAGTGGCCCCATAACATGCATGATTAAGAACTTATAGGTTGGTTCGAGGCTACTCTTTGATATGCTTGACGACTATGGGATCTCTACGTGCACGACATTCGATCAGAAATTTAAGCACAAACAGACAAAAAGCAAGTGCGGTTTTGTGGTTGCTAAGGAAATTGGTTGTTTCAGACATGTGGGTTATCAGTGAGCATCTTGTGGTGTTTTATTAACTGTTGGACTTTCCATAAACCCATGTACGAATTGAAATTGTATTAAGTGTGGGTAAATGTATTATCATCATGTTGTTGGTGAACAAAGTGGATCTTCACTGTACGAGTTGTATGAAAAAGAGTATGAATGCTACTATTCAAACTGAATAGTTTGTGATATTGATACCATGAGTCATCTGAACTATTATTTGACCTAAACTTCTTGACGTCGAAGTTGTGTACTTGTGAGTATGTACTATTACATAGTTAGGTAAGACAAGGGTATCCAACTTGGAACATTGATACATTTGGGGTTCTAAGTATATGTTTTTGGTTGCTTGTGTAATCGAGATTGTCGAGATTATCAGCTACTCCAGTCGTTGACTTAAGATTGCAAAGGGAAAACTTAATCCAAAGAAGATTTGATTTTCGTTATGCAATTTCAAGGTTGCTTTAAACATAATGCTTTGACGATGTTCTCCCTTAGTTGTTAAGGACTGTCAGTAATGAGTGGAAGTAAATCTACCTACTAAGACACAGAATTTAGTAAGAACGCTGTGGGAATTATTCAGATCGCAATAATTGACTAGATTTCAGCTAGAGAATTGTTTCTTATAAGGGTTGATCTCCATGTTCTAATTGGTCAAGTTTTGGATCAGTTTGAAAGGTAATGTCTACATGATTTGAGCAGACTTGCACATCTTTCCTGTGCCTTATCATCGTCACGGCCGTACGATTGATGTGTTATTCATCTTCGTGACTGTTTACTATGGATTGGCGTGTGCACCCATCTCTACTTCAACAGTATGGAATTTCGAGGACGAAATTTTTATAAGGTGGGGAGATTGTGACGTCCCGAACCCGAATTTACTAGTTTACAAGTCTTTCGATGGGTAAACGACATTTACATTTACTTTTTGGCTCCGTTTCGACATTTTAGGGGGCCCTAAAAGTTGACTTTTTGTTCGGGTCAAAATTTGAGAAAATTTCTTTCATGAAAGTTGTAGTGGATGTTAAACCGAGCGCGTGCATATGTGGTACGTAAAAATCGGAGCTCATATGCGAAAGTTATACGCGAAAATGTGAAAGTTACTGTTCACAGTAAGTAGTATATATTTGAAATTTTTACTGTTGGGCCAGGTAACTTTCTTTTCTCCTTCTCTCTCCTCCCGCACGCTCTCTCTTTCTCCTCTGCGCATTTTCTCTCTCTCCTCTGCAACTCCGGTTGCTTTCTCTTTCCGACCACCAAAAAGCGTCAAATCGGTGGCTACGGACTCGTCTTGACCTCCTCTTGGCCCCTACGGTGGTGGCTCACGGCAGCTTGGCCGGAAAACGACGTATCGGGTCCTTGAAGTTTACTGTAGCAGGTGACCGTTGACCCGAATTCCGGCCACCTCCGGCGACAAAGACAGGCTTTTTAGAAGCGTCTTGAGGCGTACTTGAAGCTCCCCAAATATCTTGAAGCGATTTTCAGCGTGGAGGAAGAAAGCATAATTAGAAAATTTTACTCTACTTCGGTTTGCTTAATTGTTCGGCCACTTAGAGGTATTTTCTGACTTGGCCACAGTTATGAAAGATTCTTAGAATATTGAGTTGTTGATGCTGGTAAAATTTGGTAGCCAGATATGGTGGTTGACCGGCGGCGCGTGGGCCAGGCACAGCTGCCTGTGGTGGCGCGTGAGGGCGCGTCCGGCCGATCCTGGTGAGTTGTTTTGGTCTATTGACTAGTACATATTGTTATGAATTTATGGATATGTGTTTGGTGGAAATTGGAGGAGGTTTGGATATTAATCAGAATTTCCGAAGTTCAATAGTTTGGTTATTGGTTTATGAGAAATTCCACTATCGGATATCTCTCAGTTTTGCCCTAGAAACCTTCAATTAATGAATTGGTACTAATGGTGAAGTTTGGGTTAAATTGGAGAAGAAATGAAAATGTTGATTTATGAGGATTTGATGTGGGAATTGTATTTAATTTCCGGATTGTTATTCGCGAATTATAATTGTGTACAGGGCGACGTGCCGAGCTACTGCTCGACGTAGGAAACCGGTAGCGTGGTCGCCTAAATAGTACTGTGAGTGGACATTTGTTTTTAAATTAATTCCGCATGCAGTATTATTATTATTTTCTTCCAAATGAGATTTAATTATGTTTTGAATATTTGAGATTTAGTTTATCGAGATTTATTTATGGATTACGAGATTAGTATTGAAATTCCTTCCCGAGGGCTTTTAGTAGATTTTTGAGATAGTCATTCATGAGTTATTGAGTTGGGAAATGATTTTCGGGAAGTGACTGATTCAGAAAAATATTATGAGAATTATTGTTTTCGAATATCAGTTTTTATGAAGATATACGAGTGCGAGGAATTTAGCAAATATTTGAGCATGATTGATTTATCGAGATTTATTGGGTTTTGAATTCCGCACTTATCAGACTTGGGTTAGATGGAGCTTTCTTTCCGAAAGCAATTATTGAATTATAGAGTATGTGATTATGCTTTCGAGGATTTATTGAGATATCGAGGTTTGAGTTAGCGAGTTATTACTGAGTTATGCTTTCGGTGAATTATTATTGATTTATTGAGGTAATATCGAGTTTCTTTCCGAAAGCAAGTGATTGAAAGAGGTTATTTTCAGTTTCTTGAGGAGGCTATTCAGTTTATTAAGGAGGCCAGTTTTGGCGCATGCGTATCTTACCTAGTTGGCAGTCCCTTCTAGGTAATAGTCTGGTTGGCAGTCCCTTCCAGACTACAGCTCGGTTGGCAGTCCCATCCGATGCGTCACCTGGTTGGCAGTCCCTTCCAGATGACATGAGGTAGTTAGTCGGCAGTCCCGTCTACTACCTGTGGTTAGTCGGCAGTCCCGTCTACTACTTGTGGCTAGTTGGCAGTCCCTTCTATCCACCGCCTCCTATTTCGGTTGGCAGTCCCTTCCGATGCGTCATCTGGGTGGCAGTCCCTCCTAGATGGCATGAGATGACTAGACAGCAGTCCTTTCTAGTCATCAAACGAGCCTCATGAAAAGGATGTTTTTATAAGGATTGAGGATGAGATTTTAAGAGGTTTCAAGATGTTCTTGTTACGTGTTTGAGATTTCAGTAAAGAGGATGATTAAGAATGTTTTCAAGATTGTTACTGCATGCGAGATTTTAGAGAATAACTTGGGAAAGCATTAAGTTTTACTTATACATTTGAAAGTACTTATTTTTCGTCCACTCACTCTAATGGATTTTAAATGTTTTCCCCTGGGCCCTTCGGTTTTAAATGCCCAGTTTGCAGGCCAGTTTAGCTTGAGGTCGAGCGTACTTGGGGTTGAGGCATAGCTGTCATAGCTTCCGCATTATAAAAGCATCAGTCATTTATCTTGCTTTCTATTCTCTTGTTCGCTTGTACATTAGATTGCTCTGATAACCTATGAGATTAATATTCTTAAATTCAGAATGGTTTATGAAATGAGAGATGTGAGATGTTGTGATATAGGGAGCAGGGTGGCTCCAGGAGAATAAGGATGGATGATTTAGAAGTGTAATTGTTTTTCTACAGGTTTTGGGTTGTCCATTTTTAGGGGAAGTTCTATCAAATTTTTGGTAGAATTTCTTCTAAGGTGGGCCCCGCAGGGCCTCTTCGGATTTCAGGGTGAAATCCGGGGCGGGTTCTGTCAATTTTAATGTAATCTCCTGAACTAAGTTATAAGCAGGGATTACTGCCTTTTGTATTGTTTGTTTTAATGTGATCTCCTGAACTAAGTTTCTATGCAGGGATTACTGATTTTGCTTAATTCTTATTGTGGATACAGTTGTGGGTTGTGATCTATAGTGATTGGAAAATGAATTGAGAGACGACGGAGCATGTGGGTTTTTAGTTGGATTGAAAAGTATTGAGCATGTTATTGTTTAATTTGAACTTGACGTTTTTGTTGTGATAATTGTATGTTGTTTTGTTAGACTAGGATGGTGAAAGTATGTATTTTGTGGAATTAAATATTGTTTCTTTAATCTTCTCACGTGTTGAGAAATTATAAGCATGCGTGACGTGAGTCACTTTATTTGAGTTTACTCATACGGGCTTAAAAAGCTTACCGGGATTGTTTTGTTCAACCCGGTGCACTATTCTATGGTGTAGGGTTATTGTGCAGGTTAGAATATCGATTAATCATCGTCGATGCTGAGAGGTACATTCGGTAGCGTGGACGTCTAAGGGTAATCTTAGTTTTAAGTCTTTCGCTGTGTAGTGAGTTGTGGGGGTGTGTTTACTTATTGAATTGTCATTCAGTTTAATTTGTAAATTATCTGTAATGTAATATGTGACTCTAAAGAACGAGTCGGTATTGAAATTGTGAGCTCAGTTTGTTTAATTGCTTAATTTAAATGAAAAATTTTCTATGTGTTTTTCTTGTGCTTGTTAAGTTATCGCGTTTCGGATTTGAATTTAACTATTCAAAATTCGGGGCGTGACAATAATCATGCAACAATAATTTTACCATTTTATATTTGCTTATATTGTATGGGGCAGATCAATAACCTACTTCATTTAATTAGGTGACATAAAGAAAATATTATGATGGAAATCGTTGATTATGTATTAATTTATGGGATAAGGCCTGCACATTTTTTCACTTATATTGTTCTTCACTCATTGGGTTAAGTTCTTTCGTGTAATTTTTTTTTTCCAAATAGCATATTAATATATTTAATCAGGTGGCCAAAAGAAAATATTGTGTGATAAGAGAAGTCATTGATTATTATCTATAATCTAAAAAAAACAAAATAAAAAGAAAAAATAATAATAAACTCAAATCATAAGTTAAACCCTAGGTACAGAAAGAGAAAAGAACAACAAACACAGGGCCGACCTTGCTCCATTATATGAACTTGCTCATTCTCACCAGTTGGGGACAACATGTATTTGTAAGATTATATTCCTTAATTTGAACCGTTGATGTTATTCATTACACCTAAATTAGGGCAAAAATTAAATGAAAATTATGTGTATTGCTTTGCTTTTTTATTTGCACGTTGAACAATTTTTGAGAACTGGGATTCAACATGATCTGTTGTTCTGCAACAATCAATTGTAATCTAAGCATGAGAAGAATTTTTTTTGGTTCTTACTTTAAACAATATATTGTAAAGACACTGAAGAATTTTTTTTTTCTTTTCTTGATTGAAGAGACACGATTTGTTGTTTTTATTTAAGCATGAGTGCAATGAAAAGAAGAAGAAAAAAAAAGTAATATAATTTAGAGCCATCAGATTTTGGATAGATAAAATAGTCTTTTCAAAATGGCATGACGTGATAAATAGGTGATACGCATTCTTGACATGGCATATGCCACATCAGATTGATGCCACAAATTTTAGGCCTCATTTGAGGCCAACAATCATTTTTATTTAGTAAGTAATTAACGTCATATGCAAAAAATTTAGGGAAATACTTAGTTCTTTAGCTAAGTCCAGAGAGAGAGAGAGTACCATGATGGAAGAGAAGCGTGGATTGATCGGTAGGAAGACATTTTTCAGAAGAAAAAATGTTTGAGAATCGTCGATTGGAACTTGTGATTCCAAAACGGCAAGAATTGCAAGAGATAAGACAGAGCTGTTGATGAACTGACCACCAGGGCTCACCGGCTCTTGTAGTAATCCTTCTTCGCCAAACTCCATTTTTGTTAATTCTAGCTTGGAGTTGTATATATGTTTGCGTGCGTGTGATACGTTGTGTGTGTGTGTCTATATAATACCATATATAGTATATAAAGCTTGGGTTTGAACTAGGAGATCTCGTATTTACATTCATAGGTCGATGAATGTGAACCCATATAGCTAGCTAATTAATTAAGCAGACCTACAGGCCGCGCGGCTATCTAGGTAGAAGAATTGTTGGCGTTTGTACCCTACAAGTAATATTCTTGAGACAGCAAAAAAGATAGACATTAATAGATTCAAAGAACTATTGCTAGATCTACAGGGTTAGGCAATGCTAGATCTACAAAAGTACCTATTTCACATATTTAATTTTATAGAATGGATGTTGAAACAACTAAATTCTCTATCTTCCAATCTTTTTGCTCAGTTAGTTGTCATTCTTTGGAACATTTGGAAGAAGAATCAAATTACAAGTTGAGGATTAATGTGGAGAAACCTAGAAGAGTTCTTATTTTATTGTCTATGGCTAGGTATGAAGAGCTCAAAGCAAGTGACAGGGTTATTTGGTACTTCTTTGGCTGTTGTGAAGATATATAGCGAGTAGTTGGAACCCCCTGTACCTGACTTTTTGAAGCTCAGTATTGATGGTTCTTTCATCAGTGCTGCTAACCATTGTATAAGGGAGAGTTTATTGCTGCCTTTTCTTTTAGTAAACAGTTTATTACCTACCATCTATGCATCGAACACATCGCTTCTAAAGATGGGATTGAGTTACTTCAAGAAATTAATGATGTGAGAGGTTCTTTATTCTCAGTTGGGTAGTATATTGGATGATATCAAGGCCGGCTTTACTCAGAAGTTACACTAATATGTCTCAACTTAACTCTAACAAGCTAATATCGAAAGTATTCCAAAGCTTTTATATCTCGTGCCGTTAGCAGTAGTCTTTTACGGTTTTTGTTATATATAGATAATAGAGTCTACAATAATGTCTCACTGCATGTTACAATCCCCACAGAATGCAATTTAACGCTAGCACAATCTAATATATATAAGGAATTATAAAGCTGTACAACAACTTCTAAACCCTTCAGGTAAGATAAAGTAATTTGGGGTTCACATCTAAAATCAATTGGTAATGGATGGAGTGGCCCAAACCCTTATAAATTCATAGACAATGTCTCACTTTTCCCATGTGGGATGTATATAACACTCCCCCGCACGTGTGGCAAATTTTAAAGCCATACACGTGAACAACTTTTGGGTGACGTGGAGCCCGTGTGGCCGTTAGGCATGCACACATGGGTAACCTAGCTCTGATACCATGATAAAGTAATATGGGGTTCACATGTAAAATCAATTGGCAATGGATGGAGTGGCCCAAACCCTTATAAACTCATAAAAAATGTCCCATTTTTCCCATTAATTAGAGAAAATTCTATGCACCGACGGTGCAAATAACCAAACTCTTATAAGATGATCTCAACCCTTGATATTTATAATTAATATTTTTATTAATAACCTAAAAGTGTATTTAATATAATCTAACCATCCATTTATGTCGGTGCAAGTGTACGTCGGTGCACTGAATCCTCTCTCTCTCTCTCGCTCCCCCCCCCCCAATATATTAAGTATATATTAAGTAAGGGCTAATTTTATTTTGGACTTATTTCAGTTTACCCCTCTGAGGTTAGGGGTCGTCATCATGTTAGTCCCTCGAGTTTCAATTTAATCAGTAACACCCTTGTACTCTCCAAATTCATCAACCGTGTCCAATTTCTACTATTCCGTCCAATTTGGACCGTTAAGTCTGACTTTTGAGGGCTAAAATGGTCATTTCAAGACAAAAAAAAATTCTTTTTTTCTTTTTTTTTTTCCATTTTTTTTCATTAAAATTTGTTTTTCCTTTTTTTTTTTTCTTTTTTTTTTCTTTTTCTTCGCTTATTATTATTATTATTATTTTATAATTTTGTCTTCAACCTATACACCACAAGTTATAATAGGTTTATAAAAACAAAACAAAAACTCTAGGTGGTCAAAAAGCCGCTCGCTGGTCTACGATATTTGTGATATATCTCCGATAAAGCAAATAATTTTAGGATATATCTGTAAAATATAATAGGTTTATAAAGTGAAGAATTTTAGGATATATCCCCAATAAAGTGAAGAAATATCTATAAAATATGTTTAAAAAAATAAATACATATATTTCTTCACTTTATTGGGGATATATCCTAAAATTCTTCGATTTATTGGAGATGTTCCACAAATATCGTAGACCAGCAAGCGAAGAATTTTAGGATATATCCCCAATAAAGTGAAGAAATATCTGTATTTATTTTTTTAATCATATTTTACAAATATTTCTTCACTTTATTGGGGATATATCCTATTATTCTTCACTTTATAAACCTATTATATTTTATAGATATATTTTACAAATATATCCTAAAATTTTTCGCTGGCTATTTACAAATAAACCCTATAATAGGTTTATAAAAACAAAAAAAAAATACTCTAGGTGGTTAAAAAGTCGCTCGCTGGTCTACGATATTTGTGATATATCTCCGATAAAGCGAAAAATGGCCAATGGGAATATCATAAAGAGAATATTCATATGGAATACAATCAAGAAAAAATTTCTGAAAAAATCAAAGACCTCAGCAAAGAAATACCTGCATCAGATACAGTATTGATCAAACTAATGCCACCCCTCAAAAGTATAACCTACAATCTGTTTCCCATACAGGTAATATAAGGGGCTCACCATAAGACACCTATGTTTGGAGACAAATCGTGTACTGTGAGAATGAAACAGTACATACTGCAAAATCCAGCCACAAATTTAGAAACAAATTTAATTATGATTCAACAATAAGATAGCAATTACTAATTAAGACCAGTCTTTCTCACTAGGGGAAGATTGAAATTTTGCTTAATACAAAAAACTGCGGATACCTTGTTAACATCTCCCAAAGATAAGCCACATAGAAGTAACAAATAGACTAATCACATAACAGTCCACACTAAGAAAAGCATGACAGGTCTCCAAGAAATAAATTAACCAAGTAGTTTTGACTGATCAATAACTTTCTCCTATTGACAACTATCACTCGAGTAGTTTTCTTCAACTTTACCAGGTCTCCTCAACAGGAACAATTTCCTAGGACTATCAGTTTGATACAAACTCCATTGAATTGACCTCAGTCTCTCACATAATTGGATACCACAGGGCTATAAGGCAAATGCATATATGTACACCACAGTTTTGGCATATTTCACAACAAATGAAGGAACCAATTATCTATGTGCTTACTGCATGCTAACAGGTTCACCCGAGTCAGCTGCAATCTTGTGCTTACTACATGCTAACAGTTAATTTATGATCATGAGCCAATTAAAAGCCAAAACCAATCTTCATATTTAAATTGAGCTGTATATACATGGCAGTGTATGCGAATGTAGTCACTCTTTTTTTTTTTTTCCTCTGAGCATTCCTTTTCATTCTGCAATGTGTTAAAAATTTTGATGTAGGGACAGAATAAAGCAGTTCCAAATGGTAATTGTAAGATTCAGAAAGCTCTCAAATACATACATCAACTAATGAACTCCTACTATTGCAATTAGTTGAAGTCCTATTTAAACATAATGGACTAGAGTAAACAAATACCAAGCCATTGATACAAACTAAAGAAATAAACAAAGACAAACTGCAACTAGATGCCACTGGATACCACAGGCCTTGTTTTGTTCTGCTAATTGGCTTAAACAACAAAACAAATAAAGATCACCACGTTCCATATACTTACTGATATACAAGTCTTTAGGCTATAGCCACTCTGTTCTCATCTACGAGCAAAAGTCTTTAGGCTCACAAATGTGTTGGACACCCTCATTCCCTCAATTATCTATGGCAATATAAAACAAATGTGAATGAGAAACCAATGCCTCAAAAAGCAAAACATAAAAATAGCAAAACTCACTCACAAATAGCAAACTCTATTGTCAAACATTAAGCCTTCATTCAAATTCAAATAAACTGTCACAAGGAATAAATAGAAAATTGATACAAACTGCCTCAAAAACAAAATATACTTACTGATTCTAGCCAAGTGACGTTGCCATATGTGCTCAACTAGATCTGCTTGGAGCAATCTGGAAATATCATCAGAAGTTGGTCTTCTTAAGTATTCAGCGCCAAAAACTTCAATAACAGCTTGAACAAACTGTGATGCCCCAGAAATTCGTATTTATTTTCCAAGGATTTTCCGGAATTAATTTTATGTTTATTGGACGGTTTCGTGGCTCGTGGATGGAGCGGAAGTGTTTCGGACGAATTTCAATTCGGAAAGTGTGACTTTAGGGGGGTTCAAGGTTGACTTTTTATTCGTTGGGATTCTCCAAAAACTTCCTTCACAAAAGTTGTAGAGCGCATCGATACGAGTTCGTGGATATGTGGAATGCGAGAATCGGAGTTCGTATGAGAAAGTTATGGCCATTGGAAGAAATTTCCATTTTGGTATAAATAGAAGTTTCCCGAAGGAGAAACTTACTATTTTCATAATTTCCTTTTCCGGAAACCATTCCTTTCTCTCTCTTCTCTCTCGTTCGCACCTTCAGAATCGAAATTATCCGGCTGACCCGACCCGAACCCGGACGATCCGACCCGACTTTTCCGGCGAACTGCGGCGGTCTCCGGCGACGAGACTTTCCAGATCAGCTCGACTCCTCCGTCCGCTTCTCCCTGTGGTGTCCTCTAGTGCCGATTCTCGGTGGTAGCGGTGGTAGAAGGCGGTGCAGGTTGGTGTTTTCGGACCCGGCCGGAAAACACAACTCCGGCGACTTCGTGGCTTCGTTTTTCCTTGGTTGAGTTCAAAATAGGCTTCCTGATCGATCTATGGTGTTTGTTTTGATCGGTTTACGTGGAAATCGGTTCAACTCAGTTGGGGTTACTGTTCAAGGCTTGTGAGGTAGTTTTCGATCCCTTAAGCTTGTTTTCTGACTTCGAGCTAGTTATGAGAATTCATAAGCATGCTTAGATGAAGAACTTTGATGTTGGGAGTTTTGTGAAATAATGAGTTTTGGCCGGTGGCGGTGCGCCTCCGTCTGTGGCGGCGTTCCGGCGGTGTTCCGGCCACTTGAGGAACTGTTTTTGGTTTTATATATGTTCTACTCGTTGATACGAGCGTTTCGATATATAATATGCAAGTTTTGGAGTTAGTTTGGAATTGTTATGATTTTTGCAGTTTCATACCAATCGATTTATGCTATCCGTGAGGATTTGAGCGTCCGATCGACTTGTGGTTTGGTCACATCGATCGTGGACGTATTCCGGAGACTTTTGGAGGTCTCAGATGTGGTTTCGCCTCGATTGGCGCCACTTTGGGGATTTTAGTTCAAAACAAGGGTTTCGGACTTAAATCATTTGTGAATCGTTACTAATTTGAGATCATTGGTGATTAGGTGCTTCTAAAGGTGAATTGGACGAGTTGTTGGTGATAGTGTTAGTTCGGTTCTGTATTGAAGACTCAGCGGGATTCTGAGGTGAGTAATCTCACGAAGTTCATTCACGAACGGGAATACCCTTATCGTTTTGAGAGTTAATTAGTTAACTGCAAACTATAGATGGTATTAGTGGCATTTCTGAGTAGATGACTATGTGTGTATATATATACATACGTATTCATGTATTAGTAGATATATGTTTACATGAAATATATATGTTTTGGTGGTTTGTGGATTTGTGAAACAATATGCATGAAATGATGTTTTTTATTGTTTTGGGTTGTGGCTTTTGAAAAACAATTGGTGGGAAATGGTATTTCTATTGTTTTGAAAAGTGTTTGAAGATTTGAGAGTCACAGGTTGTGATTTCTCCTTTTGATTCGATTTAACGTTTTGATCTGACGACCGGTGGTCTGAGGATTTGAGAGTCACAGGTTGTGATTTCTCCTTTTGGGTTGATTTAACGTTTTGATCTGAGGGTCAGGTTGGCCTAAGGATCCGGGGTTGCAGGTTGCATCCTCATGGCAATATTATATCGTAAGATTGAACCTTGGCCGGGTGACAGGTTACGATTCAGTTAGAGCTCTAGTCTGTCTGCCATCGTACTTCAGGGATCTAAGTAGGTTACTTAAGACTCCTGGATACATATTTTGTCCAGGTTGGACCTATTTGCTGTTTCGTCCAGGTTGGACCTAATTATTGTTTTATCCAGGTTGGATCGATTTATCATATTCTTCATTGTTAGGTTAACAATAGGTATGATTTATTTGTGTTGCTGTTTCATCCAGGTTGGACCTAATTATTGTTTTATCCAGGTTGGATCGATTTATCATATTTGAATTGTTAGGTTAACGATTTATATGATTTTGTCACGGTGTGACTTTCGTTGTTTCTTTTGGGAAAAGAGTATTGTTTTTGGAAGCATGGTATGTTTTCTTTAATTGCGAGTTGAAAGGTTTTCCTCGTTTCTGGCGTGAGTTGTGCATGTGTGTTTTGAGTTACTCATACGGGCTTGCAAAAGCTTACCGGGTTTGTTGTGTGGCAACCCGGTGCACCATTCCAACGGTGTAGGGGTTAATCCTGCAGGTTAGGATAATCAAGGTTGAGGCATCGAGTTAGCAGCTTTACGGTAGGAAGCCATCTTTGTGACTTTACCTTTGATAAGGACTTCCGTTGTATAGTTACTCTAAGCAGCCTTTACGTTTTATTTTGTTGTTGATAATTTAATTCGTAAGGTTGTGTAATATATAACTCTATGGAGCGAGTGTATATTAACTTTGAGGGTTCAGGGCATCAATATGTGTGTAAGTTAAGGGGAAAAAGATTTCAGGTATTTTGTATTGATGACTGAACGTTCACGCATGTATAATTATGGGATTATATATATCAATTTTCTTGTGTGTAAAATCAGGGGCGTGACACAAACCTTCTCATAGCTTCAATTGCAGTGGTTTCACCAATTCTGAGATAGTCATCCACAGCATCTGCCCCAATTCCATAGGCAAGCATCCTCATAGCAGCAGTAACCTTTTGTAGAGACGATAACCCAAGACGGCCTGCCGAATCTCTTTTTTGAACAAAATAGGAGTCATGAGCTTCCACCGCAGCTAGAATTCGAAGAAAAAGATGTCGATGCATCCGAAACCTCCTCCGAAATACAACTTCTTCATGGACTGGATTTTCAGCAAAATAATCGTTGTAGAGTGTTCACTACACCAATTTTGTTATCAGACAACACTTTTTGCACAACGAAAAAAAAAATGTGTTGTGTGATGAAGAAAAGTGAATCACACAACATGTTTAGTAAACTTACGTTGTATAAGGTGGTTAAAATTCTGAAGTTTTTGTTTAGAAGGTCATTGCACAACGGTTACAAGAGTAATCTGTTGTCTGAATCATAAAAAAAATAGCGGCAGATTTCCCTCCTAGATCGACTCAAATTTGGCTCCAAATTGGTACTACATAGTACAACAGTATAGTTATATCTGTTGTGTGAGAGTAGCATGCAAAACATGATACAACGGTTTTTGACCTTTTGTTGTGTGATAAAGTGGGAAATATTTGAATGTGCCTTTATTTGGCCCAAAATGGCACTGAAGCCCCCCAAAAACCTCCAAGTTTTGATTGAAATATAGCACTAGATTGATGATTCCACAACCAAATGAGTTATTTCCATTGTGTGAATGAGCATTGCCTATCATGTTACTTTGGTTGCATATTATAGCGGGAACTTTTCCCTCTTTGGAACCTTAGCTGAGGTTTAATTTGTTCACAATCAGACAACAAAACTTTGTCTTTATGTTGTCTGATTCATAAAGCAAAAATTAAAATCCCGCCTTAGACAACTTAGTCAGCTAGCTAGGTTTAGTGGATTTGCTCTCTCCTCCTCAACACTTTGTCAAAACAGCCGTTTCCTCTCGTCGAGCAGCTCTCTTCTCAACTTCATCAAAAACCATCACTCTCTCATCAAAACACCATGAATCTCTCATGAAAACACCATAGCTATTTGTCTCCTCTCACTCCCACTTAGACAAAATAAGGGTTTTTCTTCGAATCGTTTCCATCAAAGACTTCTCCGTCACTTTCTTCACACTTCACAGTCCCTTCCCAAAAACCTCGACTTCCCTTAAACATCGTGCTTTGGCTCTCTCTCTCTCTCTCTCTCTCTCTCTCTCTCTCTCTCTCTCAAGCTCCCAGCATCCCCAAAAACTTCATAATGAAGGGAAAAATAACACACGCACTCTCTGTTTCTCTGTCTCTCTCTGTGTTCCTCTCGTCCTGCATATCGAAGGAGCTCAAATCCAAAGTCTGAGCAAAGCAAATTTGCTCAACCCTAATGAATAGGTATTCTTTCCTTTTCAATTTCAATTTCTAGGTAATGGGTAAAACCGAATTAGGGTTTCTATCTGAGTTTTATTTTGGGGTTTCTTGAGATCTCACGATGAACACGAGAGGCGAGCCCAGCACCTGCAGTAGTAGATTTATTGCTACAAATCGAGCAATCAAAAGGTGGAGGAGATCCAGCCTGGCACGAGCGGCTAAACCCTGACCGTCAAGGTCGTCACCACCAATCTGGTCGAGAGGTCACCTCCAAGAATGGCGGTGCTCGATCCTCTCTCTCGTCTCTCCCTCTTCAGCCCCCTCGCATCACTGAGTGCCTCGTTAGCGATGAGACTGGAACCATTGTCTTCACTGCTCGCAATGACCAAGGTACGTATATGGACTCTTAGTCTTTGTTGAGTGCTTAAGGCTTTTAGGTTTCAACAGTTTAGGATGAGAATTGCACTTCTAGGTTTGTATTGGTTCATGAGAAATTTAGTTTGTGGAAGCGAATTTTTGCATTCGGTTTCATTTTTTTCAAACCAGATTATAACATTTAACATTTCTATGTGTAAATCTTTGTGGTGGATCTTCAAATCTATGTTTCTAGGGATTTTGTTGAATTAAAGTTAAGGTGTTTATGGATCTCTGATATTGCTGTTGTTTTTGGTCCGACTTGATTAGCTATGCATATGAATGTTGAATGTGTCCTATATTTGTATATATCATATCACAGTTGTAGGATGTTGGGTTGTGGAATTGTGGGTGTGGTTGATATGACAATAGGATTGTGGAGCATTTGTACCCTACAGAATATGGAGTTTTCAGGAGTGTGTTTGATTGAAATGTACGTACTATATATGGAGTATTATGGAGTGTGTATGATATAAATGTAAAGTGATTATTGAGCTTACTTTTGGGTTATAATAGCAGTTGACATTATGAAGCCTAGTACCACTGTGATTCCACGCAATACAAAGATTGACATGTTCATCAAAGGCACTATGAGGCTTGCAGTTGATAAATGGGGTTGTGTTGAAGTCACAGAACCAGCCAGCTTTGAAGTTAAAGAGGTCAACAATCTTTCTCTTGTCGAGTATGAATTACTTAGTGTTGCTGAATGAGATCAGAAAAGCTAATTTGATGAAAGACTGAATGATGGGTATATTGTAAGAGTGGATATTAGTGAATTAGTAGCAAATCTGTGGGATGCCTATCTGATAGTTCTCAACTGTTTTTTCAGGTGAAAAGCGGAAAAAGTAGCTTAGAGCAGATATCTAGAGTTTACGGAAATCAGGTAATATCTTTGTCTAGTTTTAGGTGCATGCCCATAATGCTTCAATTCATTTATATTATGTTGAGATGATCTACACAGTTTCACGATATGGTATAAAAGTTCTTTGATAACATTGTGGATTTGTGGTTCCAATTAATTATAATAGTTCAATTTTGTGCATTTTATATGCATTGTTTTCCTTGTTGATCATTACCTTGGCTTATGGTTGCTCTAGTATTTCAGGAATTCATTTTAGCTCTAGTAACATGACTTGGAAACTAGAATAAAATAGATCTTTATTTGCTTAGCTGTGGCTTTAAAATTTCCAACTTTTGTGTTTTCATTTTTTTTACATGAGCAATTATTGAGGTCCTGTTGCTTGTGATCTTTTTTTGGTGTAGTGTTATCTTATGCATTTTGGTTGTAAATTAACATTGCTTTACTTGTGTAAAGCTAATACTGTGCATCATTAAATTCTCTCATCTCATTTGTACATTAATATCAGTGCAACTCTGTGTTCTTATTTAATTTAAAGTAAATTAGTTGTTTCAATATACTTGCTTTTCATTAGTTAGCTGCGAGAGTGTGAATAGCTTGGTGAAGTATAATTTTCTCTTCCAAAGTTTTCACTGTGTCAAATGATTTCTCCTATTTCTCCTGTTTAATCCCAACATAGTAAGTAGCTTAGACTGAAGTTATTAGTGCAGTTTGTTGTCTATGCTTAATTTATTGAGATTTTTTTTTAATTTCTCAAAAAATGCTGATTTATTTTTTTCACTGATGACCTTTGTTATTATCCAAGAAAATAAATTGTCAGTTTATTTTACTCCTGGAATTCACTCCTTTTTTCATACTCAGAGAGTTGGGATGGAAGCTTAGGTTCCATTTGTTTCTGCAAGACAGTGAATTAACATAAGTTCATTAACTTTCCAGTGGACGAGGGAGACCAAGTTCCCTCATCATGCTGTCTGGGCTGCAGGTCGCGGTCTCATTGCCGTTCTGTTGCCAAACATTGATGTTGTAGACAATATATGGCTGGAGCCATTGTCTTGGTAGGTTTGCCTCCTTCTCTATATCGTCATCCTACACTACTAGAAAAAAGGGATTTAAGGACATCAAACAAGGACACATATTTTATGTGGAGTCCTTGAAGGTTTTTAAGGACACACAATGTTAAATTGCAAATTTTGAATGGGTGGAGAGTCTTTCAAGGACACCCGGTTTAGGGGATGCCGTGTCCTAATATTGGGCTCCAACTGAAAAATTAAAATATTGAAATTAGAAAACGCGCGGCGCTGCAGCTATACACTATGCCAAAAAAGCCTTCAGACGACACACTTCAGACGACATAAGTTTAGTTTTATGTCGTCTGAGTTTTTCAGACGACATAATTTTTTTTTCTGTCGTCTGAATATACACTAAAACCATACTGGTTTAATTTGGAAAAATGGTGAGCATTCAGACAACATATTTATGTCGTTGTAGAAGGTGGTGATTTCCTATCTCAAATTTGGATAAATGGCGAGCATTCAGACAACACATTTGTGTAGTTGTAGAAGGTGGTGATTTCCTATCTCAAATTTGGATAAATGGTGAGCATTCAGACAACACATTTGTGTAGTTGTAGAATGTGGTGATTTCCTATCTCAAATTTGGAGGGATATCCAAAAGTTGAGAAGTGTTTTTCCCTCTCAAATAGCCAAGCCCTAATTGACCAAAATATTCATTCCCCCCCCCCCAACACTCAGACTTTTTTTCACTTGTCTGAAACTTTTGAACCCTAAACTAACTCTCACTTCAACTCCAGCGCGCCTCCTTCTTCGCGTCGACCTCATTCTCCAACCTGACCCTCCTTCCCCGACCATCACCTCTCTCTCTTCTCCTTCTCTCTTGCTCCCTTGTCTTTCCAAACCCTACTCTCTCTCTCTCTCTCTCTCTCCCCCTCCCTCCCTAGCTCACACAAATCGAGCCATGGCTACTCCCAGGCTTCTCGGTCCTCCTGAGCTCCAAAAACCCTCACGCACCACCACCGCTCCGCCGCCACCCCAACCCGAATCCAAACCCGGCTCCAAACCCTCCACTGGCGAACCTTTCGTGGACCTGATGGTGGTGATCTCTTGGTCAGATGTCTCTCTCGTGTTCTCTCTCTCCATCGTCGGCCGCTAGGGGGTAGATCCGTGGGTTGGCTTCCCCTTTCGTCTAGTCCCACTAAGGTTGGATCCTTCAGCTGCAAAATGTCGTCTGACTCGTCACCACCATTAACTTACTCCATTACTCTATCCTGTCAACCCGTCCAGATCGTCGCTGCCCCCCCATATCTCCGATTCCGATTTCAGGCGAGTCACAGTTGCACTTCGTTTTTACTTTTTAGAATGTTGTGGTTTTCGGTATTGTTAAGACCCAGTTATAAATAGAGTCATAGAGATGTTGAATGGCATCTTGCAGGAGTGCTAGCGATTCTTCTTTGTTTAAGCAGTGGCTGAAGAACACCCAGAGTGAAAATGGGATTTTACACGGCGGTTCCATGTCTCTTACATGAGTTCTAATTCAGGTAGTTCATTCCATTCAAGTGGGTTAATTGGTTATTATGATTTCCTCATCAGTTGACAGAGTTGTCAGTAATATGCTTATATATCATATTACTTTAGTGTCGTTTCTAATTCTTTGATTGATATTTTGGGTAAGGAGTGGATATGTTCGGGAAGCACATCGGTTTTCTGAAATTCCAAGCAGATGTATTTGATAAACAAACAGGGAAAAAGTAAATCCATCAATTTCAATCAGCTGCGTGGCTTGTCTTGAAATTCTACTTTGCTTCATCTATTATTTTTTTATTCTTCTTTTTTTTCCCGTATGAACTTAAACATACTTAGGTTCCAGGTATTGTGTTTGCACGAGGAGCAGCTGTAGCTGTGCTTATCCTTTTGAAGTCAGAGGAGATGACGTATGCTGTTCTTACTGAGCAGGTAGATATTTGTTTTGGTTTTTGCAACAAGCGTTACAATGCTGTACTTATCTAATGATCTCATTCATCCCTAACATTTGACAGAAATGATTACATTTTATTTCCATCTATTCAAACCCTGTGGGAAGGATTATATTGGACTTGCCTGATGGATTGTTGGATGTTGACAAGGGTGATTTTCTTGGAGCTGCAATCCGTGAGGTCTCTCTCTTTCTCTACTTGCTCAATTGTAATATGATATACACGTGTACACGAGCTATGCTTTCAGTTTTGGTTCTGAGCAAATAATTGTTCCTTTATATAGTGGTTGATTATTGTTCAATGTTGATGTATAGCTTCCTCTAAATTATCATCATCATCATTGCTTTTGTTTCATATGTCGGAGTTCACAGTCGCATAAGTTCTATAGTTCCATCCATTTCTATTATGGTCTTCAACTTGCTACTGCTAAAACTAGCTCTATGTTGTGTATTCTCATATAGGTGTGCTTTTCCTTATGTATTCTCATCTAGGTGCGACTCTCTCTCTGTCGCTAGTTCCTCAATAAAATCACTGTAGTTTCTATACATGTATACTGTAGTTAATTAAATATGATGTATAGAGGATGGAGTGAGGTGGTGGAGTGATGGACTTCACCAAGCAGTTTAAGCAAAAGAAGTTATGTCGATTCAAAACGAAACTGTAACTCTGGCATCTATTAGCTACCAAAACTTCTTTCTCCAGGTAGGATTCTATCTCTCACCTCATTGAGTATCACATCTCAAAAAAAATTATGTTCTCTTCGAAGTGTTTATTTATTTATATATTATCTATGATAGTTTCCAATGAGGTGTGGTCTCATTTATCCTTTTGGTTCAAGTTGATTACTGGGGGAGTTTGAAATGGAATTAAATAATTTAATGAAAACTGTGTGAATTTAATTATTTACTTGTACTTTTATCTCGAAATTGTGGCACAAAGCGGTCGTCTAGGGGCAGTATACTTTGACAATTTTATTGAGTGACAAGGTTTTCATTCACAAACTGTAAAACTGTAGTATCTTGACAATTCTAATGATTATAAAATGCTACTCTTCTTTTAAATTAGTTTGGTGATGAACCTAGAATTTGATTTAATATTAGATTCACTCTGATTTCTTGCAAGTGGTCTTCTTGTTGTATCATTCCTTATTCAAGATTGACTGCTTTTTCCTTTGATGAGCATGTGAACTGTCTGGATTTTTGACATTTATTTTACTGAATATTCTACAGGTTCACAACTAGAGCAGGAGAGAGACCTGAGGGTGCAGCAGCTAAACATAAGAGAAAGCACTCAAAGCAGGCTTCATCAAACTTTGAACAGACCTCTAGTATAGATGGTATGGTTTATGTTTTTTGTTCGGTTGGATCATGTCCTTGATTTTTCTTTAAATGGCATATTAGAGGTCCGTAATATCTAATGGTTTTAAGTTTGTAAATAATAGTTTTGGGTATGAACTGGTATAATTCAAATGTGTATGTGTATTTTCTCGACTTTCCTATAGGTTCAAATGTTGACCATGAGAGAGACCTGGAAGATGCAAAGGATAGATCTAAGAGAAAGATGGTTCCTACAATTCATGACTGCAAGCAGTCTCCTTGCATTCCATCTGGTTCAGTCTCGCTTTCTCAAGGATCTCTCACAATTCGAACTCCAATTTCCCGATCGGGTTCAGTGAGGGTGAATGGGAAAGAGATAAGTTACAGTGAGTTTTTGGAGAGGTACATGAGCTACCACCCCTCAATAGCTAGCGTTTATTGATGTCGCAAAAGGAGTCGCATGTTTTCAAAGTTGAAGGTTCGTGTATTTTCGCCACACAATCATCCATTCAATTATAAATTAACCTGTCAATGGTATATAATAGATCTTTAACATTGTTCAAAACTGACAAACTTGTAATTATATCTCAACCAGTAATGGGAAGTAAAGTTTACTCATTCATGTTTATGCTGTAAGTCCTATGTTTTCTTAGTTCACTTATCCTTTGAAATTGCTCTAGTGCATGCTTGAGACTAGCTTGGTTGACAACATGGGCCATACATTTTCTATACAGTTCAAGTTTTGTTTCAGAGCACATGACTGTCACGATTTGCTTCTATTATCAATTTATCATATCAAATTGTAAAATGTTTTTCAATATGGTATATTGGCTACAGGCAGAAACCTTGATTACATTTATCTGGCAGCTATCTGCGTCTGGAGATAGTGGAGTACCTGAAGTGGTAGCTGATCCTCTAGGTGAAGTTTCGAGGACATTTCAGGAGCTTGGAATATGTGTTGTGCAACAATGTGCTAAGATTCGCCAACAAGGTAAGCTATCTTAGACCTCCAGTACCTATTCAGGTTAACAAAGTTTTCTGGTAAATTACCCTAGTAAGATTAAGGGAGTAACTATGTATAGAAGGTATTAGTATCTCCAAAGCTTTGAAATCAAATTTTAGTTTGAAGTTGTGTTTTTCCAACTTAAAAACCTTGCAAGCTAAATTCCCTTATTCTTTTACTGAACTGGTCCTTTCCTAATGAAATATTATGTTTTTCTATTGTAGTCTCAGCAGCAGTGACCTATGATAAATCTATCAAGGCAATAAGAGTGAGGGTACCAGATTCAGATGATGAATTTCTTCTCCATCCTGCAACTGTGAGACGGAATGACCGCTCTGCCCAAAGTGTGGTATGACTAGATTTATTTGGAAGCACCAAGTATAGAGCTCTTTTGTCTGTTTTTTTTTTCTTTCTCAGAGTAGCACACTATTTCTGCAAGATGACGTGCATATAATGTTTGATTTATGACACTGGTCCTTCAAGAAAACTGCTTCTGCGAGTTCTGTCATTTTCACATGAGCACTACATCACTTCATAACTTGGTTTAAAGCAAAGAGAAGTAAGAATACAGCTGTTGAATTTTACCTCTTTGTTTTTTAATGTTTAATGTTGTATGCATGTGTGGGATCTCATCCAACTTGCCTCTCTTCTGTTCATTGGTACTTAAAAGTTTTTTTTTCTTTTTCTTGTTTCTTTTTTCTTTTCTTGCATTGGTTTCTTACTTGGCTGTTGCTATCTAGAGTTCCTAGTTCAGTCCCCTGACAGGTATTGTCATTGGAACACTGTAGACCTCAGGGTTGTAAATTGTATTCTGCTCTATAATTATTACTATCCTGTGATTGATCATCATTACATATTTACAGCATGGAGTTTTACCAGAATTGGACTTTAGTGCCTTAATCAATAAGCTTCTTATGCAGTGATTATCGGTCTCATATTTTTTTTAGGAGTCTGGAATTGTTGTGCGTCTTTGTGATGTTGGTGCTGCAATCCAAGAAGTGATGGAATCATATGAGGTTGAAATAAATGGGAAGGTGTATCAAGGTAATTTTCCTAATGATATGAGATAGTTACTTTTGTCATAGTCTTAATGGTATAATGTGTAGTATTATTACTTCCAGCATTCTTATTTTCTTAAAAAAAGGCAGTCTGGTGCACAAGGCTCCTGTAAATGGGGCTGCTGGGAAGGGTAAGACATGTTATGCATGTAGCCTTTTCACTATTTTGCCAGAGGCCTTTTCTTTTAGTTGAACTTTAACCATCATATTGCTTGGGAAAAACCATGTTCTTGTGCCTCAGCTTTAAATTAGTTCTGCAAAACATAATTAATGATGTAATTCAATGAACTGGCAATAGTAGAGGCACCAAGCAGTTTCCAAAGTTTTGGTAATCAAGTGATGTGGCAGAAGATGTTATGCCTTTGTTGGAAATAAAGTAGTAGAGATTATGCAAATCTTGTATTTGTATTTGCACATCAAATAGAGATTTTGGTGTTTTCTCTCGTCATATAATAAATTATGGATACTTGTGATGCAGGGACTTTTTGAACTGACTGGCTGTGGCTTTTTTCTTAGGGTTAGCATTCTCTTGTTATTTTGATCCTTGACATTTCCTTTTGCTGGTCTTCCCCTTCCAATTTCCTGGTGAAGTGAGAATTCAGAATTTAATTTTTTTTTTTCATTTGCTTTCTATAAATGATCTGTGAAACACCATTAATGGAGTACTAAGGACAAAAACCAAGAGTGGAGTGCTAAGGTAATAAGTAACTAATCTCTTGTAATAGTGATTTATTGGATTAATCTATTGTGATCTATAACTAAGCTTCTGTCCTTGTTGTTCTTACAGTGAGAAAGAAAAGCAAATTGCTATTACACAGTTGAGAATGCTGGTGTTGTCCTGGCAGAGTGGGCGAAGTATGTTCTTAAGTTCAAAGATAACTAGTGTGTAGGTTAATTAGTAGTTGGGGATATGTAGCATCAACGTTTGGACATGCATAGTTTATATATATATATTTGCCAGATCTTGATTGCAGTACTGCTAGCTATTTTGGTATGTTGTCTAGTGCTTCTGGATTATTAGCAAGCAGTGCTGCATGCATATATTTTGATGGCTGCCCAGATTAGTAGATATGGGTCTTTTATAACTGATGCTCCTGATTAGGTTTGTGTACATGAGACAATGGTGAATTAATGGAAATTGCAATGAATGATTTTAGATGTGAATTTTATGGTTTCAGGAATAGCCAATTTTAATTTCCAGATGCATGCATACCAATTGTAACAGGAGACTACTAATGTGTTATCTCAAATAGCAAGCTAAAACAAAAGCACACCAAAATGTGTGGTTGCAGTTGAACAAAAACAACACAAAAACCAATTAGAAGTCTATTGTCTTTTTGACATTGGGACGACAGAAAATTGTAGTCTAAATGGCAAAACAACAACATAAGTTAGACGAAAGTATTGACTAAAGTGTATAATAACAACAAATAACTGTGGTTGGAATCAATCATAGACAATATAAAAGACCTAATAAAAGATCTTTCACACAACACTTAAGTGTCGTATGTATGGACCCTAGAATGACACTTAATTGTCCTCTTATGCTCTTTATGACCACATATAATTGTCGTTTAAAGTAAATTAGCACAACCTTTAATTGTTGTTGTATGAGAGAAGACACTACATATGAGTGTTCATATTTCTTATTTAAGGGCATTCAGACCACACAAATAAGTCTTGCAAATATGCTTCACACAATAGCATTTAAAAAATACTGTGGTTGTTTTGTTTATCAGACAATACAAAACTGATGTTTGAATGCTTTTAAAGATACAGATCACAATGTTCCCAAAATGCAAAACTCATCAGACAACACAAGACTTTTTTTTTTTTATGTCGTCTGAAAAATCAGACGACAGAACACTTCTGTCGTCTGATGCCCCCAAGAGACGACACCGTACTAGACGACACATTTTTGTTCGTTCAGACGACAGAACAGTTATGTCGTCTGAAGGCCTTTTTGGCATAGTGATGCTTTGCATTTTCGTTTCCCTCCCCCAATTTCACTTCCCTCCTCCCCCAATTTTCAATTTCCCTCTTCAATTGAAACCCTCCCCAAAGGCCCAAATAGAGAAAGATGATTCACTCACTCTATTTCCAGTTCTTAGTTGTGATAGAAAAAAAATGAAAGAAACTAGAATTTTCTTACTGTTGCAGCAGTAAGTACTAGAATTTTCATCTTTTTTGTTTCTTTTGTTCTTTTGCATTTGATGGACTTTCTTGTGATCATTTTAGTACTCAATTTTCGGTTTAACAATGATGATTGGAGGAATGATTGGTGCATTAGTAAATGGGACGCTAAAAGAGATGTAGTGGTTATTGTCTAATATTCCAGGTTATCGGTTTTTACCACTTTCAAAGAAATTCATTTCCATTATCAAGCCAAGGAAGTCATGCACACCAGCTGTTTGATGAAAGTTCCAAGTGACTGAAAAAAGTGCAAGTTTTTTAACAATTATTTTGTAATATACCGAAGGCTACCATATAGTCAGATCATTGATTTTATATATTGCTGCCTTATCAGTCGTAGCTCTTCGAGATATTTACAAGACCCTGAACCAACTGCCACAATTGAGGCACTGGAGCATAATTGTCGTCTCTTCTGCTGTTTTGAAATCATGGTAGCAGAAATGTAGTAACTATTTTAATATTCACAAAGCTCGTTAGTTGTGATATCTTTGGTTCTGATGTAGACCTCTTACTATGTGGCAGAATGATGAATTTGATTTACAGAGCATGAAAATGTTGAAAGTAAGAGCTGTGCCCTCGAGGACAAATTGAAGCAGAAGGGTATTTTCAATTCCATCACTCCAAGAACTGATAGACCCCAGAAACATCTGAAACCATTAAATGGGTTTGACTTTACTCTTATACTTTGTAATTTAACTCATTTCCTCCATTGTGCAAACTAATTCAACCAACTTAGAATTGAACAGGAAGCTGAATCGTATGATGATTTTGATGATGACCCTGTAAATGCTAAAGGCGCTAACCAGGCTCATGCAAGTTCATTGAGTGCAAGCAAAGTTTCCCAATTTGTTGCTGCTAATCGACATAAGTCAAAGGTATGAACCTGATGATTCATAAATAGCAAAACCTAGTTTTCTTAACTGTTCTTTCTCTGAACATGCACCTTAATGCAAGCACAGGAGGTTGATTTCATTCTATGCTTTTTGTTTTTCAAGGGTATTAATGTAAAGCAAAAAATAATCTTAGAGGATATGCAATGCATAATCATTTCTCTAATTCCCTTCACTCTTTTACTCAATTTGCAACAGATAGCTACACGAATGGTTATTCAGGATGGGTGGGGACCTGATGATTGTCCTGCAATATATTATCACAGCAATGCGGTATTCTTCTTTCTTTGCATTCAAGAGTTGGTCATGACTTGTGTTAGAGATATAGATATTTCTCATGTGCCGTCTAAAACTTCTTTGATTCTATTTTCCCTTATTCATTTTGTTAAAATAGGGATATTGAGCTTCTAACTGGAAAGGTTTTGTTAATATGAGCTTCTTTAGCCTCCATACCTTTGTTTGTTCTTTTTAGTTATAATATTGTATTTGTTGTCTAGAGTTGGTTTTTTTTTGCTGTACTGTTTTGCCTTTTCAGTTTGGTTGATTACTCTATATATTTGTGTTAAAATATGCCCCTCTCAAAAAAATCAATTCCCTTTGTATCTTGCTGGAAATTTAGAATGAGGTAGTGAATTACAATTTTTACTTTGCATTCCATAATCTATCAAATTTCCCTATAAAGGATAAATGTTGAAGTCCTAACATGTTCTGTTTGGTACAGTCTACTACTTTAAGCATGGGGAATAACCATGAGTATGATATGGCAGTTAAAGTTGAAAAGGTATGACGACTATGACTATTATTTTGTTCTAAGCAATTACTCTATGTTGATATAACTTTCCCTAGTAATGCTTTCTTATTTTGTAGATCCATGATTTAGCATATTATAAAGCTAAAGAAATGCTCCATCGAAATGAGTGGTAGCAGCCAATACACCCAAGCGGATACTGATCAAGTGCGAAATGAGTGGGGGAAGTTTGTTGTCAACACATATGTGCATGAGCCATGAAGTAGCGCACTTGTTGCTAGTCCATTTTTGTGAAGGAAAGCATCTTTCTTTGTGCTTGTCTGCTGGTACATTGTCATGCACCATATGTGGCATGTTTTGAAACAATATATATGTGTATCAGCTTTTTGATGTCCCAAGTAGATAGGCATGCACTAGAATGCTTTTCTTGTGTAAAATGTTGGTTTCAATGATTGGGAAATGCATCCCTTTTGCTTTTGAAGTTTAAATTAGTAATGGTTATATGAATCATTTGATGGTTTGCAATGTTTGTATTTGATAGAGTACTGTTCATTTCATAAATAGACCAAATGAATGCACAATCTAATTTAGGAATGGAATGTTCAAATGATCACACAACAGACCAAAGCTAATGATCACTGCCTGTTGTCTGAATGACCAAAAATGGGAGAAAAACACATTGTAATCAATATATCACACATCGGTTTTTAACGAATCAGTGTCTTCTGATTAATACTCAGACAACAGAATTAATTGAACTCTGTTGTCTTAAAACCTAATCACACAACAAAATTAATTGAACTCTGTTGTCCTACAAGTTAATCACACAACAGAAGCAATTGAACTCTGTTGTCCTAAAGTTAATCACACAACAGATATAGTTTAAGAACTGAAGTTTGAAGAGCAATCAGACAACAGACAAAATAAAAAAATGTTGTCTGATATGATTAACATAGAACGGTTGCAAACTGGCACTGTTGTCTGAAGACGCCCCTCAACTGCTGCGCGCTTGGCATCTGCCGAGCTATCACACAACAGTTTTAACACATACCTGTTGTCTGTGTGTTTATCACACAACTGTGTTCCACCGTTGTCTGATTTTTCATCAGACAACGGCTCACTCTACAACGGTTAGTCTTCAAATCACACAACGGTTTTCTGCCGTTGTCTGATAACAAAATTGGTGTAGTGGTTTGATGGCCTTGCAATCATTGTCTATCTTTATATGTGCGACCAGGAACTGAGCCCCGATGCCTTCTTCTTCCATTCTCTTGTATAGCAATAATCTGCAAATTCATCAATTCCTCGTCTGATGATGAATTGGCAAGATTCCAAAATTCTTCATTCGCAGCATCTGAAGATGAATCTGAGCATCTTTGATCCATGTTCCGGTAATTCAAGAAGAGAGAAGAAATTTGAAGACATGCAAAGTGTTTGAAGTTCTGGGTGAGATGAAGGAAGAAAAACGGTGAAAGAGGAGAGAGAGACGCACCGTACCGAGAGAGAGTACGAAACAATAAAAAATTAAATGACAGAAAGAGAAGGGGCTGTCAAATTTGACAGAGGAGAGAGTTTGGTCTAATCCACGTGTGAAAAACAGACGGGTTGGAGAAGGGTTTGGGCTGTCAAATATTAACGTTGGGCTTCCACATGGCAATTGACATCTCCGTTGGAGATGGTCTTAAGCTTCAAGATCAAATGAAAAACTGATCGGAAGCTTCCTTAGTTGAAAACAAAACTCAACTAAGTTCCTCACACAAAAAGTTTGTGCCCTTTGTTCTTGAGAAGTTCTTTTCTTTCAAAGAAATATAAGCTTGAATCAAATAATAAATTCATCACTTCACTTCTAAAATTCTTAAATAAGTATATGAAAACACTTTTATCGTCTTTTGCCTGAAATTTTGATCAATTTGAAGAATCAAGAATAATATGGTGTAAAAACATCACTACTGCATAATCCCATTTTTCATGTACATAATTGTAATACCCCGGAAATTCGTTATTATTTTCTGATGATTTTTCTGAAATTTATTCAGTTATTGTTGGTACGAGTACGTAGTTTGAGGATGAGGTGGAAGTATTTCAAATGAATAATTACTTGAAATGTTTATTTTTGAGGGGTCAAAAGGTTGATTTTTTATTCGTTGGGTTTCTCTGAAAACTTTATTCATGAAAGTTGTAAAGGACATTAAACTGAGTTCATGGACACATGGCAGGTTAAAATCGGAGTTGTAATGAAAAAGATATAAGGGTTTCAAATGAGTGGCAGTTTTGCAATTATGCTAAAATCGTGCTCTATAATTAACAAGCTAACTTTCCATTTCGGGAAAGTCTCCATAATTTTTCAGATTTTTCCTCTCTCGCCGGTTTAGCTTCCTAGTTTCATCTCCGTTTCATTCGGCCACCTATGGCCACGAAATTGGTATCGATCTCTTCGTCTTGAAACAAGCTTTCCATCCATATATGTCATGTAATTGTTGATGTTATTATGTGAAAGAGTATTTGAGTTTTGGGTAACATTTGGAGTCATGTGTGACTTCTAAATATTTCGGTCTAGTGTTATAGTAGTGACAGAGACAAGTATATCGGATGCCATAACTCTGGTCAGGTGACGGACTACGATTGAGATAAGTATATCAGATGCCATAACTTTGGTCGAGTGGCGGGCTACAATTGAGGCAAGTATATCGGATGACATAACTTTGGCCGGGTGACAGGTTACGATTCAGTTCGAACTCTAATTTGTCTGCCATTGTATTGAATGGGGGCAACACATGAAGTTACTTGAGGCCCATGAGTATACATTTTTAAAAGAGAGTTTCGGGTGGTTTCTTTCTTTTATTGTCCATTGAGGGACTTGAGTTCTTACTAAATTGTGGAGTTAATTTCGGATTGCTTTAATTTATTCTTGAGTTGAGAAATTGCTAAGCATGCGGGTTTAAGTCATTTTATTTCAGTTTACATATACGAGCTTAAAAAGCTTACCGGGTTTGTTGTTTGCAACCCGATGCACTATTCCATGGTGTAGGGGTTATTCCTAAAGGTCAGGACCACCAGGTTAAGATCGAGGCGAGTTGTGCAGCAGTGTTAGGTTCAGAACCTATTTTTGTCATCGTATTGTTGTTTTTGGTATGCTCCTAGTGAGCGTTACATTTTATGTTGGTATATATACCGCCTAGGCAAAAATATCGGAAGAACAAGGCTCACTAGCTACTTAAAATGATGCCGATAACACCTAGACACAATGTCGATACCATACACTAGTGGTATCGGGTAGGCCACACTTAGTCCCACATTGGAAACAAAGGGGTGACAAGCCCATCCCCACACTATAAATACATGTCTCTCCACTCATTTAATGTAAGCCACCACTCTCCATTTACTCCTACCTAATCTACATTCTTACATGTATCTGACTTAGGTATCGAAGGGTCCAAGGCCGGCTAGCCCGGTCTTTTCTTTGACCTCTGTTCATGGTTGACAGGTATCGGATCTCGGAGATGGAAGCTCTCACGACAACCCCGTTTCTATCACAGAAACATTTGGCTCGAGAAGGAGCCCTATGATGGTGCCACGAGCTCACCACGGAGCAATTTCAGAATCTAGCTGAAATTTTTTCTTTCGGGCATCCAATGTCTTCTCTTCCCACACATCTTTATGTGCACATATCTTTCTTGATCTTAATCTCCCTCACATCAAAATAAAGATTTTACCTTATGGGTTTCTGTTCATATTGAGTTTTGAGGAGAGAGAAAGTGGATCTGGAATTTTCTCTCTAACCCATGACTGCTCTCTCACACCATCATGCAGCTCACCTTCTACAATCTCAATCCAATGTAAAAGGGTTATGGGTTTTTGAAAAAATCAACTTTTTAATGCTTATGAGCTTCAATAAATAATGATTTTTGAGGAGAGAGAAACTCCTTGTATGATCTCTAGCACCACAACGCAGCTCACCTCCACCTTTAGAGGACTCACTGTCCTCCAGCGAGTCTAGCTTGACCTAAATGTCGTCCGGCAATACCCAGAGTCAGCCCACGCGCTGCGACAACGCCAACCAGAAATACTCTGGACACCCAGAGTTGTTTTCCCTATTACCGCTCAAGAATAGCTGTGTTCCCCTCTTTTCCATTCATCGTCATCATTCTGACTCTGTTTCTGCAAGCATCACAATTAGGAATTCAAGCATGAGAGGAAATTCGAGGGAAAAGAAGGAATCAAACCGGCCTTCAGTTCCATCTCAGAAAGTGGTCGAGACTGGGGGACTTTGATCTGCCTCTAGATTGTATTATCTCCACCGCAATGAACTCGCGCGCCCACGTGCCGCCACTACCGCCATTTGATTAAAATGCTAGACTTGGGTTCAAGGCAAGCTTTAGAAGTGCGAAATCAAACTCGGGTTCCTATTTCATCTCAGTGCTCCCAACAGCTCTTAGTGACTTGATCGATATGCATTGCCGATTATACTAAGTTGCAGCTAGCCCTCGAATTGGGCCTTCACCAGCACACGTGGTAATGCTCTCCGACATAACCGAACAACTCTAGGTCTCGCCTATTTGGCTCGATCATTGGTGACAGCAACAAAGCAAAAACAAAGAGAATACTATCGACACCCATCGCCTTGGACAAGATGGCACAATAGTTTCAGACACCCGTTCGATATCGCCAGGTCTACTACTAAACTCGGCTTCGAATCAGAGTGACACCCATCGACAATCTTTCAGTATCACGTCTCTTAGTGATCAACAACTGTCGCTACTGCAACTCTCCCTCGGTATCGTAACCCTAAGCGACCATTGCCCAGCACTCGGTATCGCTTCTCTCTTAACTATCGCTCTAGGCATCGCCTAACGAGGTCCACCTAAATTGCATTGCGAGCCATACGTGATGTTGACAAAAACTGAGCATCGCCATATAACCAAAACCGAACGCTGCTATGCTTGCTTTCACCTCCTATATATGTAATAGGGGAACAAGTCTTTCTCCTTATCTCTAGTGCTGGGTATTAAGCCTTCTCTGAACAGAGACCATAACACCAAGAAAGATTAAAGCTTTGTGAACTCAGAGAGGACCTTTTGATGTCTCTATTCTTGGCTCTCTGTGTCTGTGTGGTGGAGATGATATATCACCAATCTTCGCACCAAGAGTGGGGGCTAATATATATACAGCATGCCAATTCCCCAGCTGCTGCAATTCCAAGAGCCAAGGATATCAAGTTGCAATATGGGCAATTATATGCACTGATAAGCACAATTACTCTGCGCACCTATCTACAATCTTTCGTCTAGGAATCAAGCTGTGTCCCTCCCCGCCGAGAGTCTAACATATCTGCAATCTAGACCTCTGAGGCAGAGAAGAAACCGACAGCGAGAAAGCAAAGCTAAGTCCTTCGATTATATAATTTCTGATTCTCTGCTCTATCTTTTCGAGTCATTATACTTGTTGCACAGCACAACGACACAAAGCATTATCAATTATTACTGACACTAGCGTGTCTCTCTACTGGCGGCATGGGCCACGCTAGCTAATCAGCGGACACATGTTTGAAATGATTCTCAACTTATTTAACTAAGTTATATATATCGCTAGCTCCATATCCTCGTGACTAGCATGGGTTGTACACCCATATCACCCATATGTTACTTGACCAAACACAATTACACTGGTTATTATGTCAGCCATGATTCTAGATTAATCATCTCCTCTCTTGAATAATTTGTTTCTATCATACGTAACTTTATATCTTCATCATATGATACAAACATAACACTACTAGAATTATGCTCATAGACATCATTACAATTAAATCGGTGAGAAATACACGCGATGTAAAACAATGTCATTAACATCGATTCCTCAAAAACCGATTTGTATGCATATAACTGACATTGCTTTTTACTGCTGACCGATGTCTATATTTTCATTCAAAAATTTTCAAAAACGCGCTGAAAGACTAAGTTAAAAAAATTTCAAGAATGCGGGGAACAAAATTTTCATTCCCCACACTTATTGTTTTTCCAACTCACTTTATCTCTAACTTCGCAATTGAAGACTGGCGACCCATTTTCTCTCTTGCTATTCCCTGAACCCTAGCCCACTCCTCCTTCCTCTTCCACTCTCTTTCCATAGCCACCACCACTTCCCTCTCCTCTGCTCACTCTCGTTACTAGCTCTCTCTCTCATTGACCGCCTCCGCCCCCTTGCTGGCGCCATCACCTCCATGAGTAAGCTCTCTCTCTCTCTCTCTCTCTCTCTCTCTCTTGGATCTCAGAAGACTGAAAGAAGGCAAAGAACCCTTCTCTCAATCTCTCTCTCAAATTGGGGAAATCGATTGCTTCTATGAACCAATCCTTCTCTCAATCTGTCAGTCAAATATGGGAAATCAATGGCTGCTGTGAGGGTTGAACGCAAATATTTTCACTGACGCTACTTCTCCTTGTACCCCTACAAGCTCGAAGAGGTCAACATCAAGTGCGGCGAGATCTCAAAATTTACGGATCTCAAACCCGGCAGCTGTTCCAGTCTCACGCTCCACCTTCTTCATTTTATACATCGAGGTGAGGAATCTTGTTTCATCACTTTTCTCCTTAAAATTTGTATGGGTTTTCTTAAATTTGACTTCTTTATACTTTAGCTATCCATGTAATTGGCTCTTCATAGCTGCTTCAATATATTCTCAATTAATCATTCATCCCTTTGTTGCAAAACGCATCTACTTGGGCTCTGATAAGAACCATATAGAGCTCTCATTGTACTAGTTGCTATATTCTATCCATGGTAGCGGTCTCTCTCTTTTCCTCTGCTACTAGTCTTCCCACCCTTTGGAGCTCGCTGTCACCGCCATTGCCTCGAACTGAAGAAGCTCTCGGTACCCTGTAAGTGAAACCTACTCTACTTTTTTGTTACCGGTCAATTTCTCCACAAATTGTAATCTGATATGTTTGTCCTGGTTTTGTCCATGTAAACGTGTTGCATATATCATATCCATGAAGACCCGGTAGAACTCGTTTTCTGAATAAGTGTTCAGTTTCAACAATTTTTTCTGTACAAGCTTCCTTGCCGGAGAATAGCGATAGATTTAAAGTGGAATATACTCCTTGGATGATTCACTATGCCAAAAAAGCCTTCAGACGACAGATATGATCTGTCGTCTGATGAAGTAAACATCTGTTGTCTAGGTGGCTGCCGTCTCTAAGCCACTCAGACGACAAATATTCTCCGTCGTTGATAATGCACTCAGACAACAGATTCAGTTTAAGGTACTGTCGTCTGAAGTACCTAATATTGAAGAATCAGGGTCTATCTGTCGTCTGAAACATCTTACCACTACATATTAATATCGTTGGAAATTCACTTCATCGACAAATTAAAAAAATAACCGTCGATGTAGTTAATGTAACATGACGGAGTTTTTGTTGTTTCTGTCGTTTGATTAAACCAATATTGAAGCCTAGTTGATGCTTCTGTCGTCTGATTGAAAGCACAATGACAGTTATATGTCAACTGATTTCGTATGCAACAACATTTATACCATGAGTTATGTTGATTGAGATTTGTTTGGACTATATATAATTCTGATTCTTGTGGTTAGATTTGATTTCCAACTACGGTTTTAGTTTTTTTATGTTGTCTGAATCTCACTTGGAGTATAGTCTTACTCAAATTTCTGTTGTCTGAAGTAGTATTCATTCTCATTTTTCTGTCGTTTGATTGGACTTTCAACTATTGTTTTAATTATGTTCTGTTGTTTGAGTGTTAATAGAAATACAAGAGCCATTTAATTATATTGTTTGAGAGTGATTAGAAGTATACTTTTATGTTGTTTGAAGTAGTTTGAAATAATAGATTAACCACCTACTTCTGTTGTCTGGGTGTTGTTTGAACTCCACTTTTTTTGTTGTTTGAAGTAGGTAGAAACAACGTATCAACCACCTACTTCAGTTGTCTGAGAGCTGTTTGAACTCTACTTTTGTGTTGTTTGAAGTTGGTAGAAACAACAAATGATCTATTTGTTTCTGTTGTTTCTATTTTCTTGATACAACATAAATTGTGAAACCTGCATATATCTGTTGCCTTTCAATCATTTCAACATCATTCATTTACAATCATCAAAACCATAAAATTGGACTAAAATCAGCATTCAAAATGATGCCTAGTTTTCATTGCATCAACATCATCCAAAATACAATCCATAGTTCCAACTCTAAACCTAGCCAATAGTTACATAACGATCGAGAGAACCAAAAAACCATCTTATCTCGATCATTTACCTAATGCACTAAGTCAAAAACCTATAAGGTAAAGAAAGAGTAGCTAGGCAGAGCAACTGCATGCATAATTTAGGTTCATCAACACTTTCCATCAGTTATATATAAATGCACAAAAGCAGTTCCAAGTGCTACTCATCTACCTTAAACAGAACCAAAGTTAGAACTGCATAACATGATTTTCCCATTCAGCTCGAACCACATCAATATCCTCCTGTGTGTAAGCAAGATTTGATTTCCTTTCCCACTGGAACAAGCAAATGCAGCAAGTTATTATGATGCAATCAGATTTCAGATTATAGGCATATTTCAGTTTTGGACATAATAAAGTTCATTAAATTTGAGAAGCAAATGCAGCAAGTCCATTATATGGAAGTACCTATGATGAAATACCTCTAAAAGCAGCAAATTATGCAGTTGATCATTCTTACCTTGGTAGCAAACTCCAAGTTCTTGTCCTCCACAATTTCTTTCATATAACGCATGATGAAATAACCACAGGTCTTAGAATCAGTTTGCTCCGGAATACCCTGAAAATAATAATTTAAGATTAACCATCGGGAAATATACCATACCATATGAGGAAGTACGACTTAATGGAGACTACAAAAATTCCAACCAACTTACAGCAAGATTCTTCCATTAGATTATTTTCCTTCCTTTCCTACCCTTTTGGGCATTGAAGATTTTAATGGAGCTTGAAAATGATGATCACAAAAATTATAATTAGTAAGCAGCAAGTTCAGTACATGAAGAAACAACATCAACTTATCAATATAGTAAAAAAAAAATTGGAAAGCAGACTTACTTGTCGACAATAGTTTTCCATTCACCAGCACAATCGCTTTTTTAGCGGATCTATGAAATGCACGACTTCTTCATCGGGGTTCACCACCGACAACATCCAATGAGCACTATAGGAAAAGATGTAAAATTTTTTTTTTTAAATAAGTCCATTAAATCTATACATAGAAGCTATCAACAAGCAATATAACATGCCTAACATTGTAGTAATACTGATTACATACCCTGAGTTATATGGAACCAAAAATATTTGCCCCGGTTTTCCTAACATGTGCAGATTTGACATAGACCGTGCCCGTTCAGTGGGATTTCCACATCCAATTATACCGGTGGGTGCAGGGTTGATAAGGCCAACCACATCCAATTCTATAACACAATGAAACATGCTAAACCAGAACTATAAAATTCCAATAATTCATGTGCTTCCAGAACAGAAAGTTCACAAAAATAAAAAGAAGAACGAACTCTGTGATGATTATAAATACTTACCTTCAATTTGTTTAAGTCAGAGCTAAGCCAATCATTTGCTTCCAATGCTAGCCTAATGAGCCTAACTCCAAGCTTTCACTACATAGCACCAACAACAACATAAAAACATGATCAGCAGTATGTAGTATACAACAAGTTCAGATTGCACAAATAGAATAAAACAAAAAATGATGGATGTAACAGAATAGCTTAAGGGAAAGATATATTTCTATTTGAATATCCATTTGAAAGGGAGAGCCAACTAGAAATTTTAAACATAGACCTTCGACCATTCTGGAGGGCCACAGGAGGTGTCTACGTTATTGTTACTTCATTTATTTACTTACAGGCCCTCAGATAGCCGGGCAAACTTTTCAAGGAGCAGACATAAAAATAGTGCAAAAAGGCATTTTGCAGTTTGCAGTATGCATTACCTCTATCTACACCTGAAGATACTAGTATTAAACAGTAGTGTGGTACTAGACTAGTAGATATATGAATTCAACAAAAACTAGTTCTGCCTATACTAGGAAAGTAGTAGAGTACCAAACTTTATTGTTTTTGTATAAATGAATTGAGATATTTGATTTTGCTACCCCTTACCTAGAAACTTTTGTAGTTATACAGATATATAGAACATTCCCATGCTTTGCATAAAAACATATAGTAATAGCAAAAACCAATATCAAAATGAAGCTAAAGACTCAAAATTTGCATAAAAACACATTATTAAAGAAATGCAACATACGAAACTTCACATTCTCCTACCAAGCATATATACGTGATAACTCATTCAAACCCAAAAAAGAGTATCAAACATGCAAATCTTAGAACATATTAGAAACGTGTCCCCTCGGATTGGAATAAGTTTTAATAGAATCTTTACTTCCTCTACTTGAGTCACAGTGCAAAGCCTCCAAGGACTTGGGTCTACACCGTTTTCCTTCAGCTGCAGAACTACTTTGTCTAAACATCTGTAATGCCGAAAAATAGGATTTAGCTTGGAGAGCTGGATATTAAAACTGATGTCACGTATATAATTCTAGAAGAGTAGTAAAATTTTAAAAAAATATACATAAAATTGTTCAGATTCGGAATGCAATTAGATTTACCCAGAAGAAGAACCAAAAGTAATGAAGTATTGAACCAATGTAATCACAAAAAGAGCCAAATAGGTTCCTGTATACCTGAAAAATGATAGAATAGAAAGATAAAGAAATAAGAAAGACAAAGCATGACAGGAAAACACTCATAAAGCAATTCAATTATGATGACCCAGTTAGTTGTGCCCTTTAAGTATATTTATTTTCACATTTCATATGTTCCACCAATTTGTTTGCAATTATAAATTGCCTCCTTTTACACACAACACAATGCACACATTGCTGAATATATAACAAGCTCTACCTAATTTACACTAATTTGAGACACCAATTGAAACCCATTTGTGCATATATGATAAAGTTAACTTCCTGATCCTAAATTCAGAATTCCAATTACTTGTCTTCCCATTTCAATGCAACTGGAATAGGGGATATCCATTCAGAGTAACCCAGTGCACAAATAGGCTATACTTTCCACTCCACAATTTGACATGCAATTAAAACACAAGATAAACAAAGAGTAAAGAAGAAATAGCATACCATGATTCTCTTTTAGTTTTCTCTATCAAACCTATCAGATGCAGCATCACAAATGCAGCTTTTAAACCCAAAGCAGACCTCCGAACGAAACCCACCAACCAAACACAAAAAGTAACAATATTCCCATGTAAGAAAAAAGTCAAGCTCCACCAAAAAAAACAACAAAACTAACAAAAAGAAACGACCTTTGGTTGAGTTGGGATTCAACATAACTAAGTAACAGTAAAGATTACGTTTTTAATTTCTGGCTTTATGAAAAATCCAAAAAGGGTGTTGAAGAAAAAGCTCACTTGGATCGGAGAGGCAAGGAAGACACTGAAAACTGGAAAACATAATCTTTGAAACTTGACTTAATTGGCAAACTTTGCCAATCGACCTGAAAACTTAACATGCATAACTAGAGAATTTAACAACCTGGCTCAACAAATTGAGATTCATATAAACCAAACTCGCAGGTATAATACCAGACAATCAAACTGAATAAACAAGCTCACGGACTCGCATGTATAATCCAAACAATTAAACAATCAGCAATTGTTTAAGTAAACGTCAAACAACCATCACTCCATTAACAAAGCATCAATTCCAAACAATAAGCAATTGCAGCAAGCCAGCAACCATCCAATCAATAAACCCAAACATAGATTTCATATACCCAATGTCCCAATCAATAAGAAGTAAAAATTTCAAAAAACCCAACAGAAAAAACGAGGAACTGAATCTCAGGCATCAGAGATAGAGCCATGGAGGCTGAAGATTGAGAGGGAGGAGCATTATTGGAGAGGAGTCAGAGCCTTAGATTTTGATTAACCATAAACCATCCCAAATCGAAATGAACCATAAACCATCCCCAAATCCATAAACCAGAATAAAACCCAATTCTATTTCAATCACCCCCTCTCTAAATCGTTATCCCAAATCTAATTTCAAAGGAAACCTCCAATTCCATATCCCAAAGAAACCCTAAAACCCCAAATCGATATCCCAAGGAAGCCATAAAAGCCAACACAAATCAAGGTCGAAACCCTAAGCCGAAGAATAAGACTTACCGTGAAATCATTTGTGAAATCGAAGTACTCCACCAACAGTGTCTTGTTGACCTAGATTGGGGAGAGGTTGATGAGGCTCTTCTATGTAGAAAACCTAGATCAAGGAGAGAATAACCATAATTGGGAAAGGGAAAGAATGTCTCTGATCGGGGGAGGAGAACCAAAATGGGGAGCTACAGTTGCTCGGGGGTGTAGCTCAGGGAGAGGGAAAGAAGGTTTATGTTTTTTTGACCAAGTTTTGAGAAAACTCGGGGTACAGGCATCTAGTTCACATTAAGTTTTAGTTCAACCAAAAATAATTTTTTGGGCAGATAAGGGTAAATAATTTTTCCATTTACTCAGACAACAGAATCTGTTGTCTGAATTTTCTAAATTATAACAAACTTGAAAAAGTTGAATTGGTGTTGATTTTGATACCATTTAGATGACATAAATAGTTAAAACTATTGTCTAAATAGTTAAATAGTTAGACAACAGAAAAAACGTCTTTTGTCATATAAGGGGTATGGTATGAAGCATTTTTTGACATAGTGATTGTTGGATTGGGTAACCCTAGAAATAAGTACCATGGAACTAGGCACAATGTAAATTTTCTCATGTATTTATTTGTTTAGTTATTTTTGGATTATGTGCTATGCAGAGACTAAGCTTTTTCATGTGGTTTTAGCATCTCAGGTTGGTTTTGAAATGATAGATAGTATTTCCAAAACGCAGGGCATTGTGATGAATACAATTCAGTTAAAGGCACTGGTTGGAATAGGTCGGTCTTCAGTCCTTGTAACTTTTATGTTCATACTCTTATACGTGTTGGTGTTCATTCAGATTTCTTGGTGTGATCAGTAGAGGTTCCATTGGAGAGGTACCAATTTTGGTGGTGAAGCCTCAAGCTTACATGAATTATAGTGGGGAAGCAGTGTGTTCTCATCATCTTTGTTTGCTATCTTGAGTTAATATAGGTTCATTTTGGTGTTATATTCTTTTGATCGTGTTTTATTACTTTATACCTTAAACTCTGGGACATCCCAAAGGAAATGACTGGGTTTGCTTTTTGTGTAATGTTTTAATCTTGTTCCTTTGAATACTTTCTCCTTTGCAGAGTTTCTTTTGAGTTTCAACATAATTTTTGTGGTAGATCAATATATGCAGAGGGTACAGTTGATGCTGTAATTTTTCTTGCTAAGAAGGCAAGGTCTCTCAAACCGTGGAATTAAAAGTCTGTATTGTTTGGTTCCATAACAAGTTCAGAAGATGCTCCAGCATATGAGAAAAAGTAAATTAAAATGACCGATTCATATATAGAACTCATGTGAACTTATGACAGAAAAGTTAAATTTCAAAGCTAGTTTAACTATTAAACCTTGAACCTTGACAATCTAAATAGTATGTGAACTTATAATAGTGTTTAGGTTTTCAAAGATGATCTTATGGTTTACTCTTCATCTGCAACCTGCATATTATGTACATGGCCTTTCTTCATTTGTTCATTTTGTTCATTTTTGTTTGTTTGTTTTGGGTTATCTCTCCGTGTCTATTTTACTCTTGTAGACCAGAATAGTGTTATGAATTCTTTTGCTTGTCTCGTATTGCAAGTGTGAGATACTGGATTTATCTCACGTGATTAATATTTACATAATTGGTGCAGACGCAGTTCACGATGGAAACCATAATAGCTCTCATTGAGAAGGTATGGCCATCTCACTGCTAGTTTTGTAACATATTATCAATCTTTATATGGGTAATTTCTTCCTTGCTAGCTGACTCTGTATGTTTTCAAGTAAGATAGAAAGTGAGTTTGACGAGTCTTCTCATAAGTTAGATGCAGGCTCAATTTTGTTATACTGAAGATGACTAGTAAAAGTTCAGGTGAAAATTGAAGGGGGTTGGTTCTATATATAGTCCTACGAGAAAGTGTGCAACATTATGTTTTTGTTTGCAATAGTATCTTTAACCTTGTTGGAGATCTTATTTATTAATTGTGGACACAATATCCTTTAGCTGTAGCTGTCAAAACCAGCAAGGAGGAGTTTTTTATATAAACAAAATTGTTAGAACCTCATATCAGAAAAGGAATGAAAAGTACTACTGTTTATAAAGCCCAAAACCAAATTGCTCACATCTTAGTGTGCCGCTTGGCGAGCTCATCACACAACCACTTGTGTCCATTTTCAGCATATTGGGGTGTAACTTTTTTTTTTTTTTTTTTGTGTGGGGGTTTTTGATTTATGGATGAGGTTTTATTAATAGTACATAAATAAATACAAGTTAGTCTAACATGTATTTGCTGGTGTGGCTGTAATGCAAGAACAGGGAAAGAAGCTGGGAGAAGAGAAGGATCTCATGGAAAAAGAGGTAAATTCCAATTGCTAATTACTACTACTGGAACACAAATGTTATTGCATATATATGAGCTAGGCTAGCAAAAATTTAGCAAGGGGAATGAGGTTTGATTATATGATGGGAAAGGTAAAATGTTAGGAGGGGACCGTAAGAGAATAGCTAGAGTTAGATTTAGCTTTGGTTAATTACCATGGCCAAGTTGCAAATGACTTGCTGTTCTGGAGGTGCAAGGAGAAATTGAGTGTCGGGCTCTATATATTTTTTTTCCAAATCCTCCAAGTTTCATTACTTAAGTGTCAATTGTGTTTTGTCTTTGCTATTTCTGCTGTTAGTAACATGGTTCTTTTGTTTCTCTTTTTTGGTCTGATACCTTTTTGAGCTTAACTATATATGCATAGCGAAATTGTTCCTCCACCTACTGATAAGGTAACTATATTATTCCAATTCCAATTCCAATACTTCTACTTCTTGTTAATGTGTGTAATCCCATTGCTATTTGGTAATATGTGTATCTGATTTTTCTTGTTAGGGTGGCATCTATGAGTTTGTTGTAGATGCTGACTAGCAAAGTGATTTTGAGTAAGGCTAGCTAGATTTTTTGTAAACCATTTTGGAGTAGTTGTACTGTTGCAGCAACTGTAAACAAAACTACATGTACACTTATTGCAATAGTATGTTTTAGGCTAGCCTTGAAGTACGTAGTTAGGGTCTTTTTGCCTATTTTTTTGAACTATTAACATCTCTGATGTTGGATACAAATTAATGCAATGCCCCATATTCAAATTATTTGGAATTTCATGTTGTCAAATATGGATTAGATCGATTTTGTAGCAGCAATAATTACAAAGTTAGTGGATATCATGCTCATGTGAAGGACATGATGTACATACGTCTATTTCAAATCAGTATTAAACTACAAAAACGATGTCATTAAAGAGATGATACAGCAGATTGGAAACAAAAATCGATCGTCTCTTTTTTCAGTTCACATCGAGTTATTAAGTAAGAAACGATGTAAAACAATGCAATGGACATCGACTTTTTAAGTAAGAAATGATGTAAAATAAATCAATGGACATCGATTTATTAAATGAAAAACGATGTCTGGTATAAGGATGAACATCGGTGTCAATCTCATAAACTGATGTTTAATAGAAAAATGGACATCACTTCATAAAAAGAAACGATGTTTAACAGAATAATGAACATCGGTAGAGTAATACAAAAGAATGTAGATTCAATCTTAAATAGTGTGATATATGGCAAGTACCCGTAAAGCTTATAAACAGCAGGCAAATTTCAAAAATACCGATGTCTAAAAATATATTACACATTGTTTCTAGAATGAGTAATGATTTTAAAATTAATACTAGTGCTATTGAACCTATATTTCGTTAAGCATTAAATGCATAAATATGAAGGTTTAACAATATCTAAAAACACCAATTTGTGATCATAATAGCAGTTTAACATCGATTCTGGAATCTAATCCGATGTTTATTGTTGTATGGGACATCGGTTTTTAACCGATGTTTATTTTTTGGCGATCTTTTACATCACCCACTAACACATGGGTGCAAATTTTTTTTACATCGGTTTCTGGCCGATGAATATGAGAAAAATTCTAGTAGTGTAACCTTTTATGATTTGTTTCTATTTTATCTTAAAGTTGATCATTGCATGCCCTAATGATGCTCAACAACGATAGGTGTAGACTACACACTGTGGGCCATAGCATAAATACATCATCCTATTCCTTGGTTTTCATTAATGCTTCCCATTTCTTATGGTCAATCAATCTGAGGTTTCCTTTCAGTTCAGCTAAGTGCGCTCCTCTCGACTTGGTGCCGACATTTTGAAACCTCCGAGACTCCAACTTCTTGGCTCCCAACCATTCTCCTCTCGGTGTCCACCACTCCAACTCGGTATTGTGACTTCCGGTGTGGCAACTTGGTCACCACTCCAACTTGGTAACCCGGCACCATCTCCTTTCAGTGTCGGAAATATTCTCTCCATATCGGCAATGGAATTATCCTTGCAATCACTAATCTAATGTTGGCAGCAGTCTTTTTCTGAAAATGGCATTATGATTAAGGCTTCAGAACATGCAAGCTAGGTTTTCTGAAACTAGGGAAGCACTCATGTCTTCTGCATGTTGACAAGTTAACAGTAGTAGAATCACCAGGCTCCCACACTTCCAAATTCTCAATCCTTTCGTCATCAAATGGTTATTCTCATAAAGTTTGTAAGGAATCAACATTCGTCAATGACTAGGGCTGGTCCTAAGTTTTTCAAGGCCCTGGGCAAAAAATATATATACATCAATAAAATAAAATGAAAAAACAGAAGTCATCAATAATTGAGATCTCTAAAGAGAAGCCAAACACCAATCTACTAAACTTTGAATGTAGATACTTGAGCATAGAACAATAAAACGTGGAATCAACTTTGCTCTTGTTTTTCCTTTTCTACTCGAGATCGACTTGGAACTCCAACTTCCAATTGCACCTAATATTGAAAATTGAAAACGAATTAGCAATCAACAAAACCCAGAAATCAAGTAACCCAAAATCAAAATTGAAAAACACCTAATATGTATTTTGATTTGTACCTCAGCCTACATTGATGGAAGCCCAAAGAATTCGTATGAACACCGTAGAAGAACATAAGCATAGATAGGAGAAAGAGTGGTGATGATAAATGATGAGAAGAAATTGAAGGATTGAACAACCATTGAAACCAATTTATAGAGAATTTGCTTGATTTCAAGGTTTGGGAGAGTAAGAGACGCTGGAATAATGGCATCGTGCGTGCAATTGGAAAAAGAAGGAAGAAAAGATGCTGAAATAATTGCATCTAAAAATCTACAATTTTTTTAACGTTCCTTACTTATTTATATATATATATATATATATATATTAAATCTTATTTTAAAAATCTGGTGCCACCTCTTTGTTGTGCCCTGTGCGGTTGCCAATGTTGCCCAGCAGCAAGGCTGGCCCTGTCAATGACAAACTCATATATCAAACTCTCAATATCGGCAGCTCCACCAGTAGCCTCCTCAACTCGGCCCACCTTGGCAGCGCTTCCACCTCTCGGTAACCATCAAGCAACCCTCGGTGCCTTGCTCCATTTCAGTGCCTCGACCTATCTCAGTCTCGCTAACCAGTCTAACTCTACCAAGTACCGATAAAAGAAAAATGATCTCGGCACCCAAAGAACTGAGTTCGAAGCTTGGTGCTGCCACCAAAATTCGGACAATTTGGAGATGGCTCACTCTGTCTTCACGAAAGAGTTTGAGGGAGCGAAGGCAAATCACATCTTCTTAATTGAATGAGTCTCACCTATTGTAAGAGCAGGGACCAGTAAGCTCAGTTAGTTGGACTTGATTGATGTGCTAACACTTCTCTCCACTGAGATTAAAAGGTTGATGACTTAAAAACAGCAGGCACCCAGACTTTTACTCTAGACACCCGCTAGTCCATTGCTCTATTCTCCAAGCTCAGAATAAATCCTAGAGAAGCTCCAAACAGTGCATTTGGCTCCGAGCAGCAATCTCCTACTAATGAAAGCTAAGTATTCACACTCTCGCTATTCTTCAAATTATCAATAATCATATGCCTATATGTGTGTCTGCTGCTCCTTGTGCAAATATTGCCCATAATCTATGTACATATATCTATCGATAGCCGTTATTCATTTGCTCAAGTTCACGCCTCATATACATGTTGCAATTTTACCCAGAGCATCTCTCAATGTTAACCACGTACAAGTCCTACGTATGAAAACATAGTCTACTATGTGTACACCTTTACATCGAGGAGTATCCACCTCTCCTTAATCTTTGAATTAAACCAAACCACGTGATGCACACAGGCTTCATTGTGTTCATGGAGATGCCATGTCCAGTATTCATCTTGCACAGTCTAGCCACGTACATAAGTTGTAACCTTGATTACGGCAAATAATATATATCCTATGAATATGCATGTCAATCAGGTCACAATCAACATATATGTTGCAACCTTGCAAGGAAACGTGCATGCATATTCTTCCTTATTCCAATTTGGTTCTCACATCATGATTAATGTCTGGGCTCCATTATATATATACACAGTTGCATGGACTGTGCACTCACAATTGTTTACTATATCAATAGCTCTATATTGACATGCACATGGCAGCAACAATGAAGCATATGTCTTAGTCTTCCATCAAGAGTGAACGAATTTTCACGATACGGGAACCACAATACACATGTCCCTCTTCTAGAGCTTCAAAGACTTATTCATGCCATTGTCCAAGCACTGCCATGCTCTTGCTCATGGAAGCTGTCGATGACTACTTATCGATCACAAGGAGTCTTATATATGGACAACTCCAATCTTTCTATAATATCTTTACCACTTACGAACGGCTCCAGATAAGTTCTCACTTCCACTCTTAAGCTGAGCTAATGTTATACTTCACACGCTTTATTGATTACCACAATCTAAGAATATGCCTACAAAATGTGATTATCTTAGTAGCATATTCACTTACTATGCCTTAACGTTAATGCAATGCTTTAAATGCCTCCATGATTATTAAACGTGCTTACAAAATGCAAAGTATTATTCGCATCTCCATATTATATACATGCTAAACACACGCCATGATTTTATCTTGTTACATTGCTACATACATATATGCAATACTTGCTCCATATACTGCTACATGCTTAGCACCTCTATTGCTCATATCTACATGAAATCCCACTAGCGAGAATAGTCCTCGCTCTTGCTATAATAAATGTCCTAGATGCTGGGGGGACCTGTACACCAAACTCACCATGCTTGAATAGCATACACTCGTCATGCATGAATGACATATACTCACCATGATAAGTGTTCTCGATACTGGGGGACTTGCACACCCTACTCGCCATGCTCTAGTGGCGTACACTTGCCATGCTCTAGTAGTATCTTATCTATGCTGCAACATGTTATCTATGCTTCAGCGACCTATACTCACCGCACTTCAGCGGTATATTATCCATGCTTCAGCAATACCTCATTTATGCTTCAGCAACATATCTTCCAGGCCTCAGCGATATCTTCTCTATGCTTCAATAGTATCTCATTTATGCTCCAGTAGTATCTCACCTATGCTTTAGCAGTAACTCCCCTATGTTTCAGCTGTATATTGTCTATCTTTTAGCAGTAATTATCTATGCTTCAGCTTCATCTATGCATCAGCGATATATCCTTCATGCTTCACCGATACGTTCTCCATGCTTCAGCGGTATCTTACCTAGACCTTAGCAATATATCATCTATACTTCAGCGATTCACTATCCATACTTCAACGATGTCATATACATGCTCCGCGATATGTAATTCATGCTTCAGCGGCATCTCATCCATGTCTTAGGCGACCTACATCAGTTATACTTCCACGCGGCGTACTCACCATCTTTCGAAGGACACACTCGTCATTCCTCAGCGATATATTCAATGTACTCGCCATGCCTTAGCGCCATATACTCGCCCATACTTTAGCTTCACGCTTACACCCTAGCAGGCACTCTCTTAACTCCCCGCTCGTGCCCTAGCGACACTCAGGACTATACCCTTACAAACCTGCCTCTCTGGAACTCTACCAATTCTCCAACGATCTCAATGTATTCTCCAATGATCGCAATGTGTTCTCCAATGATCTCAATGTATTCTCCAATGATCATAATGTGTTCTCCGATGATCGCCATGTATTCTCGGATGACCGCCACTCTTCTCCAATGATCACCATGTACTCACCCATGATGGCGGTGTATTCTGTCACTACCTTTGGCAGTTTTCAAATGCAATTGACTCGATATCGCCATTTCTTATCTCTCTATATCAAAATATCACTAAAGGCATGGGTACGCTATATAGCAATCCCAAACTATTGCCTAACTCATAACCAAACCACAATAGCTCAAATCAATAATATCGCTAATGGCTGGTTGTGCTGATATAGCACTATAAGTGCTATCACTCACAAACCCTTGTATTGCCAATGCAATCAATATGAAATACTTAAATGCGATCACAATTAAATGTTTAAATGTGATCAATGTGAAATGTTAAAATGCGATCACAATGGAATGCTTAAATGTGATTAGGGTGAAATGCCTAAATGAAAGGCGAAATGTCTAAATGAAAGGCGATCAAGGCGAAATTCCTAAATGAAAGACGACACAAGTGAAATGATTAATTGAATGGCGATCAATGCGAAATGATTAAATGAATGCGACCACGACGAAATGATGAAATGAAAGGCGATCAAAATGACATGTCTAAATGAAATGCGATCAATGTGAAATGCTTAATTGCAATCACAATGAAATGGCTAAATGCAATCAAGGTGAAATACCTAAACGTGATCAAGCTGAAATGGCAAAACGAGATCAAGATGAAATAGCCAACACTGAACACCACTACAAGCACGGTTGTGGTGACATAGCCTAGAACTATCCCATAAAACACCCAATATCGCCACTAAGCAAGATTACGACACGCTCTCCTTTATATATGATATCGCCATGCGTTATCTCTCCATTATATGATATCGGCAAGAGTTATTTTTCTCCAACACGCGGTATCACCATGTTTTCTCTCTATTCTACGATATTACCATTTTTATCTCCATTACATGATATCGCCATGCTTTATTTCTCCATTACATGATAAGATATCGCCATGGCTTATCTCCATTATACAATATCGCCATGTCTCATGTTTCTCCATTATATGATTGCATGCCACTACATGCAAAACAAAAGGCTGTGTCAAGCTTAACAATAGCGATATCGCCACATGCATTCCAGCCACTATCAGCTACATTCATTATAGCCATTATCGACTTCACACCAAAATTATTATATCATCATACGCAAAAGTGGGCTGACATAGCCAAGGTTATCCCAGCATACACCAAGTGTACCAAGTAAACCTTATAGCGAACAACACCTAACGCCGCATGCTAGCGAACCCTAGTACAAACTCTGTTACTGAGGGACCCAGGAATCATCACCCCAGTCAAGACTCCTCTTAGCTGGGGACTTGGGGGTAATGGTTGTACGGAAGCCACGTGGCAAGGATACTCGCCTTGCACTTCCGACATTTCTACCATGACAAACTCCCCACCCAAGAGAACTCTTGACTGGGGACTTATGGGACTTGTTGGTATATATACTGCCTAGGCACAGATATCGGAAGAACAAGGCTCACTAGCTACTTAAAATGATGTCGATAACGCCTAGACACAATGCTGATACCGTACACTAGTGGTATCGGGTAGGCCACACCTAGTCCCACATTGCACCTAGTCCCACATTGGAAACAAAGGGGTGACAAGCCCATCCTTATACTATAAATCCATGTCTCTCCACTCATTCAAGGTAAGCCACCACTCTCCATTTACTCCTACCTAGTCTATATTCTTTCATGTATCTGACATAGGCATCGGAGGGTCCAAGGCTGGCTAGCCTGGTCTTCCCTCTGACATATGTTCATGGTTGACAGGTATCGGATCTCGGAGATGGAATCTCTCACGACAACCCCGTTTCTACCACAGAAACATCTTACATTGATGCTTTATGTAAACACTGGGGATGTAATATGGGACTCTAGAGATTGAGTCTGTATTAACATTTGTGGTTTTAGTTTATTTTGTTGCTTAGTTTGATTGAAAATAATTCTAAGCATTTGGGCGATTTGTTGAGTTATCGCGTTTCAGATTTGAATTCTTTATTCAAAATTCGGGGCGTGACAGGTTTATCCTACAAGTTTGGGTGAACGTGATGGGAGCTGAGAGGTGTCTTGCTATTGCAGTTTTAGGTTTAGAAACTTGTTAGTCTTCCGCTGTGTAGTGAGTGTGGTGAGTTTGTTTACTTATTAAATTGTAGATTCAGTTTAATTTGTAAATTTAGAGTAATGTAATATATAACTCTAAAAAATAAGTCTGTATTGACATTATGAGTTCATGAAATCTTTGTTTACTTATTCTTTGAAGAAATTTTTTTTCAGGTTTACTGTATTGATGTCTGAACCATCACGCCTGGAGTATTCATATTTGTTTAATTGTACTTGAAAATCGAGATGCGACAATAATCATCACTTCACTTATGAAATTCGTAAGTGAGTATATGAAAACTTTATTATCATCTTTTGCCTTAAATTATGATCAATTTGAAGAACCAAGAATAAAATGGTGTAAAAACATCAAAACATGACTGCTGCATAATCCCATTTTTCATGTACATAACTTATACTTTTGCTGATGAAAGTTATAGTACCTTAATATATATATAAAAAATGCTTTAGTTTAGGCTTTTGAATCACTCAAAAAAGTTAAGAAACGAAGAAGTTATAGTTAAAAGAAGGTTTTACATTCTAAATATTATTTTTGAAAATCCAACGAGTTTATGCATTTTCCGGCCGTTGGAAATTCTAAAAATCAAGTTTGATCCTTGTTTTATTAAATCAAGTGCATAAGAATGATTTCTAGTTGATTTTATATTTCAATTTTACATTGTAAATGATTTTTAATGCCTTAAACAATGAATCTTTCAAAACTTTTCCGGTGAACCTTGTTGAAAAACTCATATGATGTTCTTAACTTCATATAATGATCATATCTCACTCATTTCTTATCCGTTTTTAACAATCTTTTCATCGAAATGAAGCTTAGAACTTTAACTTTAAACTTGGAGAATATCAAGAGCAATGGTTAAAATTACAGAAAGTAATAATTTATGCATTTAAGGTTAACGTAAAGAATAACTATTTCCATACTATTTTGGATAATCTTCATTTTTTGACTTGGACACTTTGGACATGTTTACATGGACAAGGGAACAGCCACAACACACAAAGTGGGGAGGGCTACTGCCCTCACCCATCAACCACCTTCCTTTCATCTTTTCTTCATTATTTTCTTTATTTTTCGTTTGGGAATTTAAGAGGGATTTCACTACAAGACTTTAAGGGGCTCTTCATCTTCAAGGATTAAGATTGGCAGTGCGAAACCACTCTCTAAGTGCTTAGGGTTTTGACTTGGTTCCTTCATTGTCTAATAACCCACTACTTGTTGTTCTGCACAACTAGATCCTTCTCTTTTATTTTGATGCCTTTTATAATGTGTACTCAATATAACTCTTATTGGGGGGGCTACAGTTGTGTCCTAGCCCAAATTTGATTTAATAGATGCTTGATTTAGTTTATTTATAAAATTAGTTAAATAATTGAATGCTTGTATTTCATGAAAATTGATTAGAATGCATGCTTAGGTATTGTCAACTCTTGGGCATGTCTTTTGATATTTCTCTGTTAACATTTAGGGGATGACATCCTTATATTTTAGAACTAAGACCTCAAGTTAACATTTCGTGGGAGATACAAGTATGGTTTATTACATAATTAGCTTGCATTGATCACGATTATGGTATGCTTGATTGCCTAATTCCTCGATCTCTAGGCCTCTTGATGTGTCATGCCCAGAATTTTAAATAAAGAAAATAAAATCCGAAACACGATGCTCGACAAATCACCCAGAAATACTTTAAAAAAAAAATTCATTTAATCTAAACAAATAGCAAATTCGATCCCACAAATGTAAGTATTGACTCGTCCCTTGGAGTCATATATTACATCCCAAAAGTTTACGAATCAAGTTGTACCCCAAAATAATAACTAAATGCTCCTTCTGAGCTTACTACATAACGGAAGTCTTAACAACATCAAAGTCACAAAATTAGCTTCATACACGTACAGCTACAACTACGAGATCTCAACCTCAGCCAAAATTACCCTGATCTGCAGGATTAACCCATACACCATCGAATAGTGAACCAAGTTGCAACAACGAACTCAGTAAGCTTTTGAAAGCTTCTATAAGTAAACTCAAATATAAAAACCAGCAACTCACGCTAATAACAAGGAAACCCTTTCAACTCAAGGAACAACAACTCAAACCATGACTCCTTTCAAAACTCAACAAAGGAAAACAGCTCACACCTTCATTTCCTTCAAAAACTCCACATCCTTTTCCCAAAAGAAACACAAGTCAGACCGTGACAAAATCATACATATTGTTAACTTAACAATTCAAATATGAAAATTCGGTCCAACTTGGACAATAAAATTCAACACAGTGACAAAATCATATATAATGTTAACCTAACAATTCAAATATGAAAATCTGGTCCAACTTGAACAATAAAATAAAAAATACCCCCGACACTCTTTTAAAACGTGTACTCATAAATTGCAAGTAACCTACCTGAAATCATGAGATACGATGGCAGACAGACTAGTGTTCTAACTAAATCGTAACCAATTACCCTGCCAAATGCTTGATATCCTGATATCTTGCCTGAGGTCACAACCTGCAACCCCTAATCCTCAGTCCAACCTGACCCTCAGACCAAAATATTTTAAAGTGGTCACTCAGGACCCATAAAATTTTACACGATTCTCAAAAAGAGCAGTCACAACCTGTTACTCTCGATCCTCAAACAAAACATTTAAAGAAGTCATGCACCACCCTGAAAATGTTACACAATTCTCAATAAAAGAGATGTCACAACCTATGACCCCAAATACAACGATCACAACATTTAAAGTGGTCACGCAGGATCAGAAAATGTTTCACAAATCTCAAAAAAGGATGTCACAACCTGTGACCCCAAATCCTCAGATCCCCGGCCTTCAGATCAAAACATTTAAATAAGTCACACAAGTGTCTAAATGTTTTGCACCACTCAAAGCACTTTTCGGAACAATATACACCACCTTTTCACAATATAATGCAATTCCAAAATGTTACATTAGAAAACAATAAAATGAACACAATCACTAATATTTTTTCCATATGAAATTAAAATGCGAGGTTAGAGTTTAGGATTACTTTTCGGTCTCATATCCACATCTCGACCATTCAGTTTTCAGGTACCAATGTATAGATCATCTCTGCAAAATTTCAGCCAAAGTGATCATCTTTAAAGTATCTAACACGCTTAAACCAATGTGCGGCGACCTGAGTGGGTATACCACAGTGCCGTAATATTAAGTCAATAGGAGCTCGATACGTCGTAGATGTACCATATACCTACCAACTTAATACTACAAGACCTTTTGAAATGCGAATTTTAGAAAATAGGAGACAAAGATAACTTTTAAGAAAGGACTTTCGATCAAAAACCCAATATTCAAATTAACAAGTCTGGAAATGCTTCAAGATAAAGTGGGCAAGTGCACTGTGACGCCTTAGGGCTTACATCATAACCAAAATGACAACAGTTCAACATTGAAAGGAAAGTGAGTAAATTGATAGAGTACCAAAAGGGTAGAACTTCAAGCAACACACGGACTCGGCCAACGACCCACTTCTAGTCCGGATCTTCCGGAGTGACCTCGTTGTAACCTGAAATGTCGGGGTGAGCCTTTCGTCCTTGCTAGCCCAATAGGGGCCAACCCAACCTTGGCTAGGTTTGAAAACTAATCAGTAAATCATAAGCAACTCTAAGTAATCATGCATACTAAATCTTTTTTATTTCAATGAGGCCATTTATTATTTCTTTCAACTTTTACAAATTTAGGAAACTAACTTCTTTCTTAAAAAGGAAAACGTCCTTATCGCTCCATTAAACTATTGCCAATCCGAGCGACCAAAGTCGAGATCCTCTCACTTTACGAGGTTGGTCAACCTTGGTCAACCCTTGGAGTTGACTATTGACCTTTGACTTTGACTTCTGACTTTTGACCAAGTATCGCTTTATTTACCATTTTTTCTTATTTATTAAAAATAAATTAGCAAATAATTATAAATAAAGTTTTACTTCTACTTTTACCCATTTACTCCTCCTTTTTCACCTTTTTACCTTTACTGTGATTTTTACCTCCTCACTTTCACTTTTACCTTTTTACCTCATTTTTAAGGAATTTACCTTTACTTTCACCCTCTTCACTTTTTATCACTTTACCACGATAAAACTCATTTAATCCAACTTTTACTCATTTCTTCATTTTCTTTTTCTTCCAAAAACAAAGACTTTCTTTTCTTCTTGCTTTTCTTTTTCTTTTGGTCTAAATTTACACATCAAAACCACCAAATCTTCAACACCAATTTCCAATACTTTGAAAATTAAACCAATAAATTCCTACTAATTAAAGCCTCCTCAAATATCCTATTTTCACAATTTTCCACCAACAAAAATTGATCAACAAAATCAAAATCAACACAACAAATTCCAAAAATTCTAGGGTTTGTCCAAAACCCATTCCTTACCCTTTTCATCTCCAAAACTCACGGCCTTTCCTCCTCCTTAGCCTTCTTCACCTACAAATCCGTCAAAAATCAACATCACAGCCAAAAACTCGAAACAAGGTTGCATGGGATAGATCCTTACCACAAATCCTTGCCAAACCCATATCCTAGCCTCTTGGTTTAAGGGAAAATCAGGTTCATGCACCAAAATCACAAATCAAAATCAAAAACTCGAATTTGGGATGAAATAAGTATAGAACGGATGAATAGAGGTTAGATTAGGAAGAAGATTACCTTGATTTGAACTTAGAATGAAGAAATCACAAAAACAATAGAGGTTAGATTAGGAGGAAGATTACCTTGATTTAAACTTAGAATGAAGAAATCACAAAAACCCCCAAATTGGCTTCGGGTTCTAGGGTTTTTGGAGCATTGAATGGCCAAATCTCATGATTTTGGTTGGAGAAATGGGTAGAGGGAATGAAGAGGAGAAAATCTGGAATTTTTGGTGTGGATTAGAGTTCCGACAGAGGGGGTGCGCCGGTGTCCGGCGGCTTCCAGAAAGAGGGAGAGCTGGAGAGAGAGAGAGAGAGAGAGAGAGAGAGAGAGAGAGAGAGAGAGAGAGAGAGAGAGAGAGAGAGAGAGAGAGAGAGAGAGAGAGAGAGAGAGAGAGAGAGAGAGAGAGAGAGAGAGAATGAGGCTTGAAGGCTAGGGTTTGATGTTATGAGAGGCAGCTTCCGGACAGAGAGGGAGCCGGATGAGAGAGAGGGAGAGTTGAAGAGAGAGAGAGGAAAGTGAGAAAATGAGGCTTGGTGGGGTTTTGATGTTATGAGCCTTTAAATACCTCCCGTGAATTTAATTGTGAAAAGTCTAATTTACCCTTCCTTTTGGGCCAAGTGGGCTTGGCTACTCCTATTTCCTTTTTCTCTTAATTTCCCTCAAGCCCACCCCGAAAATACAACTTCAAACATCATTATTTCTCCGACACTTCACCGAATCCTTCTGAGAAAATTTTCCAGGCTTGTCCTAAGCCTCGGTACTTTAAGAAAATTTTCCTAGACCCAAATTGGATTTTCTCTAAATTCTTAATCCTTTAAAATAACCTCAAAGTCTTAAACCTAAACGCGAATACTTTTGTACCTTACGGATACGTAGTCTCATACGTTATACGACAAAATAAAATAAACAAGAAAAAGTATGGGGGTCTACACCCTACCCCCCTTAAAGAAATTTCATCCTCGAAATTTGTACCTGGTTAGCTGAAAAGGTAGGGGTGCTTCTTGCGCATCTCTGCCTCAAGTTCCCAAGTAACCTCCTCCTTTCCTTGGTGCGTCCACTGAACTTTCACCAACGGAACCTCGTGGTTCCTTAGCTGCCTGGTACTTTGTGCTAAAATATGTATAGGCTCGGTCTTGTAGGTAGCGTCACTTTGCAGTGGCAAGTCTCTCCAAGTTATGACTTGCTAGTTCTCTGGCAGACTCTTCTTAAGTTGAGACACATGGAACACGTCGTGGATATGCTCTAGTTCTTGTGGCAAATCTACTCGATAAGCCATGTTCCCAATTCTTTGGATAATCAGAAAAGGTCTGACATATCGAGGTGCCAACTTTCCTTTGACCCCGAAGCGACTGATTCCCTTTCGAGGTTTCACCTTGATATAAACAAAGTTCCCTACTCCAAACTTTAGGGGATAGAGGCTGAGCCGCTGACTGCAATCATAACCGCATTTATTATCTACTCGTCGATACGAGCATTTTGATATATATATAATATGCAATTTTTGGATGTCGTATGAATATGTTATGATTTTTACGGTTTCCAACTATTTGATTATTCGATCCTTGAGGATTCGAGCATTCGATCGACTTGCGGTTTTGACATATCGATCGAAGAAGCATTCTGGAGACTTTAGGTGGTCTCGGATAAGGTTTAGCCTCGATTGGCGTTACTTTCAGGGTTGTTGTTCGATTAGGGGATTCAAACTTTAATCACTTGGTGATTTGTGTACTGATTTGTGATCATCGGTGATTAGGTGCTTCTCAAGGTGATTTGGACGCGTTGTTGGTGTGAGTGTTAGTTCGGTTCTGTATCGAATACGCAGCAGGATTCTGAGGTGAGTAATCTCACAATATTCATTTACGAACGGAGTTACCTTTATTATTTTGAGAGTTATTTAGTTAACTGCAAACTATAGTTGGTATTAGTGGCATTCCTGAGTGAATGACCACGTATATATATATTTACGTGAAATATATATATCCTTATGGGTTGATGGGTAATTTAAGAAATAGGGATTGATGGGTTTCATTCTATTGTTTTGAGGCTTGACTTTTCGGGAGACAATGTGTTAGGAATTGGGAATTTCTATTGTTTGAAAAGTGTCAAGATTTGGTGTGAGTTGCTTTAATGTGATTTGAACGTTTGATCTAACGACCAGGGGTCTGAAGATCTGAGAGTCACAGGTGGTGATTTCTCCTTTTGATTTGATTTAACATTTTGGGTCCAGAGTGACTTGCTTAATGTTTTCAATCTGACAACCGGGGAGGTCGGATGATTCGGAGGTCACGGGGTGACGTCTCCTTTTGATTTGGTTTAACATTTTGGGTCTAGAGCGACTTGCTTAATGTTTTGATCTGGCTACCGGGGAGGTCTGATGATTGGAGGTCACGGGGTGACATCTCCTTGTGAGAGTTGTGTAACATTTGGTTCTAAGTGACCGTTTTTAAATGTTTTGATCTGACGACCGGGAGGTCTGAGGATTCTGGGTTCCTGGGAGTGACCTCAGGCATATATATCAGGACTTCACGCCTTTGGCCAGGTGAGTGGATACGATCAGTTATAGCTCTAGTCTGTTGCCATTGTACATCATGGGGAGTAGCGAGGAGTTACTTGATGCTCATGAGTACGTGTTTTAAAAGGGAGTTTCGGGGATTCTTTCTTTTAAATGTCCAAGTGGGACTTGTGGTCATATGGAATTGTCAGAGTTTCAATTAATGTGATTTGTCACGGGGTGACTTTTGTTGATTTGAGAATGTATTTTAAAAGGGAGTTTCGGGGATTCTTTCTTTTAAATGTCAGGGTGGACTTGTGTATCATATTTAAATGTCAGAGTTTCAATTTATATGATTTTGTCACGGGGTGACTTTTGTTGTGAGTTTTGGGGAAATGCATATTTAGTTGTCAGAGTTTCAATTAATATGATTTTTGTCACGGGTTGACTTGTGATGTTTTCTTTTGGGAAAAGAATGTGTTGTTTTGGGAAAATAGGGTGTGTATTCCTTTTTGGCGAGTTGATAGGTTATCCTCGTTGGGTGAGTTGTGCGTGTGTGTTTTGAGTTACTCATACAAGCTTTCAAAAGCTTACCGGATATGTTGTGTGGCAACCCGGTGCACTATTCAATGGTGTAGGGGTTAATCCTACAGGTCAGGATAATCGTGGATGAAGCTGCGACCGCGTGCTTACAGCTACACAGTAGGAAGTCAATTTTGTGACTTTACTGTTGAAAAGACTTCCGTTGTAGTAGCTCTGAGGAGCATTTACTTATTATTTTGTTGTGGCAATTTAATTCGTATGCTTGTGTAATATTTGACTCTACGGAGTGAGTCTGTATAGTGGGTTCAGGGCATCAGTATGTACTTGATTTAAAATGAAAAAGTTTTACATGTATTTTGTATTGATGGCTGAACCATCACGCATGTATAATTATGAGATTATATATTGATTTTTATTGTGTTTAAAAATCGAGGCATGACACACCAGGCCTTATCAATGTTCAGTTTTGTTTTGAACCAAAAGCCTAATCAAAATTAAGAGCCTAGCTAGTGATGGCTATTTACAATGAGGTAGAAATTGTCATTCAAAACTGTGATTTTAATTTTCTAAAAGACTAAGTCGAAAACAAAATTAACAACAACAATTGAAAATGAAGAAAAATAAAAGAGAGAGAGATTTGGGTACTAGGGATCACTCTCTAGCAATTTCAATGCAATGAACACATTTCAAGCAAACAAACATATTTTCATGAGAACCAAATCCTGTACTTAATGCAGGTCAAGGCCACTAAGCCGAATTTCCTTAAGTGTATTCACATTTACAATTAGGACACGTATGAACTCTCTAATTCATGAGTTAGTACCTTATTAGGGCTACCAAAACATGAATCAAAGGCTAGAGCTCTAGAAATTAGGGATTTAAGCATGCAATAGTTACAACCTAGAATATCACGATAACCAAATTCCATACCTAATGCCGACTAGGGCCACTAACTCAATTTCTCTTATTTGGTATCCATTCTTCTAACTAAGGCAAGAATGAACTCTCTAACCGTAATCATTATGCCTTGCTAGGGCCACAACATCTAGGATTATAGGCGAAGGGCACAAGAAAATAGAAACTTAGGCAATCATTAATTCTCGACTAAGCAACTACTTGACACACCACACCAATTACATGAAGCTAGTGAACAAAAGAACCACCGATTGTATCACACATCACAAATCTCAATAAATAACAAAGAGAGTGCTTAATTCCCTAAAATTCATGCATCAAGAATCAATTGACATAGTAATTAGAGTGTACCCATATGAAAATACATTATTTATCACTTGAAAATATGTCCATTACATCAAAATTGAGCTAGAGTTAGAAACCCTAGCTCCCAAAAGTAACTACTCACAACCTATATTCGTGAACATCAAAATTACAAAATTCAAATAGCAAAGGGTAGAGAAGTTGTAATACCCTCGAAATTCGTTACTAATTTCTTGGGATTTCCTGAAATTCATAAAGTATTTGGTTGTATTATTTCTCGAGTTGTTGGTGAAACGTTTTATTTTCCAGGGTCAAAGAGTTGACTTTTTATTTGTCGAGTTTCTCTGAAAACTTCCTTCATGAAAGTTGTAGAGCTCGTCGATATGAGTTCATGAATATGTGAAACGCAAAAATCAGAGTTCAATATGAAGAAATTACGGTCGACGGAAAAAGTTTCCATTTTTGGATAAATAGGAAAAATTCTGAAAAATATCTGAAAAATTGAGGTTTCTATTTTCGGAAACCCTAACCTTTCTCTCTCCTCGCAACAGAAAATCACCGTCAAACTTCATCCGGCCATAACTCCGCCGTCTGGCCACCGTTGGCCACGCCACTGGTCCCAATTAGAAGATTGGTGGCGGCGTTACTTCGTCGGAATTTTCGATTCCAGCCACCTTCGGCAATGATTCTTGAGAGCTTTTGAAGCCCAGGAGATGTAGATGCTTCCCTTCAAGCGACTTGCAACGATTTGAAGTGTGGAGGTCGATTTGAGGATTTGAAATTCTAGGGTTTTACCGATTCTTAGATTTTTTCGAGGTAAATTACGGCCAAATGGCTTAGTTTCAAACTTTGTGCTAGTTGTAAAAGTTGTTGTACATGTTGAAATGAACATTTTGGCATAGGTTTCGTGACCCAATTTGGTGGTTGCCGGCGGCGCGTGGAGCCGACTCTTAGCCACTGATAGCAACGCGTGGCGGCACGTCCGACCAAGTTTTTGGGTTTTGTTTTCATGGTTGTCATCTATTCATCGATAAGAGCTTGTTGATATATCATGGGGTCATGTTGTGATTATTCGAAGCATGCTAGATTTACATAATTTCAGTTTTCTCAGTTTGCAATCTGTGATGATCTGACCGTTAGGAGGTCTTGCAAGAAGTTTTGTTTCGATTGACAAAATCTTCGGTTTTGGGTTTAAATGCTCGGTTTGAACCGTATCCACTTTTGTTTTAGTCGTGTACTAAGTTGAGACCTTATTTTACTTAGGTATTTGACGGAGAGTGTTCTATACTTTATCTCGGCTGTAAGAGAAGACGCAGCGGGATTCAGAGGTGAGTAAATCTCATGAGGTTCATTTATGAACGGAGTTACTTTATTATTTGAAATTATTTATTAAATTGTGAAATCATTTTCGAAAATAAATATTTATTTTAAATTATATGAACTTGATTGTCAATGGTTCAATGGTAAGTAAAATTAAGTTTTATTTTAAAAATAATTTTTCTGTATTTGTGAACTATAGTTGGTGTACATACCGCCAAACATAAGCAACAACCTCATAGGTGGGCCCCGCGACATGGTAGGTCCAGCCTACGATATGCATCCGGTAGACCGACGCCCGAGCTACCCCGCCATGGTGGAGGTCGGCCAGTATTGTGTCAAGAGGCCACCTTCCCATACTCTCCAAAAGCCTTCAAGAGAAGTAAATATGTGTATTATGTCCCACATTGGAAATGTAGAATGGGATGGGACTTCCTTTAGCTATAAGAGGAAGTCCTCCCCTTCTTGGAAAGGGATGGGATCCATGATCCCCAACTTGTATCACTACCAAAGGCTAATTGGCCTCACTACTAGTGGAATCTCTAAGTGGACGTAGCCTTGCCTCAAGAGCAAGATGAACCACTATACATGCGGTGTCATCTCTCTCTCTCTCTCTCTCCATCATGCTTCTTAGTTACCGTATTCTCACACAGAAACAGTTGGTATTAGTAGCATTCCTGAGCGGGGGACTACGTATATATATATATATATATATATTTACAAAGAATATTTATATTGGGAGAAAATATTTCAAACAGTACCCGAACTAAGGCCGATTCCTAACTTCAGTACCTGACTATGCAAAACTATCACTTTGGTACCTCAAGTTTGAAGCTCGACCCAAGAATGGTACGCGCCGTCCATCACAGCGTTAAGTCTTTGCTACATGGCAAACCATGAGGGCCCTCAAAATATGCCACGTGATTAGCTAGTTAACGCCTTGATGGACGGCGTGTACCATTCTTGGGTCAGACTTCAAACTTGGGGTACTAAAGTGATAGTTTTGCATAGTCGGGTAGTGAAGTTAAGAATGAGACTTAGTTCAGGTACTGTTTGTAAGATTTTCTCTTATATTGGTGCAGTTATGTAATGAGGTAGAATTCACATGTTTTGTGAATTCGATGTTGCTATTGTTGTGATTTAATTTTCTAAGGGAATGAATGAATTTTGATTCTTCTGAATGGAAAAAATTATTTATTGACGTTTTGTATTTGAGAGTTTTACTTGTCAAATTGTGCTGGTGGTTTAAGGAGGGAAAACAATCTCTCAAAATTGATTCTATATTGTTTTTGGGAAAATTTTTAAGAACAGTACATGAACTTAAGGCCACTCCGAATTATGGTGGCCAACGTTTGTAAAACCCAACTTCAGTACATGGACTATGAAACCCACCCATCTTCCATACATGCCGTTATCTCCTCCGTTACGAAGGATGCCACGTGTCATATTTACAAGGGCAATTCAGTCTCTTCAAGTTTGATTTTTTAAAAAAATATGATATCTAACACCAGCAATTGCTATGGACGCCCCTTCTTTCTACACCCAATTCTCTCTCTCCTCACCATCTTTCTTCAGTACATGCAAGCACGAAATCAAGAATTGGGGTGGCTTTGGGTTTGGCAGTGGCGGTGGCTTCGGGTTTGGTGGTGGTAGTGGCTTCCGACTCAGCCTCACAAACTATATATCCTGCAAAACCAAATTAAACCCAACTGAGGAATGAATGAATTTTGATTCTTCTGAATGGAAAAAATTATATTATTGACGTTTTGTATTTGAGAGTTTTACTTGTCAAATTGTGCTAGTGGTTTAAGGAGGAAAAACAATCTCTCAAAATTGATTCTATATTGTTTTTGGGAAATTTTTTAAGAACAGTACATGAACTTAAGGCCACTCCAAACTATGGTGGCCAACGTTTGTGAAATCCAACTTCAGTACATGTACTATGAAACCCGACCCATCTTCCATACATGCTGTTATCTCCTCCGTTACGGAGGACGCCACGTGTCATATTTAAAAGGGCAATTCTGTCTCTTCAAGTTTGATTTTTTTTAAAAATCTAATATTTAACACCAGCAATTGCTATGGACGCCCAATATTTCTCTCTACACCCAATTCTCTCTCTCCTCACCATCTTTCTTCAGTACATCGAAGAACGAAATCAAGAATTAAGGTGGCTTTGGGTTTGGCAGTGGCGGTGGCTTCGGGTTTGGTGGTGGTAGTGGCTTCCGACTCAACCTCACAAACTATCCAGCAAAACCAAATCAAACCCAACTGAGGATTTAATTATCAATGGCCTCAATTGAACATTGCAACCACCATCCCCCATCAAAACCCGTCGAGCACGGCATCAGAGCACCAAAACCCGTCACTCATTCAGTCACTCCAATCCAATACACAAGACCGACATCAACCCCCAACCCAAATATTCTACTCAAAATACAATCCCAATTGGCCTTTGAGCCTAGAAAAAAAATTTCTCCTGCGTCCTCTCGAATATTTGCATAGCCGGCTCACTGGTGCATATTCTCCTCCTCCAATTGATGCCGGTGAAGTGCCCCAAAACTTACTGGAACCTAGCCATGCATTGCCGTCACGGACACCATATCGCTACGACACCCAACTCATCTTCGATCTCGTCCGGAGGTAGATGGGTTTTTGGTTCAAAGAGGTAGATGGGTTTTTATTTCAATCCAATTTTGAAGATGGGTTTTTAGTTTGTGTTGGCATCAGAGAGAAAGAGAGAGTAGATGGGTTTTTGTTGGCATCAGAGGGAGAGAGACAAAAGTACCAAATTACCCTTTGAAAAATAAATAATGGCATAAGGGTTAACGGTGTTAGTGACGACATGTACACAAAATGTGTCGGGTTTCATAGTCCATGTACTGAAGTTGGGTTTCACAAACGTTGGCCACTTTAATTCGGAATGGCCTTAAGTTCATGTACTATTCACAAACGTTGGCCGCGCTATTTCCGTTTTTTTAGGGTCTCGATGTATCTTTAACTTACTAAGAGAATATCAAGAGAAATTTTCAAAATTTCGCGATATTTCCAGAAATATTTGAAATTTTCACGATATTTCCAAAAATATTCAAAATTTTTGCGAAATTATGAGATTATTGCCACCTCTCGCTATATGTGGCTTGTGAAAACTAGTCCTTGTCCTTCTCCAATCCGACTAAACTGATAACATCTAAAGAGAAAAACTTGAAAAATTTATAGGGTCATGTATTGCTCTTTGTGTCTGTTCCCTCCATACTTATAAATCTTCTAATTATCTAATTTTCTAACTAGTAAACATTTGGCTCTATTAAAAAAAAAAGAGTTAATTGATTATAGGTCCATTTCCACCCTACAATATTGGATGCAGTCCACTAACAAAATTTTTACTATTTGCGGTCCACCCAGTCAGCCTACTAGCCAGGTAAGCAAATTCTTTACCTATGTTTATCCAGCAATTTACAGAGCATGCCATTTTAATTTAGGGATTCATAACGTATCCAAAAACTGGGAAAGAGGATTTCACGCCATCTCCCTTCTTCCTAACGTCCGGCCACCCCATTGATCATCAATGTAAACTATCTCCATCGTAATTGCAAGCCACCGTTATGATTTCAATTTCGGAGAAGAGATTACGGGACAATAATTACTTAGTCGGTTTACGTTTCGAAATTAATTTGACGATGGCCGCAGAACAAATTCTACTCGCCCACCTAGTTCCTCCCCTGGAGGGCTTTTTGGAATTCATCTGGGTATCGCTGTCAGAGGTAAGGTCTGGGTTCTTTCTTTTCTGAATTCATCGGGTGTACAGTTATGCCTCTGGTCTAGGTGTTTGGGTATCTATTGAGTTTGAAATTGGGCATAATCGGATGATGTGTTTGTTTTTTTGTTCTGCTTCTTGCCTGGTGCAGAGGTAGCTTCACTAACAAAGGTAGTAGTTTGGGTGTATTGGGTCTTGTGGAAATCAATGACCTATTTTGTATTTTGTTAATGTTGTTGCATGGTACAGAGGTTGCTTTGGTAATCAAAGGTTTTCTTTTTCTTCAGTATGGCCTTTATCAAATGTTTATCCGATTATGGATCAATTTAACTTTCAAGTTTTGCAGGTGATTTATGGCAAAGAAGGAGTATCCCTATCTAGAGTACAGGTGTGATTTATTGAAGTTTGGACGTGTGATGACGGATGAGCTTAGAGCAGACATAACACAAGAGAAACTAGTTTTGATCCAGAGAACACCATTTGGGAGCTTGTTTATGGCGTATTACAATGGTACATTAATAGAATCTGCTTGCAAAAAATCTGATTTGGAAATAGTGGCTCTCTTGAAGTGTTTTAACCAGCAAAACAAAAGTTTTAATTTTGGGGAGTTCACCGGTACTATAACCAGCAAAGACATCTCTGAGTTGTTTGGCTTAACACTCATTGGGGAAGAAATTAACCTAGATCAGAAGAAGAAGAAAGAGGATGACGGGTTCAGGACAAGACAACTGGGCGGAGTCCCGAGGATGAGCAAGGCAATATTAGAACAAAAAATAAAACATGTAGCTAAGTTGAGAGGGATTGAGGATGAAAAAGATTTTGTAAGGCTTGTCTGTCTCTACTTTTGCGTTACATTATTCCTCTGCAATAGTGGTAATGAACTCGGTTGGAATGTCCTCCCATATATAGAGGATATTGAAACAATGTCGCAGTATGCATGGGCACCTTTAGTGTGTGATCATTTAATGGAATCGATTATGAAGATGAATGGTCGTCCTGAAACTGCATGTGGGTGTGTAATTGCTCTGCCGGTAAGGTATTCTTTCAATTTAATTCTCTTATATATTTATCTCTTGGTATTGTATCCTTGAGCATGGTCAATTTTGCATAGTTTTGGTTTTGTGAGCGGACTCTATTCATTGAACCGATGAGAGGAAGGGAAGTAATGGAACCAAAAATTGTGAAATGGAATTTGCCGGAACTTTATGCTAGGATGAAAGTGGCCTCTATTCTTGAGATAGAGGTAAATATTTGGGATAAGTCTTTCATTTTGTTAGTTAAGTGTGTTCTTGTTTTTGTTTTTCGTTTGTTAATTTGATTGAACAAACAGCTGGTAAGAGTTTAATTAGATTACCATGACTCTTGATCATAAACTCAGAATGTAAGATTCACTATCCCAGGTGAAGGAGAGAGATGAGGATCAGAGTACAAATGTTATGCCTAGTGGTGAGAAGCAGTTATTTGAAATTGGGACTACAAGCGGTACAAAATCAAGAGAACAAAAAAATGCGACTGATTTTGATCCCAACAAGATGTTCCAGCTGTTACCGACCCAATTCTACTTGGAAGAAAGCCAAGAGGGACCTTCAAGCAATGAGGAAGATGTACCTGAATTGGAGAAAAGGGTTCAAGAGTTTGCTGATTTCCTTGAGGTTGAGCGAGCCAAAAATGAGACTCTTAGTGCGGAAAATTTGAAACTATGCATGGAGATAGGATTGCTCAGGCAAGCCATTCCTAAAGACGAGATTCCAAATGTGAATTCAAGGAAGTTGAGGACAAAAGAACAATGCAAAAAACCATCATTCCTTGAAGGTTATATCATTGGCGACATTAGAGCCAAAAGAGGTAAGGAAAAGATCATTGATGAAATAGGTGATGCTGTTGTGGAAGAACCAGCTGTGAAGAAGGGGAAGAAACAGACTGTTGCTCAACAAATAATTGTGAGAAGGTTAAGGGTTGGAAAGCTTATGTCCCAGGTAAATGCAGAAAAGCTCAAGGAATATTTGTCCAAAGCTAGCAGGTAACTGAAGCCTTGAAGATTGAATTTTATAGTTTAGGTTACCTCACATTTAGGCAGCCAAAACGTAATGAGTTTTTTTTGTGGGTTTCCTTAAAAAGGGGCACAAGTTGTTTTATTCGTGTTCCCTAAATGTAGATAACACCATGTAGTTGCATACCTCTTTATCAGATGGTACACGTTCATATAATGTGTTTTGTTTCTTTACCTTTAATTTAGATATCAGCATGGTCAAGTAGGAGTTTACCTTAAATATAGATAGCAACATGGTGAATGTACCGTGTCATGTTTCTTTAGCTTATATTTCTATTCTATTTATAACAACTGATACCATGGTCAATGTAGGAGTTTGCTGTGGCATGGTGCTCATTCAAAAGTGACCTATAAAGATGCTTTGGAAATATTGCATGAGGAAGCTGTTAGTCGGCAAGTGTGTAATTATCTGAAATGAGATTGACTTATTTGTCTGTCGTGATTATAGAAAGATTTATATCATATAATTTGATGTCATCTTGCAGGTGCTGGATGCGTATTTTGAAATTTTAAGCCTCGATCAACAGGCAATGACGGAAGGTGGCATTACTTCATATATTATGCCAACTTTTTCATGGGTATGTTATTAGATGTTATCATTGTGTTTTTTTTGTGAAATCAGTACTTGACTTCCATATATATACCTTCGTCTACCCAGCAGATTGAATTTTTTTTCTTTCCTTTTTTTCTCAAGGATATGGTGAAAGGGGGGGACAAAAGAGCTATTGTTGCAGCTTATCTGGAGCATATCTTGAAAAATATTCGGGACAAGGACTTTATATGTATCCCAATTGTTCATGAGAAAGAAAATCACTTCACCCTGTTGGTATTGAACACAAAACTTGGTTTGTGGGAACATTACAACTCATTACGCCCAAAGCGAGCAACAACCCTAGATCAGTGCTTTGTGGAGGCAGTAAAATTGGTACGCAAGTGTACAATACCGCTTCAATAATTATTAATATCTTCCATAGTGGAATATAACTCTATTGTAATGTGTTTAATGCAGCATGCGGAAATGACAAAGCATTTTACATTTCTTAAAACTCATCGTAAAGGTATAATTAAAAGTGGGCAGATATGGAAACATGTAATGAGGGGAGGAGAAGTGAATTTATTCCAATACAAGCTCTCAAACGAAGACCGGGACTTGCTTATCTGGTTGGGAGGTAACTCTGTTGAACATTTTCCTATCAGACCTAACAAGGAATGTCCACAACAAGATTCTGGAAGGTAATGTCGGCATTTGTTGTTATTTTTAGTTCAAAGTTGTGTTAAAATGAGTGTGACATGGTTGGTTTGCATTGTACAGTGTGGATTGTGCGATTGGAGTGATGTACATTGTCAAGAAATTATCAAAGGGAAAAGTGGTAGACTCTACCTTTACCAAAGGTCTAATGCCGAATATGAGGGCACATATTTTAGAAAGATTTTTAAATATGCCGAATGGAGCCTAGAACTGAAGAAGAAGTAAGGGGTGCAGGTTGAAGGAGTTTTATATTATGTTGTTTACTTTAATTTTGGTTAATAATGTATTCCCTTTAATTGAAGGGCAACAATTTGAATTGCTGGCTTTGGGAACTACCTTTGTTTTACTTAATAATACGCAAAGATTGTATTTGGTTTTGTTTAGAGAAATAGAGTGGACCTGTAGTAGTGGTATTGTGATTCTAATTTAGAGGTATTCCGGCTGCATTATTGGCTTGATGAAAGGTCGGTTGGTTGGATTCGTGTAGAGAGAGGTAAAGTGGTAGACTCTACCTTTACCAAATGTGTAATGCCGAATAGGAGGGCACATATTTTAGAAAGATTTTCATATATGCCTAATGGAGCCTAGAACTGGAGAAGAAGTAAGGGGTGCAGGTTGAAGGGGTTTTATAGTATGTTGTTTACTTTAATTTTGGTTAATAATGTATTCCCTTTAATTGAATGGTAAAAATTTGAATTCCATGCATTTGGGACCTACCTTTGTTTTACTCAATAATACTCAAAGATTGTCTTTGGTTTTGTTTAGAAAAATAGAGTGGACCTGTAGTAGTGGTATTGTGATTCTAATTCAGAGGTATTCCAGCTGCAATGTTGGCTTGAAGAAAGGTCGGTTGGTTGGATTCATGTGTAAATTACATGTTACCTACAATGTAGAGCGAGGTCGGTTGGTTGGATTTGTCATTCGTGTGTAAAGTACCTGTTATATAGGTACTGGTAGTACTGATTCCAGGTTAAAACTTAGTTGATTGTACCTAGAGAGAGGTAAAAACTTGGTTGATTGTAGTAAACTTGGCACACAGAAAGTATTGTTTCCAAACCATTTAGGAGCACAAATTTTGACAATATTTAGTAAACAAATAGTACACGATGGACATATTCAATCAACAACTCACTCAGCAACAAAAAGTAAGCTGCCAAGAAGTGAAAATCAGACGAAGTGGAATTTCTATTGTCGTTAAATTGGATTCTAAGAAATAATGATTGGAACTATTTGATTTAGAGAATAACCATCATTTATTACATCAACTTGTTCAAAAAGATCACAAAAGTATACAGAACATGGAAATTCTTATATTGCAGATGTGCAAGTTTTCCGATTATGTCGTCCAATGACACCACACCTGCCACATTTGATCGATCTCACTTCCTCACCTGCAGACGGGATCCTTCTTTTACGTGGTCTACCAGGGGGTTTCCTTGTCAAAGGAGGCTTAACCACAAGGTTACCATATTCATCTGGTGTTTTTTTCTCAATATCAGACACAGGGACAATGGGGTTGCTATAGCAGTTTTTGTAGAAATCCACAGTGAAATAAGGTTCCACATATGTATAGGGATCACCTTCATCCGCAACGGTGGCTGCAATAGCATGTGCACAAGGAAACCCTTTGATTTGCCATTGATGACAAGAGCATGTGCGGGTTTCCAGATCAACAAGGAAGGAATAAGTATCATGAACTTCAAATATAAAATCCGTCGATCGGCTCACATCCCAGTGTCTACCTACTTCATAGAGCTTGTTCAACAGCTTCTCCATTTTGGGGCATAGTATTGTTGACCATTTGGTCGCTGCACGACGCCTTGCAGCATAGGAAACCATTAGCTTCACCCGCAATCTATTAACCAATTGTGGAGAAGGCAGCTCACGCTCAACTTTTACCCATGCGTTGAAAGACTCCGCCAAGTTTGAGCACATTTCTCCATATTTGTTTCCTGGATTGAAATATAATCAACATGTATTCAATACAAATGGATTTATAATCAAATAGCTTAATCCAAAGTATAATTGAGTGTGGACCGTCTGGAAAAATAGAAAATTATTTATTTATTATACCTGGGAAAAAGGCATTAGACCAATGTTCCTTTGGAGTGTCTTCTAGAAATTTCTGCATGATTCCTCCACCATAAGCACACCTCTTAAAGCACTTTACAATCCAGTTACGATAGCTTTTTCCCATTCTAGATGGGTATCTTTTCAGAACGTTTTGTTTCAAATGAAACAAACAAAAAGCATGGTCTGAATCTGGGAAAACTTTTTGAACAGCTTCAAGAAGGCCTTTATTGCGGTCGGATATGAAGGTGATTTTGCGACCTTGTGGCCGCAAAATCTGGTAAATATTTTCTAAGAACCAAGTCCAATTGTTTTCATCTTCAGAGTCAACTATAGCAAAAGCCAGGGGATATATACCTGTACATTAGGCACAAGTTTAAAAAAAAAATACGAAAAGTGGTCGATTTCAGCAGGTTCCATATATAAATTTGTCAAGAAGGAAGATTGGTTCTTTCATCTGTGTATGTAAATTTGGACTACATACAGTTTAGATAGAGGTAACAAAAAAATATAGGCAACAAGGAGTGCACTACCTTAACAATAGATATGGAAAGTGCTTATACCTTGGTTACCATTCTTCCCAGTTGCGCCCAGCAAATGTCCTTTGTATTTATTTTTTATATGGGATCCATCAAGACAAAGGAATGGTCTGCAAAATTTGTAACCTTCTATGGAGGCATGGTATGATATGAAGAGTCGCTTGAAACGTGACGAAATTTCGTCGCACTCAAGGACACAGTGAGAACCCTTGTTTGTCTTCATCAATGCATCAACATACCATAGCAACTGAGTATACGACGATTCCTCATCGCCGTGAACTTGAATTTTTGCCAACTCTTTACCTTTCCATGCATTATAATAAGATATATCCAATCCATAGTTGTGCTTGAAATCTTTTACGATTTCAATAGGCTTCATAAGTGGTTTGCTTCGAATTTGGTCTGCTACAACTGACGACACAATCTTTGAACCCATCAAAACACTTTTCCGGAGTCGAATTCGCGCTCGACAACTATGCTCATTATTCAAATCTTTAATGTAGAAGAATCCATTGGCGCGATTCAATATGGCATGAATACGCCAGCTACAACCTTCTGCATGCTTCATGAAACATTCCGCTGTAACACGCTCCTTGTCATTCTTGATATATGCAAATCTAAAACCTTTTTCAATAGCATACTTGCAGAGTTTGTCCCTAAATTCTGTAACACCACCCTCGAATTTTTGCCCAACTGATCTTATATATGTCTTCCATTCATGAGACAAATAAACTTTACCTTGAGGAGGAGCATACTTCCCTAAATACTCATCCTCATCGTTAGAGCCATCCTCTTCATTATTGCCAACCTCAATATCATCCTCTTCACTCTCAGCATCGACAGTTCCAATGACATTTATGTCGATATCAACAAAACTTTTTCTTTCATTCGATAGAGAAAACAGTAAAACCTGGACATCCATGTCAGATTGCAGAATACATGATGGGTGGTTTCCAATTGAGTATGTTAACTCAAAAGAACATACATCTAGCTCGCTAAACCGCGAAGAAATTTGACTACATATGTATTCATACGTAGATAAGTTAAAAATTGGCACTGCCACAGTTTTTGAGTCCAAACGACATCTGGCAATAATCGCAGCTTCCATTCGCTATACAAAAAAAAGAAAGAAAAGTATTACAAAACACATACCTATATGGTAGACGAAAATTAATTCTGAATAATAAAACGATTACCTCAATTCAAGGAGTGATTGAAATGTTTACATATGTAGCATATATATGTGCGTGTACGTGTGTGTATATATATATATATATATAAATTATATCATAATTGTAGACGCTCAAATTATGGAATTAATTGTGGCAGTCATAATTTCAATTGGATTAGACATGAATGTGTTTTTGTCAATGGATGTTATTGCAACTGTTACGTTTTATTAATCAAGTATACAATCAATGCATTTAAAAATAGTATTTTCAGTGATGAGGAATATCTTATTATAATGTATGGATATATCTTATTATAATGCATGGAAAGGTAAAGAGTTGGCAAAAATTCACGTTCACGGCGATGAGGAATCGTCGTATACTCAGTTGCTATGGTATGTTGATGCATTGATGAAGACAAACCGGACTCTTCATATCATACCATGCCTCCATAGAAGGTTACAAATTTTGCAGACCATTCCTTTGTCTTGATGGATCCCATATACAAAGGACATTTGCTGGGCGCAACTGGGAAGAATGGTAACCAAGGTATAAACACTTTCCATATCTATTGTTAAGGTAGTGCACTCATTGTTGCCTATATTTTTTTGGCCAGTGTTACCTCTATCTAAACTGTATGTAGTCCAAATTTACATACACAGATGAAAGAACCAATCTTCCTTCTTGACAAATTTATATCTGGACCATGCTGATTTCCATATCTATTGTTAAGGTAGTGCACTCATTGTTGCCTATATTTTTTTGGCAAGTGTTACCTCTATCTAAACTGTATGTAGTCCAAATTTACATACACAGATGAAAGAACCAATCTTCCTTCTTGACAAATTTATATCTGGACCCTGCTGAAATCGACCACTTTTCATAATTTTTTTTAAACTTGTGTCTAATGTACAGGTATATATCTCTTGGCTTTTGCTATAGTTGACTCTGAAGATGAAAGTACCGCTGTCAGAGGTAAGGTCTGGGTTCTTTCTTGTCTGAATTCATCGGGTGTACAGTTATGCCTCTGGTCTAGGTGTTTGGGTATCTATTGAGTTTGAAATTTGGCATAATCGAATGATGTGTTTGTTTTTAAGTTCTGCTGAGTTTGAAACTTGTGTCTAATGTTCTATTTTTCCAGACGGTCCACACTCAATTATACTTTGGATTAAGCTATTTGATTATAATTTTCTATATGGTAGACAAAAATTAATTCTGAATAATAAAACGATTACCTCAATTCAAGGAGTGATTGAAATCTTTACATATGTAGCATATATATGTGTGTGTGTACGTGTGTGTGTGTGTGTGTATATATATATATATATACTATATCATAATTGTAGACGCTCAAATTATGGAATTAACTGTGGCAGTCATAATTTCAATTGGATTAGACATGAATGTGTTACCTCTATTTAAAAATACTATTTTCAGCTATTACGGTATTAAATAAGGGTATATTTGGAATCCACGAAAATGAAAATTGGCGGTGTTGAGTCAGCAAAATAGAAATGGAAAAGAATCCAACATGGCAGCTGAGTCATAGGACCGCGAATAACAAAAAAAACCAACCGGACTAAATCTAATAATCTGTATGAATTTTGGACTTAGATCTAATTAACTCAAAAAAAAAAAAAACCTTTTCTATGTATTTCAATGGACCATTTTCTACTTCTTTTTCTGTTTATTTGAAAACCGATTTTATTAACATATGTATTGTAAAATATTATTATAATTAATAATTAACTCTCCTAATCTCTTATTTAAACCATTTTTGAGAATTCTCATGTAGAATTTCATATTTTTGTCATGTCAGTGTATCTTATTATACTTCAAATTACTACAATTATTATACAATTAAGTTCATCAAACACTTTATTTGAAATATTATAGGTAACTGATCATGTAAACATTTCATGAAAATTCATTAATAATTTCCATGTTACTTTCTAAATTTCCATAATTTTTTTCAAAAATTTACTTAGATCAAATTTTCCTTGATATTTCTATCGAAATTTCCATTTTTTGGATTATCGATATTTCCTCGATATTCGATATTTTAGTCCTTGCTTAAAATTAACTCTTGTTTTTTAGATGGGAGTTGAGCTTTGAAAACATTATTTTTGCAGTCAATTAGATTGTTTTGGAAAGTGTTGAGATTGTGTAACACTTTGAGTATTGAGTGACTTTGTAAATGTTTTAGTCTTTGTACAGAGGGTCTTTGTACCAAGGGTCACAGTAATGACCGAGGGTGAGTTATCGGATTCCATAACCTTTAGCCGGTGACGGGTTATGATTCAATTAGAGCTCCCATTTGTCTGCCATTGTATGTCATGGGGGTAACACGTGGTTACTTGTGACTTATGAATACACGTTTTTAAAAGAGAGTTTCAAGTGATTTCTTTCTTTTATTGTCCGATGAGGAACTTGAATTTCATATTATGGCGTGTATTGAAATAATATGATTTTATCACTTTAGTGATGTATGTTACCTTAATAGAATTTACATCTGTTGATACCTGGGATGCTCTAGCTAGGGCTTGGGTGAGTGCCTCATTATGTTGGTGCCTTTTGTCCAGTGCTCGGGCCAGCGCAGTGGTTTCATCTTCCAGCTCCTACAGTCTCTATTGCGAAAGGAGGTTTATTTCCCTATTGATTATTTGTTGTTCCAGATCGATCCTCGCTTGTTCCCGGAAGGCTGCGATCTCTGCTCGCATAGACTCCAACTATGATACCGGGGCCACTTGGTCTTGGATGACCGGTGGGTCATCTGCGTTCTGCTGGTTCAAGAATCCGAGACCATGCGCCTCTCCTCTGACACTTGGTGTCCCTGCTGATGAAGTACCCGGAGAGAATATCAGTGCCCGGGCGACACTGCTACCCTCGCCTGCCGTTTCTTCCGGCTCGGTCATGAATCTCCCCTTTCTGGCGCGCCAATGTTTCTGGTGGCTTTCTCCGGGTACCTCACACAGAATGCTATACCATATGAGGTACCGATCCAACTTCGAAATCCTGAACCAAGAACACAGCGTTAGAGGGGTAAACCATACCGGATGGTTTACGCCTCTCCGATGCCTGAGTGAGAAACTAATATATATGTAGATCAAATAAACAGTGGATAAATGAGTTATTACCAGTAAAAGGTGGTTGTACTGATGCTTTAATATTCTAGCATGGGAAAGGAGTTTCCCCTATCTTCGATGTGGGACGCAGGCTGTTCTCCTGATGCCTTATCAACCCTCTGTTGTGTAATCAGATGGGCTGTGTTAGCCATATCCCGGGCCCTAGGTGCCCGGGGTGACATCCCATATGAGCCCCGCCACGGTGGGTCGTGAACCTGGCCCCTGGCATAGCACCTGGGAGTCCCGATGGGCCCCAACCGATAGTGCCAAACCTAGTGAAGACTACCCTAGTATGTACAAGTCCCCCAAGTTCCCGTGCAAGAGATGTCTTGAGTGGGTTACGCTGTAGGTAGCTAATCTACAGTGCTCCCAATTTAACCCATAAAGGTTAAAGAAAACCTCTGGGTACCGTTGGAGGTCTTGAGCCTATGGTACCCAGTGGGGTTTTCTAAGGGCTTGAGCCTCTGGTACCCGATAGGGTGGAACGAGGACTTGAGCCTCTGGTACCCGATGCGGTAGAATGAGGACTTGGGCTTGTGATACCCGGAAGGGTAGAATGAAGACTTAGGCCTCTGGTACCCGATGGGGTTGAATGAGGACTTAGGCCTCTGATACCAGGAAGGGTAGAATGAGGACTTGGCCTCTGGTACCCGGAAGGGTTGAATGAGGACTTGAGCCTCTGGTACCCGATGGGGTAGAATGAGGACTTAGCCTCTAGTACCCGGAAGGGTTAAATGAGGACACACGATGGGGTAGAATGAGGACTTGGCCTCTGGAACCCAGAAGGGTTGAATGAGGACTTGGGCCTCTGATACCCGGAAGGGTAGAATGAGGACTTGGGCCTCTGGTACCCGATGGGGTAGAATGATGACTTGGGCCTCTGATTCCCAGTAGGGTAGAATGAGGACTTGGCCTCTGGTACCCAGAAAGGTTGAATGAGGACTTGGCCTCTGGTACCCAGAAGGGTTGGTGGTGCATGTCAGCCACGTGGGGCAGAGTAGGCTGTGCAATAAATGCCCGTCCCATCAACTGACTGTTTCGAGGCGTGGGGAGATGCGTGGGACACATGTAGTGATCCTATGGTTGGAGTCCTTTCGTCTTCAACGGCTGTGATGCTTTGGAGATTGAATTTAAGAGGGAAACTGACTGTTTCCCTTCACTTTCACGAAAACTCTTTCAGAAAACCCCGAAGAGTTGCAGTGAGAAAAAGGAAGAGCTAAGGGAGAAGTAGTGTTGGAGAAAAGGTTAGATCTCTCTCGCCTTGTTTGTATGATTTTGTTTGTTATGCGTTTCTATTTCTGCCATGGATGCTTTCTGTTGTGCGTTTGCTTTTTTGTGCGTTATTTACGTGTGTAAAAAAGAACAGGAATAATATTAGTGTGGGTTGTCTATAGGTAGTTTCTAGACAAAAACTAGGTTTTCCTAGGTTTTTCTTTGTTGTTGTTTTAGATATCTGGGTTTTTTTGGTTTTCTGGATTTTGTTTGAAGTGGGGAGTGATCCGCGCTTCACCTAAGTCATAAATCTAGACTCAGGCTAACCCTTGCGTTTCTGATTCCAGATAGCGAATTTGAGGCCCAGGTTGACATAGCTCTAGGATTGAATCAGAAACCAAGGCTGGGGATGCGGGATCATTATATCAATCTTTTGCGAGACAAGCGGAAGCACATATTGACAGGTACCTGGCTCGTAGTAGTACCCGTGTGGAGTTAGTAGAGAATATCGGATCCTCGATTGGGGTGTTCTCAGAGAGTAGCGAGTATACTGACGGAGATGAAAGCGAGGACGCTGCCGGGGAGATGCAGCTGGTTACAGTAGCTATTCCCGAGGGTATACCTAAACCTAGGTAAGTCCTAGCAGACGGGACTGTGTGCGACGAGCCCGGAAGAAGTATGACAATGAAGGAGATCATTGCGATGAGGCTGAAGTAGGGAATACCAGATGAGGTAGAACTTAGGCCTCTCAAGGATGGGGAGTTGGCATCGAATCCTCCTACGGGATGGGTGGTGTTGCACGAGAACCAGCTCTACCAAGGGTTATCATTACCACTGCCCCGGTACCTACAGTATCTCCTGCGGATGCTGAACCTGTCACCGGGGCAGTTGACTCCGAATGCCTGGCGGCAAGTTTTGAGTATGATGGCCATGTGGGACTTGTGCCAGCAAGGGTGGCCTACCAGAAACGAATTCCAAGCCGTGTACCGAGTCTTATACTCGAGTAAGCAGTCTTGTCAAGGTACCGTAATGTTCGCCACCCTGGACTTCGAACCCTTGGTTACCGATATGCCCACCTCTAAGAGCAAGAGGTGGAGGAATAAAGTGTTTCTTGCTGGAGGACATTGGCAGATTAGGAATAAGAAATGGTACCTAACGGGTACGTTTCAGGCCATCGGGGACCAGTCTTACTCCTTGTTCGAGGTTGAGAGAAAACGCATAGCCCGGGTATATTCTGTGTGGAGTGAAGAAGAAAGGAGCTCTTATAGGTTCATCCGGTACTCCATACTAGATAGGCTAGGCCTAGGGAGACTCCCTGGTGAGGTTGATTTTTCAGTTACTACCTACATGTGTATATTTTGTATTTGATGACTGACATTTCAGATTGTTTGCAGTGAAAGCGCCGAAGAGGAAACCCCAGAAAGGTAAGGAAGACGATAGGATGGATGACAATCAATTGATGGAAATGATGATGAGCCAAGGAGAAGACGCCCTTCACATTGACATTGACTTGGCGTCGAAAGCTTCGGGTCGCTCTGTTGACGAAGTTCTTCTAGAGATCGGTGACGAAGAGTACGGGAACCATGATCCTGAAGCTCCCATTACCCTGGCCGAGCAGCCTGTTGCCTGGGAGATGGTTAGTGTTGTCGATACTGGACGAGATAAGGCGCCAGTGTCTGGCTCCTTTTCCTCCCTGTCCACTGGGTCAGCTGGAAGCGAGGACATCTTGCTTCCTGGTGAGAAGAGAAGGTTCCACAGGCACCGCCATCGGAGCGGGGATCATGAGGAGGTCACTTACACCGGCCAGGATGTCAAAGGGGCAGGGCTGAAAATGCAGAAGAAGAGTCATCCGAGATCAGAACCATCGCCATCGCTTGCGCTTCTGTCCCTGGGCATACCAGTAGTCCCCAAGAAGCCCATCAAGCAGCTATTGAGCTAGTACGAGGTTGCTGACGAGAAGTTCGTGCGTACGATGCTGGCCGACATTGACCTTAACCGGGTACGAGCGAAGGACAACTCTCCCCAGGCGTATCGCCCGGGAATCAATGATGCGGGTACTGGAATTTCTTATTGTTTGATGAACTTTGCCTGTACTATTAGTATGTACTAACGGGGTGTTACATGCACTATTCAACGTGTACGCGATCGATGCTAGTGAGGAAGATACTCACTTGAAGGAAGAGGTAGCAACCTCTCCAGGCAAGTGAAGTATCTTCATGGGGAGAAAGCAAAAATGGAGAAAGAGCGGGACTCTTTGAAGAAGAAGGCAGAGCCCCTAACTCCCAAGGTAGCTGAGCTGGAGGCGGCCAAGAAGAAGATCGCGGATCTTGAGGGTGAACTTGCCAGGGCAAGGGATGAGCTAAGGAGTGCCCGGGACTCCGAGAGGGAAGCTGCAGAATCTGCCAAAGTCATGGAAGGCGAGGGCAGATCATCTAGAGGAGCGCCTTCCCGTTGAGAAGCAGGAGGCCGTTGTTGGGTACAAAGATTCCCAAGAGCTTATGGATATGATACTCGTCGCTCAAGACAAGGCCGTGATTATGAAGTATAAAGAATGGGTGGCGGCCGGGTACCTGGATGAAGCCAAATTCAGGCGGAGACTTCTTGAGAAGAAGAAGAAGGAACATGAGGTTGCAGGCTGTGCATGGTTGCTAGGTTGTGCGTGTGAGCCACATCTCTTCATTCCTCAAGCAAATCAGCATCGAGCTGTAGGCCCTCTGAGTTGGTACCCGCGTCGAAGTATTCAATCCTGGGACTCTGGATTTGCGTTTCAATGGGGAGAACCGCCTCAGACCCAAAAGCCATGCAGAAAGGGGTCTCTCCGGTAGCCTCAGTCGTCATGGTCCTGATAGCCCATAGCACTTCTGGGAGCTTAGAAGCCCAAAGACCCTTGGCTTCATCGAGCTTCTTCTTCAATATCTTCTTGATTATCTTGTTGACAGCCTCGACTTGACCGTTGGTCTGGGGGTGAGCCGGGGATGAGTAGAGGATTCTAGTGCCCAGGTTCCCGGTGTAAGCCCTTAGTTCAACGTTGTCAAACTGGGTGCCATTGTCCGTGACTATGGTGTCCGGGACTTCGAACCTGCTGTAGATGCAGGAAGTTTTTCACTTTCTCTGTGGTGATAGAGACAAGAGGTTCTGCTTCTACCCATTTTGTTTGGTAGTCAACGACTACAAAGGCATATTTGAATTGTCCCACTGCTGTGGGGAGCTTACCGATCAGGTCCAGGCCCCATTGGTAGAATGGCCAAGGTGCAAGGAGTATGGAGAGAGCAATAGGCAGTGCCCTTGGGATGTTTTCATACATTTGGCATTTGTGGCAAGAACTCGATATTGTTTGGGCTAGGGCCGACATGGTTGGCCAGAAGTATCCTGCCCTCAGGGTCTTGTGTGCAAGAGATCGGGCCCCTGCATGGTTACCGCATACACCAGCGTGTATGTCCTTCATTACCTTGTGGCCGTCCTCTGGTGTTACACACTTCAGGTTGGGGAAGCAATGACCTCTCCTGTATAACTTTCCATTCATGATCGTGTATCAAGCTAACCTTAATTGGAGTCGCCAGGTCTCAACATTATCGTCCAGGGCCAGGCCGTCAACCAAGTACTTCAAAATTGGATCCATCCAGGAGGCAGTGTGGTCCACCATGAATATTTCTGACACTGTTTTAGAAGTGCTCGGCCTTTGTAGTATTTCGACCTTGGTAGCCCCGTAAGCAGGACTTGGAGAAGTTGTTGCAATTTTAGCAAGGGCATCTGCCTTACCATTTTTTTTCTGGGTATTTAAGTGATGATGTACAAGGCAAATCTCTGAACCAGTGCTCGGGCTAAGGCCTGGTAAGAGGACATGTGGGGCTCTTTTGCTTCAAAATTAACACTGACCTGGTTCACAACTAACTGGGAATAGCTAAAGATATGAAGGTGCTGGACGCCTAGTTCCCGGCCGATTTGTAGACCTGCTACGAGTGCCTCGTATTCTACGACATTGTTGGATCCCTTGAAGGCAAACTTGAGGGCGTACTCATAGACTTGATCGTCCGGGCTGATTAGCAAGATACGGGTGCCACTTGTCTTTTTGTTACATGCACCATCAACATACAATCACCAAGTGCTTGGTGGGGATGGGTCTGGAGCTGGTGGTTCAGGTGATCCCAGGGGTGGATCATGAGAGGGAATCAACTTAGAAATAAAATTTGCCGGTTCTTGGCCCTTAATAGCTGTCTGGGGTTGGTACTTGATGTCGAACTCCCCCAATTCGATGGCCCATTTAATTAATCTGCCCGATGTCTCTGGCTTCTGCAAAACCTGCCTCAATGGGTGATTAGTGAAAACGGTGATTGAGTGTGCCTGGAAGTAATGTCTTAGCTTCCGAGCCGATACTAGGAGGGCCAATGCTATTTTTTCAATGTCCGGGTATCTGGATTCTGCACCAATGTAACCTTTTCCAGCGTAGTACACCAGATACTCGCAATCGAAATCCTTCGTAATCAGAGCGGAGCTCACGGCTTTCAAAGATGTCGCGAGATATATGTAAAGCATTTCTCTTGGAACAGGTTTGTAGAGTAGAGGTACCTCTGCCAAGTATGCCTTTAGGCCAAGAAAAGCAGCTTCGTGCTCAGCGGTCCAAGCTATTACCTCAACGTGTTGGGTTTTCAGCAGCTTGAAGAAATTAGTACACTTGTCCGTTAGCCTGGAGATGAATCTTGACAGGGCGGCTACCTTACCTGTAAGGGATTGGACCTCATTCCTGTAGGTTGAGGATATCATGTCTAATATAGCCTGCACCTTCTCTGGGTTCGCCTCAATTCCCCTGTGGCTAATGATGTACCCGAGGAACTTCCCTACCTCAACCCCGAATATGCACTTCGGTGGGTTAAGCCGCACACCGTTGCGTAATATGATAGTGAAGACAATTGATATGTTGGTTATGTGGTCCTCTGAGGTTAAGCTTTTTACCAGCATATCGTCCACGTATACCTCTATGATAGTACCGATGACTTCTACAAACATGGAGTTGACAAGTCGTTGATAAGTGGCACCTGCATTCTTCAATCCGAAGGGCATGACCTGGTAGCAATAGAGACCTTTGTCTGTGGTAAAGGCAGTGTGCTCCTCGTCTGTCGGGTTCATTTGAATTTGGTTGTACCCGCTGAACGCATCCATGAAACTAAGTAACCCGTACCCAGCAGTGGAGTCGATTAGTTGGTCAATTCGTAGGAGCGGCAAGCTATCCTCAGGGCATGATCGGTTGAGATTTGTGTAGTCTATGTACATGCGCCATGAGCCCAGAGACTTCTTTGGTACCATGACCACGTTTACTAACCATCGGGGATACGTTACTTCCCTGACAAAGTTGATGGCCATCAACTTCTTTACTTTAACTTGGATAGCCCGGTACTTATCCTGTGTGAAGGCTCTTCGCTTTTGCCTTACTGGTGCCGAGTAAGGAACAATGCTAAGGTTGTGCATGGCTATGTCAGTTGGTATACCGGGCATGTCCTCGTATGACCAGGCGAAAGCGGATGCGTTAGAGCGGAGGAACGAGATTAGGTCTTCCCTGATAGTTAGAGCCAACTTGGTACCAATCTTGACAATCCTGTCCGGGAACTGCTCGGATATCACCACCTCTTCGATGTCTTCCAAGGCACCGGGCCTTTCTTCATCAGAGTCGGTATCATCTCTTGGATCTTCGTACCTGTCTGTGAGGGGGTCGGTGGCCACGGGCAACATTTTTGACTTACCCTTGCCCCGAGATACTGTCAAAGAATAGCACTGCCTTGCGGCAGCCTGATCACCCTGAATGGTCGCTATTCCGATTAGGGTCGGGACTTTCATCATGAGAATGTGGCCTGCTAGGGCTGGGCGTCCGGACCCGAAAGACCGAGGACCCGACCCGAACCGAGGAAAAAAGCCCGATTCGGTTCGGTTTTAGAATAGAAATTTTCGGTTCGGTCTAAAGCCCGACCCGAATTCATGTAATCGGTTCGGTCTCGGGTTCCATATTTTCAGGGCCCGAAAGCCCGAACCGACCCGAATTCATGTATTTACTTATTGTTTTAGATATATGACTTCTTACATAAGTTTTCCTTTCTCTTTTCTTTGCAGGATGACTTGTAAAACGTTCCAATGTACAACCTGGAAAGATTCCCTTGTAGTTTCCATTAGGATAGTTATATTCTTGTGATACTTTACAATTTATATATTACAACACAGTGACACACCTTATATTAGGTTGCCAGAAAGAGACCCATCCAGGGGCCCCGTGGCTGCGGGTGGTCTTTGATTTTGTAGCTAAATGAAATCTTTATCTTGATCACATGTAACATATACAATGATGTGGTGTTGGGCATTAGAAAAGGAAAAAAAAAATGTTTCGTTTTTGTTTTTTGGTGGAAATAAACGTTTGGGCCCGAAAAAGCTCGAAAACCGAACCGGCCCGAATGGGTTCGGTTTCTGTCGGTTTTCAGTTTACAAAAAGACCGAACCGGCCCGAACCGACAGTTTCGGGTTCGGTCTCGGTCTCACTAATTTTCGGGCCCGGCCCGACCCGAGCCCAGCCCTATGGCCTGCGATGAATGTCTTTAAACGCCAAAGTCCCGGCCAACCCAAGATAGCATTATAGGACGAAGCACAGTCGACGATAATGAACTAGGTTTCTGTTACGTCCCGAACCTAGAATTAACGATTTACTCACTATTTAGACGGTAAATGTCGACTACTATCAATTTTTACTTTTTACCGATACTTTAGTGGCCCTGAAAGGTTGACTTTTGTTTGGGGCCGTTTATGAGAAAATTTCCTTCATGAAAGTTGTAGAGGACTTTAAACCGAGCGCGTGCATATGTGGTGTGTAAAAATTGGACTTATGTGAAAGTTATGGCTGAAAATGTAAAAGTTACTGTTCATGGTAATTAATATATATATGGAAGTTACTGTTGGTAGATTTCCATTTTCGGAAATTCTACCTAGCTCGGTAACTCTCTCCTCTTCTTCCCCTATTCTTCCTCCCCTTCGGCCCCCTTTTTCTTCCTTCGATTTCTTCCCCCTCCGGCCGACCCACGACGAAATTCGGGCATTCCCAAGCTCGTCTTCTCCCCCTTGTTGCATACGTGGTGGTGTTTTGCAGAGACTAGCCGGAGGAGCTCGATTTGGAGCTGTGAAGTTTACTGTAGCAGTTTGTGGTTTTTGCCGATTTCCGGCGATTCCGGCCACCTCCGGTCACCAAACGGACATCGAAGGTCGGGTTTTTGCCAAGGATTATTTCCCCTATGGTCTTGCATTCCAATTTGCTGTGTGGAGGCCGGATTGACAATTGCAATATCTTGGGTTCTTGGATTTTTCTGGAAAAATTGCACCGGCCAGTTTGGAGCCCTTCAAGGTAAAGTTGGAACTTGTTGTAGTTGTGAAAAATGTTGGGTCTATTGAGTAGGTGGTGCTGCCAGAATTTGGTGGCCATCGGAGGTGGTGGCCGCGGGCGAGTGGGGCCCACGCGCTGCCACTGTTGGTGGCGCGTGGAGGCGTGTAGGGCAGTGTTTTAATTTCAGTTTTTAGCCCATTAAATTGTAGAGATGTTGTAGAGCTTGTATGTGAAGTTTGGTGAATTTTAGAGAAGTGTGAGTATGGATTTTAATATATTGTTCTAAGAGTGGAGTTGGTTAATTTAATTACGAGAAATTCATTCATCGGATTACCTGGATTCTACCCTAGAGCCCTTAAATTAACGGAATGACGTTAGTGGAGAAAATTTGGAGGTTTTGGGCATTCAAAGACAATGTGTGGATTTGGTTTTTATTTATCGTAATTTAATTTTCCATCCAGTAATTATGGGTTCACGAACGTTATATTGTACAGGACGTGAGGAGAATTCCCTCGAGGAGGGTTCGGATCAACGGCAGGCTTAGCCATACACTGTGAGTGGACCTTTGTTTTTAAATATGGATGCATGCAATTGTTGATTTGTCTTGATTTGATTTGGGAAATGAATTAGTGACTTAAATCATTATTTTAATTTATCGAGCATATTAAACGGATTTAAATATTTTATTACTATGTCAATTGGATTTTTGAATTAAAGTTGTTATGCTCGATTTTGAGTTGTGATTTATGTTAAATTTGTTTGAAGTAATTTTCTGAGGTGATTTCCAGAATTAAGTATATCGCTATTCGTTGATTTGAGATTTTTGGAAAGTTAATCGATATGAGATTTCGATGAAGTTATTTTCTTCCTATTCGTTTGTCGACTTTCGGTTTTGGCATTGAGAATGCCTTGATGATAATCGATTTATTCTTTTAGCGTGTGGGACACGCTGTTGACTGATGTGACTTTTCATTAGAATTTTCGGGTACGGTTGGGAATCGTACCCGTGTTTTCTTTATTCACGGGACATGGGGAAGCCTGATAGATTTACTGGATTTGAATGGGTTTTTACCCACCATACCTGGGTCGCTATATTTTATTGCTAGCTAGCCTATTACTACTCCTCCCTGCTTACTATGTGTTCGTGGGTGAGTAAGAGCAGAGCATGGGATGCTCCAGAGTGTGGGACACTCCGACCCGAGCCTGGGAGGCTCCCTTCTTTCGTATGGTGAAACTTCTTCCCCATATTTTATCGTTGCTTGACTAGCGGGGCTAGTCTAATTTTCGTTATAGCCAGCGGGGCTGGTCTTATCTTCTTGAGAAACGAGATTTCGATATTTCAATATTTTTTTTTTCGAATATTGTGACTAGCGAGGCTAGTCGGTTTACCGTTTTGAAATTCGTAGACTTAAAGCTAAATGTGTTTTCTATTTGTTGCATGCATCGGTTTTTAAATGAATAAATGCGGGAAAGTATAAACTCTTTTTCCGTTATGCTTATTTATTTTGTCCACTCACGCTAACGTTTTTATGTACTTTCACCTGGGCTCTTTGGTTTCAATTGCCCAGATCGCAGCGTTGCTGACCGGTTTAGGAGTTGAGGCTAGCACCAACATTGCCATCTATCCTCAGTAGGTTATTCATTAACCTACCTTATGTATCATGTTTAAATTGTGTTCTATAGATTGCTCTGATTACCTTGGAAGGATGGATTTATACATTTGTATAATTATGAGTGTATGGGAGTTGTATAATATTGGAGAAGGTAGAAAGATTTGACTTGCTGGGTTGTAATTTATATAAGTGGTTATGTTTGTGTAGTACGGTGTTTATACTTGGAAATTTGTGGTTTGATGCTAGGAAGCAGGGTGGCTTCAAGCATTGAAATTTATTTATACCTAGAAGTGTTTTTCAACAGGTTTTGGGTTGTCCACTTTTAGGGAAGTTCTGTCAAATTTTCTCGAAAAGTGGGCCCCGCAGGTCCATCTTGGAGTTAGGGGGTAATTCCGGGGTGGGTCCTGACAGTTTCGATGGTTGAACAGTTCGGACTCTCTCCCACCGGGATCAGACCACCGTGATCGATAAGTAATCTGATTCCAGTGGCTGGACTATATCTCCTAAAAAGCTGATGAGAGGCTCATTATCTTGTGACAGTTTGGCCCTTCCCCTGTTCAGGGCTTTGTACGCATCTCAGAATAGTACACTAACGGAGGCTCCGGTATCCACGAGTACCCGGGAAACTATATAGTGGTCCATTTGAAGCGTGATCAGGAGGGGATCATCATGAGGCATTTTGAGGTCAGCCTCTTCTTCCTGCAAGAAAGTGACCGACTTCCACCCAATTTCGCTGTTCTGCTGCGGGGTTTTGTGGAAATTGAAAACTTCTGGGTGCCCGAAACTGGAATTCCTCTTCCTCCTCTGGGGAGGTAGCTCCTTCGGGCCCCCACCATGGATCTTGAAGATCTGGCAGTACACGTCTACAGCTCCTATTTCTTTAGCAGGCAGGTACCGCTGAAGCTTGCCCCTTTGAATAAGCGACTCAATGGTATTTTTTAAAGCCATGCAGATGTTGGTATTGTGCCCGGCATCTTCATGATATGTGCAGAACCTTCCAGTATCCTGCTGGGTAAGTTTACTCTTCAGGAACTTCCTCAGTGATGGTCCAGGTATCTCATCTTTGTTCTCATTCCATATAGTTTCATAGGAAGTGTTGAGGATAGTAAATACCTCATACCAGGGTGGTGGTGGTGTTCGCGGGTTCCGCTGTGCCCTTTCTTCCCGGCGAGGCTGAGGGGTCACGTAACCGCTAGACCTGGATGTTGACTCTTTGCTTCTCTTGTTTGAGTTATGTGGTGATAGATCCTGATTATGGACCCACTCCCTTTTTCGTGGCTCATCCCTGACCACCGGGGCTGGGGTGGAGACCCTTAGCTCTGGTCTGATGTTATCCCCATACGTTTCGAATTCGGCTTTCGCATGCCTGACGGCCATAGCCATCAGCTCGTCGTAGCTAGCCGGGGGGTGTTGGTTAATCCCATAGAGAAACTCTCCGCGCCTTAGGCCCCTCCTGAAAGCCAGCTCAGCTAATTCCTTGTTAAGGTCCTGGCACTTAGCGGTAGCCGTCTACCATCAGTTAACGAAAGACTTCAAAGTTTCATTCTCCCCCTGTTGAATCTTTAGCATCCCCTTTGGGGTATGTATCCCGTCAGTACGTAAGATGAATAGAGCTACGAACTTGTCCGCGAGCTCCTTGAAATTCCCTACAGAACCGGCTGGCAGTTCGTAGAACCAACTCAAAGCTTCCCCTGACAACGTCTCCTGGAACATATTATAACACACCTCATCCGTGTACCCTTTGGCACTAGTTTGTGAGCAGAAAGCCTGTAAGTGCTTGTACGGGTCTCCAACTCCCGTATAGTCAATCTTCAGTGGCTTTGACATGTTTGTTCGAATGGTGCCTCTAACTTGTTGCGTAAAAAGACCCGGACGGTCCTCGTAAGTGGTCAGGGGTCGCCAGGTGTCCATATTCTCTGCCGCCTCTACCCTTGCCAGCAAGGCATGCAAGGAGTTGCTCATTTGCAAGAGTAACACTGTGTTTGGATTAGTTATCGGTAGGTCACTTTGAGCTGGCTGTGGTAATGATGGTGGTGGCAAACGCCTCAGGCTTTCCTGGAACAAGTCTATCGGTACCTGGATCATCCGGTGACCGCTTTCCGTAGACGGGGTTGGAGCGAGGCCGGTGGCAGCATTTAAATCTGTTGCTACCTGGGATGCTCTAGCTAGGGCTTGGGTGAGTGCCTCATTATGCTGGTGCCTTTTGTCTAGTGTTCGGGCCAGCGCAGTGTTTTCAGCTTCCAGCTCCTTCTGTCTCTGTTGCGAAAGGAGGTTTATTTCCCTATCGATTATTTGTTGTTCCCGATCGATCCTGGCTTGTTCCTGGAAGGCTGCGATCTCTGCTCGCATGGACTCCAACTCTAATACCGAGGCCACTTGGTCTTGGATGCTCGGTGGGTCATCTGCATTCTGCTCGTTCAAGAATCCTAGACCATGCGCCTCTCCTCCGACACTTGGTGTCCCTGCTGATGAAGTACCTGGAGAGAATATCAGTGCCCGGGCGACACTGCTACCCTCACCTGCCCTTTCTTCCGGCTCGGTCATGAATCTCCCCTTTCTGGCACGCCAATGTTTCTGGTGGCTTTCTCCAGGTACCTCACACAGAATGTTATACCGTCTGGGGTACCGATCCAACTCCTAAATCTTGAACTAAGAACACAGCGTTAGAGGGGTAAACCGTACCGGACGGTTTACGCCTCTCCGATGCCTGAGTGAGAAACTAATATATAAGTAGATCAAATAAATAGTGGATAAATGAGTTATTACCCGTAAAAGGTGGTTGTACTGATGCTCTAATACTCTAGCATGGGAAAGGAGTTTCCCCTATCTTCGATGTGGGACGCAGGCTGTTCTCCTGATGCCTTATTAGCCCTCTGTTATGTAATCAAATGGGCTGTGCTAGCCATGCCCTGGGCCCTGGGTGCCCGGGGTGACATCCCATATGAGCCCCGCCATGGTGGGTCGTGAACCTGGCATAGTACATGGGAGTCCCGATGGGCCCCAGCTGATAGTGCCAAACCTAGTGAAGACTTCCCTAGTATGTACAGAAAACGAGTCATTTTGTGTGATCGTTTATTAGGAGTTGAAGGGTGATTTCTTGGCTTTAGTGTGAGTTGTTTGATCTCCTTATTTATTTTCTTTTTCTCTTCTTTCGTTTGATTTTAATGTAATCTCCTGAACTAAACTATATACATGGATTACTATGGTTTTGAATTGTGTAATTTTAGGTGATCTCTTGAACTAAACTACATGCAGATATTACTATGATTTTGAATTGTGTGATTCTAGGTGATCTGATGAACAAAACTATGCAGGAATTAATATGATTTTGGATTGTGTGATTTTAGGTGATCTGCTGAACTAAACAATATGCAGGGATTACTATGGTTTTGTATTATGTGATTTTAGGTGATCTCCTGAACTAATTTTCTATGCAGGTATTACTAATTTTTACCTTGTGTGATTGTAAGTTCGGTCATGTTTTGTGGAGTTAAATGTTGTTGCTTTTACCTCATAAGTTGAGAAATTTTAAGCATGCGTTGTTGAGTCATTTTATTTGAGTTTACTCATACGAGCTTAAAAAGCTTATAGGGTTTGTTGTTGCAACCCGGTGCACTATTCTATGGTGTAGGGGTTTTTCATGCAGTTCAAGGTAACCAGGGTTGAGGCCGCAGCTTGTTGTCGCAATAGTATTAGGTTTAGAACTTATTTTGTTTATTTTATTTACTACTGTTTGTAGTACGCTCCTGTTGAGCGTTTACATTTACTTTGATGCTTTCAAGTTTATGTAAACACGTAATGAGTTATCACACTTCAGATTCCAATTTTTTTATTCGAAATTCGAGGTATGACAGAAGTGTAGGAGAAAATAGGAATAGTCACAAATAGCTAGGAAGTTAGCAGGAGTAGCCTTAAATTACAACTCCCACAAAATACCCAAATCTTGAATCTTGTAGAGATTGAGCCCCTTAATAAATCCTTAAAGTTTTGTGTGAGTAATCCTTCAAATCTCAAAACAAAATATAAAGAAAAGAGGAAAAATGGAGGAGAAGAGTAGGAGAGCAAGACCAGCCCAAAGGCTGCCACAATATGTGCGGCGCTGTGTCTCTCGTACAGTGTCTATATATATAAGGTGCTGTGTGTTTCGAACAGTGTCTCAAATAGAAAGAGTAAATTGGGTGGCCATCATTAATAGAGAAGAGAGAGTGTGGATTTAATGGTTGAGATTGATTGGTGTCCTCTCGGTGTGTGGCTGCCAGCAAAAGATGAAGAGAAAAATGGAGGCTCCCTCCTGCCGTGTGTGTGAGAAAAGAAAAGGAATAATGGGCTGCTAGTGGGCAATGTGCAGTAAAGCATAATTAAGCAATGCTTAATTAATAGATCAACACGTAGCAGATTTCATTCTTCTCCTTTTACTTTTTCATTTTCTTTTCTCTCTCTCTCTCTCTCTCTCTCTCTCTCTCTATATATATATATATCATAAATCTTCTCTGCGATCTCAATATATTTACACACCCACCATTAAGGGAGTCGTCGGGTTTCACTTCTCTCGCTGACATTGATCATGGTTGACCTGTGTTAGGTCCATAATTACCTAGTAATTATTCCCCTAATCTTACACTTTTGCTTAACCTTTGTGTTTATTTATATATATTAATTATTTTTTCCTTATCATGCTAGGAAATGATGGAGAAACTTGGAAATGTACTAAAAACTCAATCTTAGCATATTTTCCTACTCCGACTAGGAGAAACCGAGCAAGACAAGGAGGGGCGGCAGACTGACCAACTGAACTCCAAATGCACTAAAACTTTCTATATCCATTCTAGACATCCTAAGGATCATTTCTTATGAAGAGTGCAAGAGCTAGTTCGAAATGGAAGGCCTTCAGAAGATCGGCCCAAGTTTCTAACTAAAAGACGAAAACTGTAAAACCGGTCCAGTTTTGTACAATTTTACTTCATTTCCGCAATTCCTCTTATTTACTATAAAATAAATAAAAATATATTAATCACATATTAATTAACTTGAGTATTAGCTTATTTCTAGTGTTTTAGATTGTTAACGTTAGGATCTGCGGGAATCTAGTTAACGTTAGAGAAAAGAGAGAGAGAGAGAGAGAGTGAGACACGAAAAGTATAGTGGTTCGTCTCCTGCCTTAGTGGGAGACTACGTCCACTTGAATATTGCACTATATGTGTTTGGGTCTTGCAGCCTAACATGGATTACTAATGGAGTTGATTCTAAGTGGGAGGAGTGGTCTCTTTTATAAGGAAGGGAGCCACTCTCCTTTACATTTTCTTCAATGTGGAACAAGAAATCCTTCTTCTAGTCTTCAAAGCATGTTGTGGAGGCATATTGGCATGGTTGGGAAGTTAGCTTCCCAGCAAGCTCTTGACCAATTCCGACTACCACGGCGTAGCTTGGACATCGGGCTATAGGATGTATATCGTGGCTGGGTCCCACCATGGCTTGTGGGCCCCTCGAAGAGGGTATTACATATGCTTGGTGACATAGTTATTTCTCCATACTGGTAAAGGTATCTACAAGTCCCCGAAGTCCCCAAGTAAGAGGAGCTTCTTGGTCGGGGAGTTATAAACATGATGTTATCAAGTATAAGTGACATCCGGGTGGCACCCACCCCTACAAGTCCCCGAACTCTGTAAGCAAGAAGGGACTCTTTAACCTACAAAACAAAGATAGAAGCAGGCGCATGTAGAAGCTTGTTGTACCGAACAACATATGTAAGTTGCATCGATATGCATTAACATGTACGAATGTACGAGGTGCATGATACATGATGATGTATATATATGAATGGTGCCGAATGTGATTGGTTTATGACATGTAAGCTCAAGAATGCACATGATTGTGTAAGCATAGTAAGAATGAGCATATGAAGTGAATATGATGCATAAAATGAGTGATGTGCGCAAGAAAATGAATGAGGTTGAGTTGACGAGGTTACACCCGTGAGGCGTAAGTTGCACGAATGCCGTGAATGCAAGAGTTTGTAACTCAAATGTGAATGTTTGTGTTAGTTTTGTTTTCGCTCATATTAATGGAACGTGAAAAGAATTCGATTGTTGCAAACAACAAATGGTAGAAGAATCCAATGTTCCTTTAATGCGCATTATGTCGAGGAGATGTGAGTGTAAGTCTCGGGAATGCCGGGAGGGTGTGAGCCTTGAAGCTCGGGGATGCTGGGAAGGCAAGAGCATTGAAACTCGGGGATGCTAGGAAGCAAAAGCGTGAACCTTGAGGATGCCGGGAAGGCAAGAGGGTTACAGCTCGGGGTTGCCGAGAAGGCAAAAGGGTTACAGCTCAGGGATGCCATGAGGCATGAACGATTAGATCAAAGGTGATGCCATGAGGCATGAGTGTAACCGTTGCTAATTATGCTAGGTTGTATGTACAAGTTCCCGAAGTCCCTAGCCAAGGAGGGTTTTCTTGCGGGGTTGATACCAAAGCGTGGCTTTGTGCCATATATCTAGCATAATTAGTGCAAGTGCGTCATCCATCTAGAATTTTGTCGGAGCGAACACTTTATGCCTTCTGGTAGGCCCTTGCTAAGCCCTCCAAAGAGTCCCCCACTCCTGGCAAAGAGTCCCCCACTCCTGGCTATAGACCTCTGTATGGTCGGAAAATTGTTTTATGAGGGGAGCTGCGTTAAAGCAGTGGGCGTGATAGGACCCGCCCCTAATTTCACCTTGAAATCAGAGGTGACCCTGTAGGGCCCACCTTAGGAATAACTCTACAAAAAATTCGGTAGAGTCACCCCTAAAATGGACTATCCAAAAACCTGTAAAAACACATTCACACTTCTAACAAATCATCCATAATCTCCTGGAGCCACCCTGCTCCCCAAAACCCAACAACTCCACAATTTACAACTAAAATCCGAACAATACAACATAACCCAAACTTTACAATATTTGTCCCACAGGTTATCAGAGCAATCTAAAAGAGAAAAAGAATTCATAATACAAGTAGGTTCAATGATTAACCTAAAATTTGAAAACAACTGCAACAGATGCTATGCCTCAAATCCTACTATGCCGAACCAGCTACTCTGCAAACTGGGGATTTGAAACCAAAGGGCCCAGGGGAAAGTAGATAAAAACGTTAGCGTGAGTGGACCAAAAAAAAAAAATTATAAATAAAAGGGATTTTATACTTTCCCACATTTATTCCTTTGAAAATCCAATGCATGCAAAAGGGTAAAGAAAATTATCTTAAAATCAAGCATCTCGTAAAACCAAGCCAGCCCCGCTGGATAAGTGAAAATCGGACTAGCCCCGCTAGTCAAAGATATATAAAGAGTATGGGGAAAAGCGTTATCACCATATGATAAAAAGGGAGCCTCCCAGGCTCGGGTCGGAGTGTCCTACACTCTTGAGCATCCCATGCTCTGCTCTACTCACCCACAAACACATAGTAAGCGGGGAGGAGTACTAATAGGCTAGCTAGCAATAAATATGACGATCTAGGTATGGTGGGTTAAAATCATATGAAAATCGAAAATCAGTAAGGCTTCCCCAATATCTCACGAGAAAAAATACATATTCCAACGACGTGGCCCCGCACGCCAAAATATTCTCAAATTCATAAATAAATAGGCGAGGAATAATAGATGAGTAAAATTCTCTCGAAAATCCCATTTTTGAAAACCTTTCAGAAATCTCAGAATCGACGAATGAAAATATAAATAATTCTATAAATTACCTCTGAAAATACTTCATCGAAATTCAATATAAATCACAAATTCAAAATCGAGCATAACAAACTTCAATTCGAAATTCTAATGGATATGGCAATGAATACTCAAATCCAATTAATATGCTCGATAACTTAAAACAATAATTTAAATCACTAATCCATTTCCCAAATCAAAATCAAGATAAAGCAATATCAATTTCCAGAAAATGAATTATAATAATATGATAATTAATTAAATAAATACTTATTTTGGGAAAAGCAATTGCATGCATCATTATTTAGAAAACAAAAGTCCACTCACAGTATACGGCTAACGTGGTATCCAAGCGTAAGGATCCTCGTCGAGCGATAGGTCGGTACCTTGTCCTGTACACAATTGTATTCTGTAAACAATAATTCAACAAATAAATTTGATTCTAAAACGAAACCCAAAAACCACGTAAACCACATCTCCACTTCTTCTCGAATTCAACCCAAAACTTCACTTCAAACACCAAACCGTCGATTTAAGTATTCCATATCGGAATAAGGGGAATCCGAAGGTCGGATTCCCACAAATCGACATCCGAAACTCTAAACTTCAGAAATTCACAATCAATGTCAAACTTCTCCAAAAATTCATCAAAATCATATATTCAACCTCTTCAACAATATTCAACCTCTTCAACAATTATAGGACTTAATAGACTAAAAATCGAAGTCAGAAAGTAGCCCTACGCGCCAACTACAGTGGCAGCACGTGGGGCACCTCCGATGGCCACCAAATTTCATATACAACAACAACTCAACAAGCCTAACATTTTTCTCAACTACAAGAAGTTCCAATTTTACCTTGAAATAGTCGAAATCGGCTGGTGAAGAGAAACCCAGAAATTTCAAACCCTAAATTCAGAAATTCATTCGATTCATCCTCCACGCTGTAAATCAGAGCTAATAGCTTGAGGGCAATTGATCACTGGCTCAAGGCGCTCCTTTTAGACCCGGTTTGGTGGTCGCAGATGGCCGGAAATGGAAGAATCGCCGGAAAACGTCCAACTGCAACAGTGACGGTTCTTGCTTCGATTCTGGGTTTTCCGGCCAAATGGTCTTAATCCAAGGTCACTAGGGTGTAGAGGAGGAAGGGGCACTCTTGTGGTGGCCGGTTGCACGCCGGTTGATGGCTAGACGGCTGTGAATCGAGGGGAAGAAGAAGGAAGCTGTCACGCCCCGAATTTTGAATAACAAATTCAAATCCGAAACATGAATAATAACCAATACAAATAACGTAAACAACCAACAATCTCAACATCCACAAAGAAATATCAACCATGGAACACATTTCCAAAATCACCAAATCACAACTCTCGCCACTTTGGCACCTAATCACAACTATCGCCACTTTGGCACCACGTTAGAGCTCTAACCGCCTCGTTACCTCTGACACCTTGGCCTAGGGTCAAGTAACGGCACCTCCAGGTTAACTCAGTAACCCGCGAACTTTGGACTATTTCATGTCCTCAGAACAATATATCCCCGTTATTATTTAACGGTCGAACTTTGGACCTCCCTGTCCTCAGAACACATACACTCCGGTTATCATTAACCAAAGATCCTTGGACCATTCGATCCTCGGAATCCTACATTCTCTACCTTCTATTCAACTCACAAAATCAACATGCTTATCACCAACATTTATCAAAATATTAACAACATAATAAAATCATTTATCAACATATTAAAATCATGTTATCACAATTCCACACCTCAATGTCACACCAATCAATATATATTCACGTAAATATATATATATGTAATCATCCACTCAGGAATGACCACTAATACCAACTATAGATCACACGTCAGAAAACCGTGAAATTCATTTTCTTATATATTTAAAAACTCATTTTCTCAAAACCATTTTTCACACATAGCAATTAAATGTAAATAATGAAATTCGGTTCGTAAATGAACCACATGAGATTTACTCACCTCTAAACTCCCGCTGCGTCTTCTTACAGCTCAAAAATACGATTCACAATCGTCCGCTAACAAATCCGTCAAACACCTAATCAAAACGATATTTAACTTAAAGCACAATTCAAGAAATGCACTTATACGAAGATCCAACGGTCGGATCTTCACCTGTGACCACCCAAAGTCATCGGGACAGTCCTACGATTAACATATCAAAACTATAAGTCTATCGGACGGTCCGATCTTCACAGATCACAAATCGAACGATCGAAATCGATCGAATTTGTAAAATTCATAACTTAATCATACGATCTCCAAAAATTACATGCTATATATCGAAATGATCGTATAAACAGGTAGAACATAAAAATGGGCAGAATCTGCCCTTGGGACCCCCGGAGGTGGCCGGAAAAGCCCGCCGGAGTTAGGGACAGATCCGTTGCCGACCACCGCCTATGGTGTCGGGACCGAGCTTTTCCTCTTCGTTTAATCATTTTGAGCAACTTTCATAACTAGCTCGAAGTCAGAAAATAAACGGAAGTGATCGAAAATTACCAAAACAGTCCGGTTTGGCCGGAAAATCTGCAGAAACCGGTGAGAGCTCCGACGAGAGTGAAAACGTTCACCTCCGGTTCGGGTCTTCTTGGAGTTTGATTAGCAACTCAAGGGGAGTTCAACAAGCCAAAGAACTCGAGTTTTGCTGGCTGGAGCTAGGAGAAATCTTGGTCGGAACTCAATTCGGCCGGAAATGGAAAAACGTGTTGCTGCCGCCGCCACAAGCTATAAGGCGGCGCAAGGCTGCCACAGACAGCTGCGAAAGGTTGAGGCGAAGCTAAAGGAAGTGGTTTGGTGTGGTTTGGTGGCTGGTAGCTCGAGTTATCAAGCTTGGAACCAAATCGGAGTTAAACCGGACGGAGCTTCCCGCCGCCGTTTCCCACCTTGCCGAGGCGCAAGGCTGCCTCGGGCAGCTGCGCAAGGTCAAGGCGGAGCTGTAGGAAGTGGTCCGACGTCGTGGGGTGGCTTGAGGAGGGAGAGACCGATCGGAAAGCTTGTGCTCTGTTTTCGGCTCGGGCTCGGGAGAGAGAGAAGTCGGCTGCCCAAAATGGAAACCCTAATTCTGGCAACTTTCCATTTATATATATTCCCAATTTGGCAACTTTTCCAAATGCTATAACTTCTTCATACGAACTCCGATTCTTGCGTTCCGCATATGCACGAACTCGTATCGACGAACTCTACAACTTTCGTGAAGGAAGTTTTCCCAAATTCCATACGTATAAAAAGTCGATTTCACGACCCCCTAAATAACGTTCGTTTCGAAAAGAAAATCATTCGAAAACAAATTCCTCATACAACGTCATACGACTCAAGCCCACAATTCATAATTCATATAATTAAACAAACATTGAATTACAAAATATTTAACTGAAATTTCGGGTCTTCACAGAAGCCGAAAGGGGAAAGAGAGAGAGCTCGGGGAGAGGAGAGAGAAAGGTAGGTTTCCGGTTTTGGAAACCTACCACAGTAAAAATCCCATATTTATAATAAATTTATCATGAAAAGTAACTTCCGTATTTCACTCATAACTTTCACATACAAACTCTGATTTTTACGTACCACATATGCACGTGCTCGGTTTAACGTCCTCTACAACTTTCATGAACGAAATTTTCTCAAATTTTGACCCGAACAAAAAGTCAACTTTTAGAGCCACTAAAAGTATCGAAACAAAGTGAAAAGTGAAAGTAGTTGTCGTTTACCGTCCAAATGACTAGTAAATGGGTAAATTGAGATACGGGACATTACAGGGCGTTAGGTAGCGAACCTAATCTTTTGATACCTAAGGTTCTGGGGTTAACTGCCTGATTAATGGCTACCGTGAGCTACGTTAACCGGTCCCTTTACTCTTTTCCGGAAGAGAAAAGCTTGACTGCAATGCCTTTTAGCGGTCATCGTCATTATGAGGTGTTGTTTTATCTCTTGGCGGCTGGTCGTGGACCATAGACTCATGGAGTCTAGACCCGTTTAGGTCTTTTTCCCATGAGGAGGGTTTGACAAAGTATGGTGCCCGGAGGCTAGACAATATATTTGCATATAGAGTATATGTAAAGTTTGTAATTGTATGAACAATGACAAATATGTATAGCAAGTAATATTATGTAGATCTTATGGCCATATGAAATGCATACTAGATAGTTGCAAGTGTAATGGGTGTCCATATAAAATTTTATAGTAGCTCCCAATGAAAGCTATGAAGCATTGTGAACCTAGAGCTTTAACTAAAGCATATTGGATATGTTTGAGCGAGTTAGGTTGTGTTCGAGCAAGTTAGATGTAGTTGAGTTGGTAGGCGTTATGCGAGCATACGGGGCATGGTCCAAGCAAGTCGTGGCCATGCTCGATACCCAAGTGAGTCGTAACCCAAACAAGTCGTTATTAGAGTATGTTTAATTAAGTTATAAGTGTCACAAGCTTCTAGACATGGCAACGTTTGTTTAAGTGAGTGTCACATTAAATTGATTTAAGCATGGCATGTGTATAGCATATACTTGTAGTAAAGTTGCTAGTAACATTTTTGCATTGTTGTAAACATGCTTAAGGATCATGGAGACATTTGAAGCATGGCTTTGAGCATAGTAGATGTACTTGTAAAATTGGTACAAATGGTAAGCATGCTTAAAGTCATAAAAACATGTAAATGCATATACATGTGATATATTATAGGCATGCTTAGAGTAAAAGCATGTAAAGGCATGGCAATAGCTCTAATTGCAAGAGCGTGTATTAAAATATAGTTACTTATTTTATGTCGATTTAGAGTGAGTTGGAGTTTGGAATTGATATAAGTACCCAAATCGTGTTAGAGTTGTCCAAGCATGACACTCCATTGCTTCGGCGAAGCACCATAATAGAAGGCTAGTTAATTGAATCGGTTCTCAGTGATTGTGTCTCCTTAACAGAAGGTAAATGATTAGCAATTTGGACATATTAGATTTGACTGAATGTGTGCTTTATGTAATCATATTTGTAGCGTGGTGTAGCCATTACCACATGACATTAGTTGACAATCAAATGTTTGAATATCATGAGCAGATGCAAATGTTAATTCTACTTTAACTATGGAAAGCCTAAAATTGAGAATTCATCCGCATGGTGTAATGCATGTAAGAAGGATATGTAATATGCATGTGTGATTGACTATGCAATTGTAACTTTAAATTCTCAGCAATTATCAATGACAGATAAGAAGTTAAACACAGTATGCATGGAATTAATGCTTAATTGCTACCATAAACGAAGTAAGAAACTAGTAGAAGTACCATGAATGGTGACAAGCTTAGCTTGTGTGTGATAGAATTATTTGGCAAATGTACGTTGGTTAATTAATGTAGCGGTGAATATAGTGTATAACGTGTCTATGTGTGCAGAGCAAACAGACTATAAAGTAACCACATAACATATTGTGTGTAGGCAAAGTGGCTAGTGTATGTATCGTGAAATTGATGGGTGGCCTTGGATTATAAGCCAGGCTTTTGTGTTGACAAAATATAGAGGTGTGAAGGCACGTGGTGTTCATAGGTGTACGAAGCAAAGCCTGAAAGTAGGGAAACTTAACTTTGTTAGTTATGACGAGCTGCTGCAATCACTGGGGAGTCCACGAAGCGAAATCTCAGAATTAATTCTTCAGGTTGTGCGGGTAAGACCAAGAAGAGAATTCAATCTGGTGATGATTGGTGGATAAATCTTCAAGTGTTGGTGAAATAGAGATGGCCAGTGTTGGTTAGAAACAGCTCTGGGTGTCCAGCGTAGTTAACAAATGGAGGATTTAGCTTGGGTGCCCAGAGTGGTGGTGTGAATGGCAGCTAATCGGTGCTCGGATTCAGGGTGCATCAAGATTGAGTCAGGATGTCGGTACATCAAGTTAGTGCTGACGGTCCGTCAAAGTTGTGTTTGGTGGTGTATCATGGGATGGCGGTGGGTCAAGATCGTGTTGACGGTCCGTCAAACTTGTGTTTGGCAGTGCATCATGGGATGGTGGTGCATCAAGGAGATTGAATCTTGTGGAGCTTTGTACGATGGCATAAAGGTGCGGACTTTTATTTTCCATTAAGTCATATTAACGAAGCAGACGAAGCAGGGAGCTTGGCAGTCGTCAACCTCATTTTAATGAAGGAGACGAAACTTGGCTTCCGTCGAGTCGTATCAACAAAAGACATGAAGCTAGATTGTGGCGTTTGGTGGAGAATCCTTGACGGACCATGCTTGACAGACGCTTGCTGCTTGTTGGAGCGAAGAGCGAAGGAGGAGAATATTTTGAGTGTGCTCATATCAGAGGGCCAAAGCTTGGACTAACTTGACTTGATGCCAAGTCAAGGCCGCCAAAAGTCCTGAACGGCACATTAGCATTGATGCTTAATTGTAACTATAATAGAATAGTTTGAGCAAGCAAATAAGTTAAAGTGCCATTAACTAGCTTATGTGTGAGAGTTGATTGATGAATATGTTCAATTAACTAACACAGCAGATTGATGAATATGTTCAATTAACTAACATGGCAGAAAGATCATGCAAGTAGCAGAGCACATTCAAATCAATTACATGTGTGCTGTAGGTGTGCACAAGCAAAACAAATACACGGTCTCGTGTCATTAAATTGGAGCATAGCAGATCATGCATGTAGTTGAGACATGACAAGTAATGTTTTAGTGGTTATGTCAATTGCAAGCGTGCAATATATTATAACAACTTAGTAAGGAGCTTGTGAGCTGGTGGTATATTTATCGGTAGCATTTAAATTATTAACCATGTTTTTGGATAGGCACAGGGCCTTCTGTCAAAATATCAAATGCAAACATAAAAGCAAGACTTATCTTATTGCTTGCTGAGATTGGCTGCAACTGAAGTCTGACGAAACTAGGCCTTCGAATCAGATAGCTGTGACCTCGAGGCTGCCCGTGTATGATGATCGATCGCATCTACAGGTTTGACCAGTGAGGTTTGAATTCTAAGCTCGAAGGTTTACAATTGGGTTCCGACAAGAATGGTTGATTAATTGACAAGAATGATTAGCTGTGACGACAAGCTTGGTGAATGACGGGATTCGAACTTCGGCTTGGGCATGGTTGTACAAACCAGAAATGATCTTGGCCGGCTTTTGTTGGAATCTGCCCAGGCTTCTCTTCTACTATGATAATGCAAGGGTTTGGCAGTCCATCAAAGACTTTGGCGGTGTTTCATTGTCCTAGCGGTTTGATGAGAAGAGAGAGATTCTTGGCGGATGGCAGATGGCAAATGGAGGATGGTGGATGACTTTTGGTGGTGCAGCTTGGAAGTTGCCGCTGATGATTATCGTTGTGGCATGTTGCTTCTGGACCAATAAGAAAGCATAGCCAACAAGAGAGGAGTTGTCCTCATGGGTGCCCAGAGTAGTTTTTAGGATGCTTACACTAGATAATTTTATCGAAGCTTGACGGGCCGCCAAGATTGTAAGGATTTATCGAAGCTTGACGGGCCGCCATGATTGCTAGAATTGATCAAAGCTTGACGCTATTTTGCTTGGCGGAGGCGCATGGGGGATGGGGCTTGGCGGATGGGGCTTGGCGGTGCAGCTTGGAACTTTGCAAGCACTAGGAACAAGTTTATGTTGAATTTTTTTTATTTACCGCCAAGTATGGGATACTTTGTGTGTTTACCACCAAAGATGGGATAGTTTTTTGTGTGTGTTACCGCCAAGTGTGATATGACGTAAGGAAGGAAGCCACTGAGACTCTGAGAGCTGATGATAATTTGAAGGATTAAATTCTGCTTACTACCTTGTACTTTCAAGGGTTTATCAGTTCAGTCCCTACAGTTCTAATTTAATCAGAAAAGTCCTTGCACTCTCCAATTTCATCAAATCTATCCAATCCATCACTATTCCATCAATTTTCGCTGTTAAAATGCTGACGTGGGACCTTCTCACTGGGAAAATTTCCAAACTACCCATCATTAGGCAGCCCGCCTACGCGTCAATGTTGTGAATGCAGATGGGTAGTTTGGAAATTTTCCCCGAAAATTGATGGAGTGGTGATGGATTAGATTGATTTGATGAAATTAGAGAGTGCAAGTACATTTCTGATTAAATTAGAAGTGCAGGGACTGAACTGATAAACCCTTGAAAGTACAGGGTAGTAAGCAGAATTTAGTCCTAATTTGAAAGCATTGAGTGATGATCAAAGAAAATTGGTGCCCTGTGAGCGATCAAATTATAACTAAAGAAGAAATAAGAAAGTTCTGTTAAGCTAACTTAACACATGATAAGTGACAAAGCCATTATATCGGCTTCCCACAGGCGGCACCAATGTTAATGTTAGGATCTACGGGAGTCTAGTTAACGTTAGAGAAAAGAGAGAGAGAGAGAGAGAGAGAGAGAGAGAGAGAGAGAGAGAGAGAGAGAGAGAGAGAGAGAGAGAGAGAGAGAGAGAGAAAGAATGAGACACAAGAAGTATAGTGGTTCATCTCCCGCCTTACCGGGAGACTACGTCCACTTGAATATTGCATTATATGTGTTTGCGCCTTGCAGCCCAACATGGGTTACTAATGGAGTGGAATCTAAGTGGGAGGAGTGATCCCTTTTATAAGGAATGAAGCAACTCTCCTTTACATTTTCTTTAATGTGGGACAAGAAGTCCTTCTAGTCTTCAACGCATGTTGTGGAGGCATACTGGCATGGTTGGGAAGTTGGCTTCCTGGCAAGCTCTTTGTGATGACCTGAATTTTCGTGATTTAATTTTAGTAATTAATAATGGACTAGTTGTACGAATTATTTTTATTATGCTTTATTCGTATGCCGTATGTGAAGTGGAATTGTTTTGGACAATTATTATTAGAAAAGTGTGGATTTAGGGGGGGAGGTTTCATGGCTGTCTTTTTATACATTGAGAATCTCCTGAAACTTCCTTCACAAAAGTAGTAGAGCGCGTCGATATGAGTTCGTGGATGTGTAGACCGTGAAAATCGGAGTTCGTATGAGAAAGTTATGAGCGTTTGAAGTTTGGGAAAATTCTATAAATAGGGGTTTCCGTTTTCGGAAACTTACTATTTTCATTTGGGAAACTTCCCATTTCGAAAACTTTTCAAAACCTCCGTTCTCTCTTTCAACGGGCTCGACCCTAGCCGGCTTTTCCGGCGATCTTCGGAGATCTCTTTCGGTGAGGCAAGCCCAGACCGACTCGCCTCCACCGTGCGCTCCTCCCTATGACGTCTTCTATCGACGATTTTCACAGTGTGCGGCGCTAGAAGACGACGAAACTTAGTGCAGTCGGACCCGACTGGAATTCCTAGCTCCGGCGACATCACGGCTTCAAGTTTTCTCGGTTGAGTTCGTAGAAGCCTCGCTGATCTATATGTGGTGTTTGTTTTGATCAATTCAACTTGGAATCAGATCAACTCACAGTAAACAGTTCACGGCGGCTTGTGGTAGCGATAGGCGGCGATCTAGGCTGTGTTTGCTTCAACCCCAGGTATTAAAGTTGATCCATTTGATGTTCTTGACGTTTTGGACGGTTGGATTAATCTAGTTTTGAGTTTTGACCGGTGGTGGTTGTGCCACCGACTATGGCGGAGTTTTGATGGCCTTCCGGCCATGTATTGGATAGTTTCTGATTTTATATATCATCTACTCATGGATACAAGCGTTTCAATGTATAATACGTAATTTTTGGAGATGATATGAATATGTTATGATTTTTACTGTTTCGGACCGTTCGATGATTCAATCCGTGAGGATTTAAGCGTTCAATCGACTTGTGATTTTGACATATCAATTGTAGAAGTATTCCGGAGACATTGGGTGGTCTCGGATGTGGTTTCGCCTCGATTGGCGTCACTTTGGGGATTTTAGTTCAAAACAGGGGTTTCAGACTTAAATCGCTTGTGATCCGTTACTAAGTTGAGACCGTATGTGATTAGGTACTTGACGAAGTATTCTTGGATGGTTTTTTTGTGGTTTGGCTGCTTTGTTCTGTATTGAAGACGCAGCTGAAATTTCGAGGTGAATAATATCACAAGGTTCATTTACGAACGGAATTACCTTTATTGTTTTGAGAGTTATTTATTAACTGCAAACTATAGTTGGTATTAGTAGGCATTGCTGAGCGGATGACTACGTATATATATATTTACGTGAAATATATATGTGTTGGTGGATTTTGTTATTTTGAAAACAATATGCATGAATGGTGCTTTTTATTGTTTTGTGTTAGGGCTTTTCGGAAAACAAATGATTGTGAAATGATCATTTCTATTGTTTTGAAAAGCATTGAGATTTATGTAACATTTGAGTCCTGTGTGGCTCCTTTAATGTTTTATTCTGAGGTACTGAGAAGTCCGAGGAATTAAGGTTAGATTGTGACCTTAGGCAGTATATCGAGTAATCACATCTTTGGTCGAACGAGTGGTTACCATTTCAGTTAGAGCTCTAGTCTGTCTGCCAGTGTAATTCATGGGGTAACGGTGCAAGGTTATATCTAACTCATGAATTTGTGTTTTAAGGAACAAGGTGTGAGTTGCTTTCCTTATATACGATTTTTAGGAAATTAAGGTGTGAGTTGCTTTCCTTATTTTGTGATTTGAATAGGAAATCAAGGTGTGAGTTGCTTTCCTTATTTCGTGGATTGAAAGAAAACAAGGCGTGAGTTGCTTTCCTTATGTACGATTTTTAGGAAATCAAGGTGTGAGTTGCTTTCCTTATGTACGATTTTTAGGAAATCAAGGTGTGAGTTGCTTTCCTTATTTCATAGATTGAAAGAAAACAAGGCATGAGTTGCTTTCTTTAGTTGGTGTTTAAGGAATCAAGGAGTGAGTTGTTTTCCTTAGTTTTGGTGTGAGTTGAGTTGTGGTGGTTTTGAGTTACTCATACAAGTTTTCACAAGCTTACTGGGTTTGTTGTTGGCAACCCGGTGCACTATTCAATGGTGTAGGGGTTAATCCTGCCGGTCAGGATAATCGTGGCTGAAGCTGAGGTAGGGCCTTTGCATCTTTACGGTAGGAAGCCATTTTTGTGACTTTACAGTTGATAAAGACTTCCGTTGTGTAGTAAGCTCTGAGGAGCATTTACGTTTTATTTTTTGTTGGCAATTTAATTCGTAAGCTTATATAATATATGACTCTGTAGAGCGGGTGAATATTGACATAGTGGGTTCAAGGCATCAGTACGTACTTGGTTTCAAGGGAAAAAGTTTCAGGGTATTTTGTATTGATGGTTGAACGATCACGCATGTATAATTATGGGATTGTATATCGATTTTTATTTGTGTTAAAAATCAGGGGTGTGACAGTCTTGAGCACTTCCGACTACCACGGCGTAGCTTGGACATCGGGTTACAAGATGCATATCGTGGTTAGGTCCCACCATGGCTTGTGGAACCCTCAAAGAGAGTGTTACATATGCTTGGTGATATAGTTATTTCTAGGGCTCGATTCGGTACTAAACCGATCCAGATTTGCTCAAACTGTCTGCCGAACCAATAGGGGTTGATATCTCAAATCTGATATCGTTACCGATTCGAATAATCAGTTTACCGACTAGTCAGTAACCGAGAACTCGGTATAGTACCGGTCGGCAACCGCTGGTCAACCCACCATGAAAGTTGGTAGTCCAAAAGTTGATCTCCAGATATATTTGCAGATCTAAGGAGAAGAAAGAAGATGAAAAACAAAGAAAAGAGAAGAAATCGGCGATATCAGCGAGAATTCGAATGAAGTCGCCGGATCTGGAGTATGAATATGATGACCAAGATGATGCAAATCCAATGATTAATCACATCTACATGATTACATCTGATGAAGTGCATCCGATGATGGAGATGATAAGAACTAGAGAAAAATGAAAAAGGAGATGAATGAAAAAGAAGAAAGATCGAATAGGAGGATGAAAAAACTTGATGAAAGAGGAGTAGGAAGAACTGGAAGGCTTCTGCTATTAGATGAAAGAGGAGGAGGAGGAGGAAGAACTGGGAATCTCGATAGGTTGATAGAGAAAAGTCAAAAAATAATGAACTAAATGGAGACTTTTTTGACTTCTATCTAATGAAGGTTTAAATTTAGCTTTTGTACATTATATAATAAGGAGAGTTCGTGGTCTAGGGGTTTGAGATCACGCTTTCCATGTAAGAGGTGAGAGTTTTGATTCTCACTTCTTGCAAATCTTGAACCATTTTGCATAATGGTTTAGTCAGATTATACGGTATACATGTATATCAGTCGGTGGGGTATACCGACGGTATACAAAACCACGTACCGTAGCCGAGCCAAATGCAGCCAAAAGGTACGGCTCAGGCTAGCCGAAAGCCGGCAAGCGGAGCTTTCCTCCCAAATCGGTCCGGGTCGGTTTGAAATTTGGCTAGTTCGGTTGCTACTGCCCAAATTGTCAGCCCTAGTTATTTCTCCATACTAGTAGAGGTACCTACATAGATATAATTACATGCATAAAATGCGTGTAATCAAAAGTAAAATGATCAACATTCTTCATTCAAATTAAATAATTTCTTCACCGTATTAATTCACAACTGTAAACATAAATACACCTTGATGACAACTATACTGCCTCTACACCATCTAAAATACAACGATCCAACTCCATAGTTTTCGCTCTTCTATACAAGCTCTGCAAGCCTTGTGCTTGTGATGATCAAACATGAGAATTCATTAATCATATATCAACACACAAGTGACAGCTTCGAACACCTGAACCTCAAAACTACTCATACTCTTTGAACAATCTAGTTTAACGTTCTGATCACTCAAGTTATTATTAATCTCCAATTCAATTATACCCAACAATAAGTGTGATGCCCTAGAAATTCGTATTTATTTTCCAAGGATTTCCGGATTCTAATTTATGGTTATTGAACGATTTCGTGGCTCGTTGACGGAGTGGAAGCGTTTCGGACGAATTATTAGTCGAAGAATATGGTTTTAGGGGGGTTCCAAAGGTTGACTTTTTATACGTTGGGTTTCTTCGAAAACTTCCTTCACAAAAGTCATAGAGCGCGTTGATATGAGTTCGTGGTTATGTGGAACACGTCAATCGGAGTTCGTATGAGAAAGTTATGGTCTGCGGAAGTTTTGGGAAAGTTCTATAAATAGAGGTTTCCATTTTCAGAAACTTACTATTTTCATTTTCTCACTTTCCATTTCCGGAAATCAGAAAACTCTCTGTTCTCTCTCCTCACCCGCGTCTGACCCGACCAGGACCCTATGTTCCGACCCGACTTTTTCGGTGATCTCCGGCGGTGAAACTTTCCAGATCAGTTCGTCTCCACCATGTGCTCCTCCTTGTGGTATCCTCTAGCAATGATTCTTACCCACGACGGCGCTGCAAGGCGGTGATTTTCAAGTACAGTCGGACCCAATCGGTTCTCCGATCTCCGACGTTGGCGAAGCTTCAAACCAGGCTTGGGGAACTCGTAGCAACTTCCTTAGTTGATCCTTGGTGGTTATTTGGACCGATTCACGTGAAACTTTGTTCAACTCGGATTGAATAGTGATTATCAGTTTGCGAGGTTGTTTTCAACCCTTTACGCTCTGATTTTGACTTCGTGCTAGTTATGAAAATTGATAAGCATGCTAAGATGAACATCTTTGATATTGGGAGTTTTGTGAAATATTGAGTTTTGGCCGACGGTGGTGCGCCACCGCTTATGGTGGCATTCTGGCGGCGTATCGGCCATCTAAAGGACTGTTTCTAGTGTTATATATCTTCTACTCGTCAATACGAGCGTTTTGATATATAATACACAATTTTTGGAGTTCGTATGAATTTGTTATGATTTTGGAGTTCGTATGAATTTGTTATGATTTTTACGGTTTCAGATCGTTTGATTTATTCGATCCTTGAGGATCCGACTATCCGATCGACTTGTGGTTCTGTCACATCGATCGTAAGGAAACATTGGGTGGTCTCGAATGAGGTTTCACCTTGATTGGCGTTACTCTCAGGGTTGTTGTTCGATTTGGGGATTCGAACTTTAATCACTTGGTGATTCGTAGACTGATTTGAGATCATTGGTAAATAGGTGCTTCTAAAGGTGAATTGGACGAGTTGTTGGTGTGAGTGTTAGTTCGGTTCTGTATAGAAGACGCAACGGAATTCTGAGTTAAGTAATCTCACAATGTTCATTTACTAACGAAGTTACCTTTGTCGTTTTGAGAGTTATTGATTTAACTGCAAACCATAGTTGGTATTAGTGGCATTCCTGAGTGAATGACCACGTATATATATATATATATATGTGTGTGTGTGTGTGTATATATATATATATATTTACGTGAAATATATATGTGTGGGTGAGTTCATTCTCGTTTTGTGATGTGACTTTTCGGAAAACAATTATGGTGAGCAATGGTATTTCTATTGTTTTGAAAAGTGTTTGAGGATTTTGGGAGTTGCAGGTTGTGATTTCTCCTTTTGGGTTGGGTAACATTTTCAGGTCCGGTATGACCATTTTAAATGTTTTAATCTGACGACCGGTGGTCTGAGGATTTGGGGAGTCACATGTCGTGATTTCTTTGTTGATTTGATTTAACATTTTGGGTCTAGTGTGACTCGTTTAATGTTTTGATCTGAGGGTCAAGTTGGCCTAAGGATCCGGGGTTGCAGGTTGCATCCTCAGGCAATGTTATATCGTACGGTTGAACCTTGGCCGGGTGACAGGTTACGATTCAGTTAGAGCTTTAGTCTGTCTGGCATCGTACCTCATGGATCTAAGTAGGTTACTCACGACTCCTGGGTACATATTTTGTCCAGGTTGGACCAAAGTGTCATATTCTATTTGTTAGGTTAATGATAGATATTATTGATGTGTGTTGATATTTTGTCCAGGTTGGACCGAAGTTTCATATTCGATTTGTTAGGTTAACAATTGATATGATTTGATGTGTGATTGATGTTTTTTCTAGGTTGGACCGAAGTTTCATATTCGATTTGTTAGGTTAACAATTCATATGATTTGACATGTGGTTGATGTTTTGTCTAGGTTGGACTGAAATTTCATGTTCTATATATTTGTTAGGTTAACAAATGATATGTTTTGTTGCGAGTTGACTTTTATTATCCAGGTTGGATCGATTTATCATATTTGAATTGTTAGGTTAACGATTTATATGATTTTGTCACGGTGTGACTTTCATTATTTTCTTTTGGGAAAAGAGTATTGTTTTGGGAACCATGGCATGTTTTCCTTATTTTCGAGTTGAAAGGTTTTCCTCGTTTTTGGCGTGCGTTGTGTGGTGTTTTGTTTTGAGTTACTCATATGGGCTTGCAAAAGCTTACCGGGTTTGTTGTGTGGCAACCCGGTGCACCATTCAAACAGTGTAGGTGTTAATCCTGCAGGTCAGGGAAATCATGGCTGAATCTAAGGTAGCATGCAAGCAGCTTTACGGTAGGAAGTCAATTTTGTGACTTTACCGTTATTAAGACTTCCGCTTGTAGTGAGCTCTGAGGAGCATTTACTTATTATTTTGTTATTGACAATTTAATTCGTAAGCTTGTGTAATATATAACTCTTTGGAGCGAGTGTATATTGACATAGTGGGTTAAGGGCATCAATATATACTTGGTTTGATGGGAAAAAGTTTTCTAGGTATTTTGTATTGATGGCTGAACGATCATGCATATATAATTATGAGATTATATATCGATTTTTTATTTGTGTTAAAAATCAGGGGCGTGACAATAAGAATCATGATCTAAGGTTCTTAAATGATTGAAAATTGATTAAACAAAAATCAAAAGACCATCATGAACAGTGAACCTGAAGTAGCAATGAAACCTCCAAAACTCTGATTCTCCTATTCTCAAGAAAACACTATAATTTAATCATGTAAAGCACCAATATGTGTTCCCAGACAAGAATCAAGGTCGATCTTGAAGCTAGAATTCCAGAACCATCTCCACGCACAGTAAACACAACCAGGGGCTGAAAATAGTATAGCAAATAGATTGGCTCACTTTGTTAGTTTAGATCATACTATTGATCTGTGTTTAGATGAGACCTCTGGTTTCTTACATAATGTCCTCTATGAGGATAAGTGTAATGCTTCTATGAATATTCAGGGTATAGGTATTACGTCCCACCTGATGCATCAAAATATAATAAATAATAACAAGGAAGTGGGGCTGAACCTCCCAGTTTGACTGGGTTTCAAATCCCTTTATTAAAACAAAAAATAAAAAAGTGAAAAGAAAAGCTAAGTGATGCAAAAGTAAAAGTTAACAATGGAAATTCTTTTAATTAAAATTCAAAATATATATTCTAAGGGAACATCATTAAGAAAATTATTGGTTCGCAAACCACAATACATGAATGCTTATGAAAAATTACGCTAGAATGACTCATTAATGTCAACTTTAAGGGAACTCTGATATTTGTTCCCAAAATTACATTACAGATATTCTATATGTGACCATCACTACGTTGTCTTTATTTGATAGGAAATTCATTCGCAGCTTCACATATCACCCGAAAGGCATCTTTCATGCATGCCTGCAATACGTTGGTATCTATGAAGTCTTTTTCAACTCCGAAGGCAATCCTTAGCTTTCCCATATAACTCATCGCTGTTATAGCAAGACACTACAAGAGCACAAATGTAAGGAAGAAAAAAGAAGATATTATGATTGTAGTTAAATGAGAAAAACCTAAGATAAACTCTTAGATTAACCATTAGGTTCAACCTGCTTGTTCTGCTTATTTGTGCTTAATGAATTTTCATGCTATAATTTTACAATGCAAATTGTTTACTAAAATAAATTGAAGATATTATCACTCTCCAATTGTATCAAATGAATTAATAGATTTTACAACTACTAAAATGATCATGATGTACCGTTTAGGTATACACATAAAAGATTTTAAAATCTCAATTTCGATCGGCTTTTGTCAGGACAATACTCTCATATTAACTAATTTAGATGAGTTCGTCCAAACTACTCTTATTTATACTTCTTTTGTGTGTTTTTATTTTGGACAATTTTTTTTTCTTCGTTTGTCGAGATCATATAGTTGTAAACCTTAGAGAATAATATGTGAGGATTTGAAGATTCTCACTTTGTGAGTTGACAAGTACTCATTCAAGAGGGAGCCATTGAGACAACAATTCGTACAAGGGGAAACAGACATTAAGAGGTGCCACATACATAGACATCATTTCGAAAGGTCTTTATGTGGATCAATTCACAGATTTAAGAGAGTTGCAAGCTTGAGAGATTAAGTGTATTATGAATTTTTCTATCAAGAATTCAGATTGTGAGGAGAGAGATTATTCTTGAGTAGGAAAAGATAAAACGTTCTTTAATTGTAATTCTTCATCTTGTTTAGTGAAGTGATTATGTCCATTGCCGGGGACATAGGTTGATCTAGATTGAACCGCATCTACCAATTCTTGTGTTGTTCTTCACTCATGTTTGATCATTGGGATAAGAAATTTATAAAGTCTCCTAACAAGTACTAATTTATACTAGGTTCAATGTAGTGGCTTTAATCAACTAGATAGTCTTTTCCCTTGAGAACAGGGAAAAAAAAAAAAGAGCAAAGTTTTTCTTATAAAATAAAATAGGGTGCGGCTATTGCCACCATACCATTTTCTTAGTTCACCCTACAAACATTTAAATTATTGAAAGACTATATTGTCCAAGCGCAAAATGACTAATAAGTACACTAATTTTCTAAAATTTAAATATGTAAGAAAAAATAAATTAATAAGTAATTAATTAATTAAAACACTACTTAATTTCTCATTTGATAACATTAATTTTTATCTTCTCCACCCAAGTTTGAATTTATTACTATTTTTTTGTAATTTTGTTGCCTCATCATTGTTAATTCGTTATTCAATTCACAAAACTATTACTTTTAACTTCATCAAAATCTTTACAATATTCTTTGTGAACACCGAAAGTAAAAATTTAAAACACGAAGAAAAAAAAATCAATCTCTTCTTCATTGATCACAATTGTAAATTTACTAATCTTTTTACATAGATTGAAATTGAAAGAAATTTTTTTTTTTTTTTTTAAAGGGAGTAAACCAAACTATGATTTTATTAAAAAACTTTAATAAAATTTTTTTTATGAGTATAAATTAAATAAGAGATTTTCGTTAAAAATATTTATTTTTTAATTGGATATGTCATATAAGGATATTCTGGGAAAGAGAAATGGGTGAGCAAGAAGAGACTAAATAAACATTAATTTTATATGCGTTTTTCAAGCCCCTATGGATGAGCAATAAGGTACATGAATAGGCAACATGAGATTTATCATCCTATAGATAAAATGGATGAGGAAATTATTCAAAGTAGGCCTCATGAGATTATCTCTAAAATTTTTAGGACAAAAATGGATTTGAAGATGTCATGAATCTAATCCTTTAAAAAATGCATTATGACGATTATAAATTCTTTTAGGGTTTTAAAAGAAATTCATGCCTGATTTATGATCAAAATGTTGATATAGAAAAACCATATTTCATTAACTATGATTCAAGTTTACTTGCAAACAATATACTTAATTGAGTTGTGTCCACTTATGTTCAAAATGTTGTGGGCAACTTTGATATGTTTCTAGCTAGGTGTTGCTGAAAACTTGTGAAAGTCCATTAAAACAATGTAAGGTGATTCTATCATGATATAAATTAACAAGCATACATCACTTCATAAAAAACAAATACACATAAAACTTTGGGAAATAAAATAGTTGAATAATTTTTTAAAAGTATACATCTATATATACCTGAGGTGCACCGGTCACTATAAAGTAAATTCCTTTAATGGGGTGATTGGCGATACTCATTTGTTCCAATGGTCCAATCATATTTGTGATTCCTGTGCTTGAGTTTTTGAGTGTATTATAAATATATTTAGATACTACCTACAAAAAAAACACCATTAAAATAGAATTACATTGTGTCAAAAATTTGAAGTACATTAAAAAAATTATTCAATTATCTATTCTGTCAATTTTTTAAAGAAAATGGATAATGCCCTATATTTGGTTATCATACCTTACAGTTTTTGTTCTATGTCAAAATATACATACTAGATGTCTACACCGTCCTACTCAACGTATCATCTTCTTTTCACGTTTGCTTTCCACTCCATCTCTTTTTCTTATACGTACTTTTACCCAGCTTGTTACCACATATCTAACAACCAAATGTAACACTTTCTCTCTGTTTTTCAAAATACCATTGATTCGCACTAATTTACGTGCGTATTTATGCCCCTAATTACTTGAATAATGCTAATCTCAGTGCTAATATGCATTATTTATCCACTTTTATGTATATTGTAGGTTACAAAAGCAAAGGAGAAAAAAAAAGCGAAAATGGTGTGATTTTGGACAAATCGGAAATTTCAGAGAAAAAGATGAAAAGTCAACTAGTTAACCCAAAAGTCAATACTGCTCAACCGAGGACAGAGGCTATCACAATGGAATTCAAATCCCCGAGGTGATAGCAAGATGACTGGCACAAAAAATGACAACAAATGAATGAAAATTAGAAAGTAGAGCACAAAAAGACAAAATAGGGAAGTTAGTTAGATTCGTCAACTACCATCCACGGTGACCTGATGGTGGCTGCCACATGTCTAGATCATTTAAACAAAGGTGGTCTCCTTCCCCATTACATATTTTCTCACTTTTATTCAAAATTCAATGATGATATCACTCATGTGCACCTTATCATGAAATAATAATTATGACCAATCACATGAGTGCCAAAGACCAAACTCACCTCCTATTCATTAATTGAGGTCTAATCTTAGCCCTTGAATGGATCCAAGGGTTTGCATAGTTTCACCTCATTAAATGAAAGTATGATGCTCCACTCTCCACCGTTTTATCACCAAATTGCATCTAACTCCCATCTGCACGTCCCTTCACCTTAAGCACTCTTTCAAACCAAAATTTTCACCATCACCTACCAAAAACGTTCATAGACTCCCCACCCTTATATCTTTTGATCCAAGGGCCATCCTTCCTCCAGTTTTTTTACTTTTTCTTCCTTTTATCACCCAAAAATCTTCTTCCATTCTCTCCTTTCTCAAACCGAAAGCACCCCTTTCGGGGCTGGTCTCTTCATCAAACATGTCAAGCTTACTCTCCTCTACAATTTGATAGTAGTCTAGTGGAGAACATAAAAAATCAAGAGGCTGGCCTAGGTGATGAATCTATTGGGCTTGTTTCTTGGTGTTCTTCAGTCTCTCTTACCCATTACTCGTTACTTTTGTATATTTGGAGATGTATTTGACTAGTATATATGATTGAGTAGCTATTATTGGGGGTGTGACATCCACTCATTCAATCATAAGGTGATACGTCATCAAAAAGGAGCCCACCAAATTCATGTAAATTACAAAGTTGACTAGGCATGCCACCTCATTGCCAAGTCACAAAACACGGGCCCCACATGTGCCACGTTAGCAAGTTAACAAGTTAACAAACTCACTTAATAGAAGACTATCAAATTGGACATATTTGATCAAAATTGAAAGTGCAAGATGTTTTCGATGAGATTAGAAGAGTAAAGATTGAAGTCATCTTACCTCTAAAGTTCAAAGTAGTAACTAGTATTTAGCCCATTAATTTATTTATGAAATATTTTAATAATTGGATGCTTATATTAACTAAGAATTGATTAAAATGCATGCTTAGAAATTGTCAACTATTGGGTATGTGTTTTAAATTTCTAGATTAAAATTTAGGGATGACATTCTTAGGTTTTAGAGCTAGAACCCCTAATCACATATCCATGGGGGATACAAGCATGGTTCCTTATATAGCTAGCCTGACTGTGGTTATGGTGAGCTTGGTTGCACAATTCATCGATCTCTAGGCCTGTTGATGTTAATTCGATTTTTTTAACACGTCTCTAATTCGTGCCAATTGAGTTCCTACGACCCTTAACCTGAGTAGGAATACCATGAAATAGAATTTCGGTCCGTGAGCCTTTATAAGCATTGGGTACAACTACTACCATTTTTAATAAATTCCACGTAAATTAAATTAGCATCTCAACTCACTACCGTCAGGTCCAAGCTCGCATCGCTCATGATGGAGGGTCAGAAGTCCAGGGCGTAGGTGTGCCTCACCTGCCTTGTCGCTGAGGAGAAGCAAGGGTAGCCCAAGATGGGTGGCATCTTCGATTTTGATTTAGAGTTTGCTTCAGTTCTACGGGCAGAGCTCGTTATGGCAGGGTGGTGTCGAATCTGGGATGGATAGGCTTTATCTTTTTGCTTCTCTGGATCGCTACGACTATAGTGGCTTTGGGCGATGGCGACGAGACTCTAATCGTTGGTGGTGGGTCTTGGTAGGGCTATTATCTTGCAAAGGCAGTGTTATCATGGCTTCAGCCTACATTTGGACTCCGGATTAGCCTATGCTAGTTAGGTCTGAATTGGAGTGCAGCGGCGGTGATGGCAAGTGGCAACATGTGCTCGTTCTTCGGTGCACATCAGAGAACTCTACCTGTTCTGGTTACTAAAGGGTTGGATGCCCGGAGAAGTTTCTCTTAGGTCTTATGCCTTGTTGTTTGGGCTCCTCTGCTTTAATTAGACTTTTGTTGGCAGTGGTTCTTAGGTAGAGCAGTCCTAGGATCCTAGGGAAGCCCTCTCTACATAGAGCGGTCCTAGGATTTTTTGAATAAGCTAGAGCAGACTACGATCTTAAACCCTAACATTGTCTTTTTGGTTACTTTTGGTTAACTCAAGGGTAATTACATCAAGGTTGCTTTAGGGTGGCCTTACATGGCACAAATTTGACATAACAAGTAGAGGATGAGTCATGATATGTTGTTACTAGGGCTGGCAAGTCTGACATGACCCTATAACACAGCTCAAAACTCACACAATATAAAACAGGTTGAACCCACACGATTAAAAAGCGGTTAGCCATGCGTCAACTCATCATGATCCATTTAATAAACGGGTCGGTCACAAGTCCACCCGCCAATACGAAGTGAACCTGTATAACCCATTTATTATAATTGGATTGGTAACCTTGAAATATTTTCCTTCATCATTGTAGGCTTTAATTATTTATGAATTATACATAATTGTTTGTATTCTTCATCCTATGGAGTTTTTAGTGAGTTTAATCAGTTTATGCATTTCCTTTAGTTAATTGTTAATCTTAAATGAGTCATTTTGTCCAACACTGCATGATCTATTTATTAAATGAGTTAAGCAAGTGGAAACGGGTAACCCGTTTAATAAATAGATTGAGTTTGAGTTAAAAATTTTGACACAATTATTAAATGGATTGGGTTTGGATTTGTCTCCTGTGACACAACAAATATCTTAACCCGACACGACACAACTCATTCACGACCCTAGTTGTTACTTACTTTCACTTAATGGATTGACAACCCTCCCTAAAAAAATTAAAAAATAATTATAACATTGAAGTAGGATTAGGATTCATCTCTAGTTACTAAGGTACTGACTTGAATTTTCGTGTATTTTATGTCAAAATTAATAAATGTCATGGTTGGTACAATATATAGTTTTGTTCCTTGTTCTTATGATTAATTGAGAAATAGAAATTATTTCGATAATTATTCGTTCGGAATACTTCGATTTAAGGGTTGACTTTTTATATGTTAGGATTCTGGGAAAATTTCATTACGGAAGTCGTAGAGCGCGTCGATACAAGTTTATGGATATGTGGAACGCGAAAATCGGAGTTCGTATGAAGAAGTTATGACATTCGGAAAAAGTTTTCATTTTTGTATAAAGACAAAAGTTTCTGAAAAATTGTAAAAATGCCCCACATTCCTTTTTCAGAAACCTAATTTCTGTCTCTTCTTTCCCAAGCAGGAAAAATCGCCTTCAATTTCGTTCAGCTATATCTCCGCCGTCCGGCAACCATTGGTCACGCCACTGGTCCCATTCGCTTCGTCTCTCCTCCCACTCCAAGTCTGTGTGGTTTGGTGGCACGATTTGGGCTATAGAAGGCGCATTAAGGCGAAGAAGATTGGTGGTGGTGTTGCTTCAGGGCTTCGTCGGAACTCATGATTTTGGCCACCGCCGGCCAGCAATGATTATTGAGGGCTTTTGAAACCCAAAAGACATAGATACTTCCGTCCAAGCGGCTTGCAACAATTCAAAGTGTGGAGATCAAATTTTGGAATTGAAATTACTGGGGTTTCAATCAGCCGACTTCCTTTCAAGGTAAATTCTAGCCAAATGGCTTACAAACTGACTTCAGTGTAGTTGTGAAAGTTGTTGTACATATTGTGGAAAAGATTTTGGCATAAGTATTGTGACCCAATTTTGGGGGTTGTCGGTGGCGTGTGGACCCCACGATTTGCCACTGCCGGCGACGCGTCTGGCTGGATTTTTCTATTATGTTTCCATGATTGTCACCTGCTTGTTGATATACGATGGGGTCATATTGTGATAAATTTAAGCATGCTAGATTTATGTGATTTCGATTTTCTCGGTTTGTGATCCATGAGGATTCGACCGTTGGATCGTCTTATAATTTTGAGAAATTGATCATAGAAGTGTTCCAAAGACCTTGGGAGGTCTCAGAGAAAGTTTTATCTCGATTGATGAAATCTTCAGTTTTGGGTTCAACTGCTAGGTCCAAACTGTAACCGCTTTCGTTTTAATCATGTACTAAGGTAAGAGGTTATTTTACTTAGGTGATTGATGGAGAGTGTTCTGTACTTTATCTTGGCTATGAGAGAAGACGTAGCGGGATTTAGATGTGAGTAAATCTCACGTGGTTCATTTATGAACCGAGTTACATTATTGTTTGGTTTAATCGCTAAATTGTGAAATTATTTTCTAGAAATAAATATTTTTTTTAAATTATATGAACTTGATCAGCTATGATTCATAGGTAAGTAAAATGAGATTTTAAGTAAAAAATTTATTTTTCCCAAGCTTTGCGATTGTGGACTATAGTTGGTATTAGTGGCATTCCTGAGTGGATGACTACGTGTGTATGTGTATATATATATATATATATATATATATATACATGAAATATATATATCATGATGGTGTGACAATGTGATATGATTGTGATTTTATTCAGATTATCGTTTTGAGAATTTACTATTTGCGGAAATACAATATATCATGTCATTGTTGATTTTATTGTGTTGAAGAGTATTTTGGGTTGAGTGTAACATTTTGAGTCATGTGAACTTTTAAATGTTTCGATCTGAAGTGCTTTTGTCACATTGGTGATCAAGGCAAGTATATCAGATGCCATAACCCTGGCCGGATGACAGGCTACGATTGAGACAAGTGCATCAGATGCCATAACCTTGGCCGGGTGTCGGGCTACAATTCAGTTAGAACTCTAATCTGTCTGCCATTGTATGTCATGGGGGTGACACGTGGTTACTTGTGACTCATTAATACACATTTTTAAAAGAGAGTTTCAAGTGGTTTCTTTCTTTCATTGTCCGAGGAGGGACTTGATTTTCATATTATGGGTGAGTTGAAATAATATGATTTTATCACTTTAGTGATGTATGTTACTCTTAAGGGGTAAGGATGTCGAGTTTTGAAAATGGGTCATTTTGTGAGATAGTTTATTTGGAGTTAAAGGGTGATTTCTTGGCTTTAGCATGAGTTGCTTGATTTATTTATTTATTTTCGTTTTTCATTTCTATTTGTTTGATTTTAAATGTAATCTCCTAAACTAAATTATATGCGGGGATTACTATAATTTATTTTCTTTGATTTTAATGTTATCTCCTGAACTAAACTATATGCAGGGATTACTATGGTTTTGGATTGTATGTTTTTGGTGATCTTCTGAACTAATTTTCTATGCAAGGATTACTGGTTTATTTAGTGTAATTTGTAAGTGCTGTTGTGGTTAAAACTGGTAGTGAGTTGATAAATACTCCTTGTTGAGAGGAAAGAAAAGTGATTTATTGGTTTTGTAGTTGAGGTTTCAAATGTTTTGGTTTGTCACGGTGGTGACTTGTGTTTTCCTTGAGAAGAAAAGGATTTCGATTGTGAAAATATCATTGTGTTGATTTATTTTCTTGAGTCGAAAATGTGAGTTTCTGGTTGTTGGATTTTGCTTACACGAGCTTGCAAAAGCTTTCCGAGTTTGTTGTTTCAACCCAGTACACTATTCCATGGGATAGGGGTTATTGTGCAGGTTAGAGTAACTATCATCGAAGTAGAGGTTTTGCTACGTTTGGTTTTAGTCTTCCGCTATCTAGTGAATGTGTTTACTTATTGAATTGTCGTTCAATTTAATTTGTAAACTCTGTGTAATTGAATCCGTAGCTCTAAAGAACGAGTCTGTATTGACGTTTGCAGGGTAAAGCTGTGGTATGTTAACATTTCTCATACATCAACTATTTTTACCACTTTAAGGACACATGTTACCACTTTGAGGACTAATATTACTATTTTGAGGACTCATACGGTAAACTAAGAAAATTTACCACTTTAAGGACTCATGTTACCACTTTGAGGACTAATATTACTATTTTGAGGACTCATGTGGTAACTAAGAAAATTTACCACTTTAAGGACTCATGTTACCACTGTGAGGACTAATATTACTATTTTGAAGACTCATTTTACCACTTTTAAGGTAATTGTATGCATGTCATACGTTAACACATTGTAGAATTTTCCGACGTTTGCAAGCTTAGTTTGTTTTGTTGCTTAGTATAAATGCAAAACATTCTAAGTGTTTTCTTGTGTTTATTAAGTTATCGTGTTTCGAATTCGAATTTCTTTATTCGAAATTTACGGCGTGACAACCAGGGTAAAGCTATGGTATGTTAACATTTCTCATACATCAACTATTTTTACCCCTCTAAGGACTCATGTTATCACTTTGAGGACTAATATTACTATTTTCAGGACTCATATGGTAAACTAAGAAAATTTACCATTTTAAGGACTCATGTTACCACTTTGAGGACTAATATTACTATTTTGAGGACTCATGTGGTAACTAAGAAAATTTACCACTTTAAGGACTCATGTTACTACTTTGAGGACTACAATTACTATTTTGATGACTCATTTTACCAATTTTAAGGCAATTGTATGCATGTCATACGTTAACACATTGTAGAATTTTCCGTGACGGGTAAAGCTATGGTATGTTAACATTTCTCATACATCAACTATTTTTACCCCTCTAAGGACTCATGTTATCACTTTGAGGACTAATATTACTATTTTCAGGACTCATATGGTAAACTAAGAAAATTTACCATTTTAAGGACTCATGTTACCACTTTGAGGACTAATATTACTATTTTGAGGACTCATGTGGTAACTAAGAAAATTTACCACTTTAAGGACTCATGTTACTACTTTGAGGACTAAAATTACTATTTTGATGACTCATTTTACCACTTTTAAGGCAATTGTATGCATGTCATACGTTAACACATTGTAGAATTTTCCGTGACAACCAATCCTCTTTTTATCTCCTTTTCTTACATCACTTTACTTTTCCTTAGTTCAGTTGTTAATTAAAATTTTCATTTAAATTCTTGAAATTTATTTATTCAAAATTTAAATCACAATTTTGAAATCATTTTAATCTCATTAAAATGGATCACTAGACTCTTAGTTTTGATTATGATTTGGTACAAACGAAAGCGGCGCATTGCTAAGGCTTAGTGCCTTAAATTAGTTATTTTATTTATTTTATTTTTCCTTTGTTTGCTTAGTGACTTTAATTCCGACTATCTAAGGATTGTGGGTTAGTCACTAATCCTCGAGGTACGATATATTTCGGGCTTAATATTTTCCTTACTTGGCTTCAACATGTGCACTTGCGTTTAGCGTAATTGCGTTCAAGTCAACCATGATTATTTCTGTGTGTGCTCATTGAAGATAGGCAGGGAAAAGATCTTCTAGATCTACTTGGATCGAATATCAACGGATGTCCTTGTAGGGACAAACCTACTTGGATGCCATAACATAAATAATAGGTTGTTTAATTTTTATATTTGCAATAAGATATATATGACTGGATTTTTACAATTTAATTAGGCTACTTTGATGTCATTCAACCAAATGATCGTGATCATATTAGAACATGAATGGAGGTGAAAAATAAAAATAAAGCGTAAAAGCTACTCACCGTTTTTTGTTGAAAAAGTCAAGAAAGATGATACTCAAATAACTCAATCTTGAAGTTTAATGGTTGACTTGGATGAAACTTATGATGAGTATGTAATATTTTTCCATGTGGTTTTTCCGTTTTTATTATACTAAGTTTTTTTATATTTAGATAGATGATCAGGTTAACTATTTTTTTGTTTTCAAGTTTAAGTTGATATTATATTCAGAATATGAGATCATCTTTAGCACACTCTCTATTTAACATTTTTAGCTATTTTAGGTAGCATAATTAGCTTTTTATTCATTTTAGAAATTGCCTCAGACTCTTAAGTAACTCTGTATTTTAGGCTTTAGCTGTCTAGCTTCTAAATATATAGAGCGAGATGAGACTCTCTATTTTTTTTTCCTTTTTGAACTGTGATGCCCCGGAAATTCATAATTATTTTCTGAGGATTTTTCCAGAATTAATTTTATAACTATTGGACGGTTTCGTGGCTCGTGGATGGAGCGGAAGTGTTTCGGGCGAATAATTAATTGAAGAATATGGTTTTAGGGGGGTTGCCAAAGGTTGACTTTTTATTCGTTGGGATTCTCCGAAAACTTCCTTCACGAAAGTTGTAGAGCGCGTCGATACGAGTTCGTGGACATGTGGAACGCGAGAATCGGAGTTCGTATGAGGAAGTTATGGCTATTGGAAAAAGTTTCCGTTTTAGTATATAAAGGAAAAATCAGAAAATATATTCATTTCCTCATTTTCCTTTTCCGGAAGCCACTCCCTCTCTCTCTCTTCTCTCTCGTCCGCTCCCTCAGTATCGAAGAAAACCGCCTGACCCGACCCGAACCCGGCCGATCCGACCCGACTTTTCCGGCCAACTGCGGCGGTCTCCGGCCTTGAAACTTGGCCAGCAGGGTCGTCTCCTCCGTCTGGTCGTCCCTCTGGTGTTCTCTTACGGCGATTCTCCGTCTCGGTGGCAGTTCAAGGCGGTGCAGACTGGAGAAATCGGACCCGACCGGAAAACACAGTTCCGACGTCGGCACGGCTTCGATTTTCTTGGGTTGAGTTCAGAACAAGCTCCCTGGTCGATCCATGGTGGTTGTTTGGATCGATTCACGTGAAAATTCGATCAACTCAGTTGGGATTACTGTTCACGGCTTGTGAGGTAGTTTTCGATCCCTTAAGCTTGTTTTCTGACTTCGAGCTAGTTATGAGAATTCACAAGCATGCTTAGATGAAGAACTTTGATGTTGGGAGTTTTGTGAAATAATGTGTTTTGGCCGGTGGCGGTGCACCACCGTCTGTGGTGGCGTTCCGGCGGTGTTCCGGCCACTTAAGGAACTGTTTTTGGTATTATATATGTTCTACTCGTTGATACGAGCGTTTCGATATATAATATGCAAATTTTGGAGTTCGTATGGAATTGTTATGATTTTTGCAATTTCATACCGATCGATTATTCTATCCGTGAGGATTTGAGCGTCCGATCGACTTGTGGTTTGGTCACATCGATCGTGGACGTATTCCAGAGACTTCGGGAGGTCTCGGATGTGGTTTTGCCTCGATTGGCGCCACTTTGGGGGATTTTAGTTCAAAACAGGGGTTTCGGACTTAAAATTGGTTACGAATCGTTACTGATTTGAGATCATTGGTGAATAGGTGCTTCTAGAAGGTGAATTGGACGAGTTGTTGGTGATAGTGTACTAGTTCGGTTCTGTATAGAAGACGCAGCGGGATTCTGAGGTGAGTAATCTCACGAAGTTCATTTCACGAACGGGAATACCCTTATTATTTTGAGAGTTATTTAATTAACTGCAAACTATAGATGGTATTAGTGGCACTTTTGAGTAGATGATTACGTGTGTATATATGTATATTATGGGATGTATATATATACATACGTATTCATGTATTAGTAGATATATGTTTACGTGAAATATATATGTTTTGGGTGGTTTGTGGATTTATGAGAACAATATGCATGAAATGATGCTTTTTATTGTTTTGGGGTGTGGCTTTTGGAAAACAAATGATTTGTGGAAATGATTGATTTCGATTTGTTTTGAAAAGCGTTGAGATTTGAGAAAAGTGTTGAGATTTGGGTATGAAAACAATAGGCATGAATTGATGCTTTTTATTGTTTTGTGTTATGGCTTTTTCGGAAAACAATGATTATGGAAATGTTGATTTCGATTGTTTTCAAAAGCGTTGCGATTTGTGTAACATTTTGGGTCCGATGCGACTCCTTTAATGTTTTGCTCCAAGGGACAGTGCGGCCCGAGGATCGAAGGTCTGAGACCTTGGGCAGAATATCAGGTGACCACGTCTTTGGCCGGACGAGTGGTTACGTTTTTCAGTTAGAGCTCTAATCTGTCTGCCATATAGGTAATTCATGGGGTAACGGGAATTGGTTATTTACAACTCATGACATTACGTATTTTTAGGGAACAAGGTGTGAGTTGCTTCCTTATTAATGGTTTTTAAGGGGACAAGGTGTGAGTTGTTTTCCTTATTAACGTTTTGATAGAAATCAAGGTGTGAGTTGCTTTCTATGGTACGATAATGGTACATCTGATAGGAAACAAGGTGTGAGTTGTTTTCTATGTTTTACTGATAGAAATCAAGGAGTGAGTTGCTTTCTATGTTTTACTGATAGAAATCAAGGTGTGAGTTGCTTTCTATGGTACGCTTATGGTACAACTGATAGAATTCAAGGTGTGCGTTGTTTTCTATGTTTTATTGATAGAATTCAAGTGTGGGTTGTTTTCTATGTTTCGTTTTAAAAGGAAACAAGGTGTGAGTTGCTTTCTTTTATTTCGATTTGAAAGGAAATTAAAGTGTGAGTTATTCTCCTTTATTTCGTGTTTTAAGGAATCAAAGCGTGAGTTGTTTTCCTTATTTTTGGCGTGAGTTGTGTGTGGTTTGAGTTACTCATACGGGCTTGCAAAAGCTTACCGGGTTTGTTGTGTGGCAACCCGGTGCACCATTCCAACGGTGTAGGGGTTAATCCTGCAGGTTAGGATAATCGAGGTTGAGGCAGCGAGCTAGCAGCTTTACGGTAGGAAGCCAATTTTGTGACTTTACCGTTATTTGGACTTCCGTTGTAGTGAGCTCTGAGGAGCATTACGTTTATCTTGTTGTTGACAATTTAATTCGTAAGCTTGTGTAATATATAACTATTTGGAGCGAGTGTATATTAACTTTGAGGGTTCAGGGCATCAATAAGTGTGTAAGTTTAAGGGAAAAAGATTTCAGGTATTTTGTATTGATGACTGGACGTTCACGCATATATAATTATGGGGTTATATATATCGATTTTCATGTGTGTAAAATCAGGGGCGTGACAGTTTGGTATCAGAGCGTAAGGTGCATATTTGGTGACAATCAATACTCCTCGAGTGATGGCCCGTCTGCAGCGGATCCCCATCTGATGCTCTTCGGTATTGATATAGTCATTGGGTATGCAATGAGCGTTGGATTGTGAGTCATCAGGGTAGTGTTGGTTCAGTGAACAAAGTGTAGGAGCTTAAGGTAGCTTCTAGGAGTTAGTCTTTTTAGGAATGAGGACCTTTAGATTTGACTCGAGATTTACGTAGGGGATAGAATTGTATCTTCTGACGTAGTAAGGTGGTTGATTTAGTCATGTTGTTGACTTATACTTGTAGTTGGAAGTTGTACAAGTATTAATCACAGGTTGTTATGCTTCTTAGGTGATGGATTCACAAGGAGGACGAGCTAGGGGTCGAGGTAGACCCAGAGGCAGGGGTGGAGCCAGAGGTAGGGGCAGGATTCCTCCTCCTGTTGAGGAGATGTTTGAGAATGATATCGAGGCATCGAATGTTGAGCTGCCTGTTCCACCTGTTATGGAGGTTGCGAATGTTGTAGATCCCACTCGTTTGTCGAAGTTGGCAAAGGAGATTTCGAGGTTGGGAGGAGTTCCATTCCAGGGAGGTACGGATCACATGTTGGCAGATCAATGGATCGAGAACATGAAGACCTACTTCGAGATGGTCGTCTGCGACGACGTTGAGAAGAGGAAGATTGCGGCGTTTATGCTCCAAGGCGATGCACGGGTATGGTGGAGCGGCACACAGAGGGTTATGGACGTGTCCACCATGACCTGGGATGAGTTTGTGGAACTATTCAGGAAGAAGTACTTTCCGCCTTCAGTGAGGGAGCAGTTGGAAAGGGAATTTGTCTCGTTAGTCCAAGGGACTAAGAGTGTGAGGGATTATGAGGCTGAGTTCTCAAGGTTGTATCGCTTTGTGAGACAGATGGATGCTGAGAGCTTAGCTATGAAGTTTCAGTGGGGACTGAATGCTTCGATCCGGCGCGATGTCGCCGTTCTGGAACTGAAGGTGATGGAGCTCATTTTCGCTAAGGCTATGGCCATTGAGCAGGAGAACTTGATTTTCCAGGAGCAGGAGTCGGCTGAGAGGGACTCCCGAAGGAAGGGGAAGGCAACTGCTGAGAGCAGTGAAGGGACAGATGCTCAGGGTGGGTTCTGGAAGAGGCGCAGGACTCATCAGCAGGCGCCAGCTAGGGAAGCGGCTGCACCTGCTAGGGCTGCACCTGTTGGGCAGGGAGCACCTCTGAGATGTTACGACTGTAAGGAGATTGGCCATACTGCTAAGGCTTGCACAAAACCGAAGAACTTGGCGTGTTTTACTTGTGGCCAGACAGGGCATTTCTCAAGGGATTGTACCCAGCAGCAGGGCAGGGGACAAGGAAATCAGCGAGGACAGCAGCCTTTGGGGCATGTCTGAGTGGATGCTAATTTTCAGCAAAGTGTAGGGAATGGAGGTGTCTTATCGGCCTTAAGACTTTTCTTGCTAAGGCGAAGTATGATAGTGGAGAACCTAATTCCTTTATGTGCTGTGACAGGCTTTGCCTGATGTCCATAGTTAGACTTTTGCGTGTGGCTTCCTTTTGTAAAATACTGTTTTAGGTGGTATGTTGCATGATGCATTTTTCATTGTTGTAACAGAGGAGTCTTTTACAACTTTGTTTGTATGTGCGATACCATGTGACAATTGATGGGTAGTTCGGCCGAGGCTGAATCTCATCTTACTATGTTCGGAGATAGTTGGAATGCTAATTATGATTTTGCAAATAGTTGACTGTGGCAAAACCTAGAGTTTTATCGATTGATTTGAAATGAAATGTCATTTTAAATTTAGCAATGAGAATGTTGTAATTGATGATATATCGATGCAGATACTGTGAGGACAGGACTATGGACTCTTAGGTGGTTGTGCATAGTGTTGTAGTTGTGCATAATTGTTGTTGCATTAGTACGTGATTGAAACAGGTGAGATGTTTAGATTATCTCCAAGTGGGATGGTAGGATGCATTTGAATTGCGATATTAGGTAGGGTACCTGTATCCATTATTGAGCTAAGTATGTTGTATAGTGAGACAAGAACAGGTTGTTGCGAAATGAGATTTGGACTTGAGCTTGGTTTATGCGTACTTGTGGGTGTGGTACGTGTAAATTTCGGGACGAAATTTCTTTAAGGGGGGTGGAATGTGATGCCCCGGAAATTCATAATTATTTTCTGAGGATTTTTCCAGAATTAAGTTTATAACTATTGGACGGTTTCGTGGCTCGTGGATGGAGCGGAAGTGTTTCGGGCGAATAATTAATTGAAGAATATGGTTTTAGGGGGGTTGCCAAAGGTTGACTTTTTATTCGTTGGGATTCTCCGAAAACTTCCTTCACGAAAGTTGTAGAGCGCGTCGATACGAGTTCGTGGACATGTGGAACGCGAGAATCGGAGTTCGTATGAGGAAGTTATGGCTATTGGAAAAAGTTTCCGTTTTAGTATATAAAGGAAAAATCAGAAAATATATTCATTTCCTCATTTTCCTTTTCCGGAAGCCACTCCCTCTCTCTCTCTTCTCTCTCGTCCGCTCCCTCAGTATCGAAGAAAACCGCCTGACCCGACCCGAACCCGGCCGATCCGACCCGACTTTTCCGGCCAACTGCGGCGGTCTCCGGCCTTGAAACTTGGCCAGCAGGGTCGTCTCCTCCGTCTGGTCGTCCCTCTGGTGTTCTCTTACGGCGATTCTCCGTCTCGGTGGCAGTTCAAGGCGGTGCAGACTGGAGAAATCGGACCCGACCGGAAAACACAGTTCCGACGTCGGCACGGCTTCGATTTTCTTGGGTTGAGTTCAGAACAAGCTCCCTGGTCGATCCATGGTGGTTGTTTGGATCGATTCACGTGAAAATTCGATCAACTCAGTTGGGATTACTGTTCACGGCTTGTGAGGTAGTTTTCGATCCCTTAAGCTTGTTTTCTGACTTCGAGCTAGTTATGAGAATTCACAAGCATGCTTAGATGAAGAACTTTGATGTTGGGAGTTTTGTGAAATAATGTGTTTTGGCCGGTGGCGGTGCACCACCGTCTGTGGTGGCGTTCCGGCGGTGTTCCGGCCACTTAAGGAACTGTTTTTGGTATTATATATGTTCTACTCGTTGATACGAGCGTTTCGATATATAATATGCAAATTTTGGAGTTCGTATGGAATTGTTATGATTTTTGCAATTTCATACCGATCGATTATTCTATCCGTGAGGATTTGAGCGTCCGATCGACTTGTGGTTTGGTCACATCGATCGTGGACGTATTCCAGAGACTTCGGGAGGTCTCGGATGTGGTTTTGCCTCGATTGGCGCCACTTTGGGGGATTTTAGTTCAAAACAGGGGTTTCGGACTTAAAATTGGTTACGAATCGTTACTGATTTGAGATCATTGGTGAATAGGTGCTTCTAGAAGGTGAATTGGACGAGTTGTTGGTGATAGTGTACTAGTTCGGTTCTGTATAGAAGACGCAGCGGGATTCTGAGGTGAGTAATCTCACGAAGTTCATTTCACGAACGGGAATACCCTTATTATTTTGAGAGTTATTTAATTAACTGCAAACTATAGATGGTATTAGTGGCACTTTTGAGTAGATGATTACGTGTGTATATATGTATATTATGGGATGTATATATATACATACGTATTCATGTATTAGTAGATATATGTTTACGTGAAATATATATGTTTTGGGTGGTTTGTGGATTTATGAGAACAATATGCATGAAATGATGCTTTTTATTGTTTTGGGGTGTGGCTTTTGGAAAACAAATGATTTGTGGAAATGATTGATTTCGATTTGTTTTGAAAAGCGTTGAGATTTGAGAAAAGTGTTGAGATTTGGGTATGAAAACAATAGGCATGAATTGATGCTTTTTATTGTTTTGTGTTATGGCTTTTTCGGAAAACAATGATTATGGAAATGTTGATTTCGATTGTTTTCAAAAGCGTTGCGATTTGTGTAACATTTTGGGTCCGATGCGACTCCTTTAATGTTTTGCTCCAAGGGACAGTGCGGCCCGAGGATCGAAGGTCTGAGACCTTGGGCAGAATATCAGGTGACCACGTCTTTGGCCGGACGAGTGGTTACGTTTTTCAGTTAGAGCTCTAATCTGTCTGCCATATAGGTAATTCATGGGGTAACGGGAATTGGTTATTTACAACTCATGACATTACGTATTTTTAGAGAACAAGGTGTGAGTTGCTTCCTTATTAATGGTTTTTAAGGGGACAAGGTGTGAGTTGTTTTCCTTATTAACGTTTTGATAGAAATCAAGGTGTGAGTTGCTTTCTATGGTACGATAATGGTACATCTGATAGGAAACAAGGTGTGAGTTGTTTTCTATGTTTTACTGATAGAAATCAAGGAGTGAGTTGCTTTCTATGTTTTACTGATAGAAATCAAGGTGTGAGTTGCTTTCTATGGTACGCTTATGGTACAACTGATAGAATTCAAGGTGTGCGTTGTTTTCTATGTTTTATTGATAGAATTCAAGTGTGGGTTGTTTTCTATGTTTCGTTTTAAAAGGAAACAAGGTGTGAGTTGCTTTCTTTTATTTCGATTTGAAAGGAAATTAAAGTGTGAGTTATTCTCCTTTATTTCGTGTTTTAAGGAATCAAAGCGTGAGTTGTTTTCCTTATTTTTGGCGTGAGTTGTGTGTGGTTTGAGTTACTCATACGGGCTTGCAAAAGCTTACCGGGTTTGTTGTGTGGCAACCCGGTGCACCATTCCAACGGTGTAGGGGTTAATCCTGCAGGTTAGGATAATCGAGGTTGAGGCAGCGAGCTAGCAGCTTTACGGTAGGAAGCCAATTTTGTGACTTTACCGTTATTTGGACTTCCGTTGTAGTGAGCTCTGAGGAGCATTACGTTTATCTTGTTGTTGACAATTTAATTCGTAAGCTTGTGTAATATATAACTCTTTGGAGCGAGTGTATATTAACTTTGAGGGTTCAGGGCATCAATAAGTGTGTAAGTTTAAGGGAAAAAGATTTCAGGTATTTTGTATTGATGACTGGACGTTCACGCATATATAATTATTGGGTTATATATATCGATTTTCATGTGTGTAAAATCAGGGGCGTGACATGAACAATCAAGTAAACTTTATTTAACCAACCATCATCACCATTTATATCAGTTTCAATGGCGCGCAACTCAACACGAGAAGTTGAGGAAGAAAAAGAACATGTTAAGAGCAGAAGGCTTTTAATAATCTAATTAAGGACTAAATACCATTTAGTCCTTGAACTTTTAACCAAAAAACACTTCAGTTATTGACCTTCTGATTTCACACGTATAGTCCTTGTACTCGATCTCAGAATTTGAACCAATAGGTCCATTCTGTTACTCTCCATCCAAAAACTCCGTTATGTTGCTGACGTGACAATTCGTCCTCATCAAAAAGTCTATTATACCCACACATTCTTTTTTTTTTTCCTTAATTTCTTTTTTCTCTTTTTTTTTTATTGATTTTTAACTTTTATCTCTTTTTAATTTTCTGCTCACTCTCTCTCCAAAACCCCTAATCTCTTCTCTCTACCAACCACCACCTCCCAACCCTCAAAACCCATAAATTTTTCATCCCCACCGCCACTACTCCGCTGCCCAAAACCATATCTGAAATGAAAACCCCCCATTTCTCTAATGGCAACCTGCAAAATCCTAGTCCATACTTCAAATTAAACTTCCAAAATCAACGAACAAAAATTCTAATTCCAGAATTGATCAAAAAACCTAACTTCTAACCAAGATCAAAACTTGACCACTCAAATCACAATCAAACAACTAAACCAAATCACACATTGCACAAGTAGATATACCTCTACGAATCTGTCCATTCTAACAAGCGAGTAGCCATATCGGACGAACAACAATGGTGAATTCTCCAGCGAAACTATCCTGTCCACAAATGGAAGCTTGGATTTCACGCTCAAAGTCTTAAATATAAACTTGTCCCCATCCCAAATTCCAAAACCCTCAGAATCATCTGACGGACTGTTGACGGTGAGGTTCAACAGCTTTTTGTAGTTCACAGAGTGGAAGTTCTTGGGGAGGAGAATCTAGACACCAGCCTCGAAGAACTCGCCGGAGACATTGTTACAAATCGGGAAGCGAAACGCCGTCGTATTTCCATACTCGATCTTAGCACAAGCCATCAAGTCCCAGTCAGCTAGGTTTCGATCTGTTTGATCAAGAAGATCGATATGAATCTCGATCTTCGAGTGCTTCTACAAAAACATCAAGTCTACAAATTCCTAAAATCTGGCAATCTTCTGGTAATTTTCAATTTCTCTGACCTTTCCTTGCATCCATGTTCTTCGTCTCACCAATTCGAGGAGCCGGAGGTTGAGCTTGAAGGAGGTGGGATCGATGGAGATGAGGCCGAAGCTAGGTAGGTTCCTCGGGCTTCGAGGAGAGGTGAGATCGATGGAGATAAGATCCAGCTCCATTTCACCTCCCTACTGCCCATGATGGCTCAGAGTTTGGGGCGGCGAGGTTTAAGGGTGGAGAGATTTGAGGGGTTGAGATAGAAATCCAACTTATCGAGTAAGTGAAAGAAAAAAATATTAAAAATTAAAAAAAAATTAAGGGGAAAAAAAAAGGAATGTGAGGTGTAATAGACTTTTTGATGCAGACGAATTGCCACGTCAGCAACATAACGGAGTTTTTGGACGGAGAGTTATGGAATGGACCTATTGGTCCAAATTTTGAGAGTACAAGGACAAAACATGTGAAATTAGAAGGCCAAGGATTGAAGTGTTTTTAGGTTAAAAGTTCAAGGACTAAATAATATTTAATCCTTTAATTAAAGTTCCCCAAGATTAACTAGAACTTGTAAGAATCAAACTCTTTTAGTACTTAGAGTTTGACTGATGTTAGGAATAATGGGCGACCCTTGCTGTTTGGCAAAATTTGATAGTTCATTCATTAATTTTCTTCTTATTCTTTTTTTCTGAATTTTATTGCGCTTTTCTTTCTTTTCCTACTTGATTTATTCTTCCATTTTATCCACGGAATTTTTTCTATGAGTTTATGATTTAGATGCTTTTGTTTAGCAGTATACCTTCTGATGTTGATTAACCATGCATGTTTTATTTGGTAGAAATAGAGGCTGCTCTTGGTTTGATAATAAGAAGAGAAATGACAAATAGAAAGTTAGTGTTTTTTTTAAGGATACAAATAGAAAATTGTTGTTACACCTTGTACCCACATTTATCCATTTACTAGTCATTTGGACGGTAAACGATAATTATCTTTACTTTTTACTTTTATTTCAGACTTTTTAGGGGGTTTCAATAGTTGACTTTTTGTTTAAGTTAGTTTTTGAGGAAATTTCCTTCTAGAAAGTTGTAGAACACGTTAAACTGACTTCATCGACAAGCGACATGTTAAAATCAGATTTGTAATGAAGAAGTTATAAGGGTTTAAACACAGTGGCAGTCTTGTAATTTTTTAGAAAACTCTTGACCATGTTATTAGGTGTTTCTAGAAATAGAAGTTGCTATTTTGGGGGATTTCCACTTTGGGAAATCGAAGAAAGAGAAACCGGAGAGAGAGAGAGAGAGAGAGAGAGAGAGAGAGAGAGAGAGAGAGAGAGAGAGAGAGACCCGAATAGGCGCAAAGCTTTCCAGCCTACCTGGCGGCGATTCCGGAGGAAAATCTAGGTTTTCGGGTTTCCAACGTAAATTCCAATCTATAGACTTGAGATTGAGCTTTGTTGTAGTTATTAAATATGTTGGAGATGAAATGTGAGAGGATCATGTTGATGTAATTTGGTGACCCAATTTCGGGTTGGAACCGGCGGCGCGTCCAGCCGTTCCTGGTGTCTTGTTTTGGTTTGTTGGGCCGAGCATATTATTACGAGCGTGTAGATATGAAATTTGTAGCATTCGGTGCACATTTTGAAAATGACGGGAATTTTTGAAGTTTTGAATTTTTTAGTTGTGATTCGAGGAGATCCGACCGTTGGATCGTCTTCATTTTTCACTGGAATGTTAGAATAATTAAATTGGCATAACCCTAGAATTTTGGGTTGATTCTAATTTGCTTTCGGATATTCGACGAATTATTTGTACGATGGATTTTCAGGTTTTGTTTTAGGATCGTACTTATTTTAAAATCGTTGTTTACGAGTTATAATTGTGTATAAGATGTCGTACCGAGCTACTGCTCGATGAAGAAACCTGTATGCGTGGTCGTCTAAATCGTACTATGAGTGGACAATAATTTTAATTGATGCATGCATTTATATTCTTTTGAATTAGCGATTTATTTAATTACCATATCATCCATTGGGCTTATGATTTGCATTGGAATACGGATTTGAGTTTGGATTATGATTTTGGTTTCAGATTCTTTTTTGGTTTCCCATATGGACTTATAAGTTGAGTTTCGACGAATTATTTTCCGAGGTGATTTCCGGAACTAAATATTTTTATTTTTATTTTTATTTTTATTCGTCGATTTTGAAATTTCTGAAGGATTTTTGAAAATGGGATTTTTGATGGATTTATATTTCTTGACTATTTTATCGGCTTTCGGTTTTGGCATTGAGAATGCTTTAGCGATGATTTTGGTTTTGGGTTATTGTTTATGATTTACAATTTATAATTTAATCTTGCTTATTTGTTATTGATTCGAGAATATTTTGGCGTGTGGGACTCGTCGTTGAATTTTATTTGTTTTCTCTTGAGATTTTTCGAGTACGGTTGGAAATCTCATTTGCGAGATTTTGCTTAACCTTTATGGATTTTATGGTTTTCAAAGGTTTTTCTTCACCATACTTGGGTTGCTTTATTTAGGCTCTTCCTCACCTGGGTTGCAGTTGAGTGTTTTGTATAGGCGTCCTCCTCACTTACTTTGTGTTTGTGAGTTGCAGTTGAGCACAAAGACTGGAAGGATCCTTCGTTGTATGGTGATATTCATCTTCCCCATACTTTATGTTTACTCTTAACTAGCGGGACTGGTATGTTTATGCATCGAGATTTTATAAGTTCAAATACGTGGGAAAATATTAAAACTTTACTTCATTTAAATTATCTTGTTTATTTATTTTTATCCACTCACACTAATGTGTTTTCCAATACTTTCCCCTGGGCCCTTCGGTTTCAATTGTCGAGTTTGCAAACTAGATTAGTTAAGGTCAGGCGTACATGGAGTCGAGGCGTAGTTAACAGCACAGCTTCCGCGTATTCATCTTATCTCTATTTTCCTTTGTTTATCTTTTGTATTAGAATTGCTATGATAACTTAAGGGATTGATCGATGTTATTAAGTTGAGACTTGTACTTGTGAAATGGGAGATGTTGTGATTTGGAGAGCAGGGTGGCTCTAGGAGAATAATGATGGTTTTTTAGAAGTGTAAATAGGTTTTCTACAGATTTTGGGTAGTCCGTTTTTAGGGGTGGCGCTGCCAAATTTTCAGTAGAGTTATTCCTTAGGTGGGGTGCAGGGCCACCTCAGGTTTCAAAGTGAAATCTAGGGCAGGTATTGTAAGTTACTGAATGGATAATGGAGGATTTATCACTACAACAAAAGTCCTCATTTCCGACGAAAATTTCCGACAGCACAGAATTGCCCTCGCAAAAAAACTCTTTTTTCGACCACAAAAAATGGTCGTCAGAAATGTTCTGTCAAAATATATTTTATTTCCGAGGGACAATATGCGGTAGGAAAAGAGTTCCAATTTCGTCGGAAAAACAAAAAAATTGGCGGGACCTTTTGGCGCCAATATTATTTTCGACAACATTTTGTGTCGTCGGTAATGGTAGACCTATTTCCGAGAGGCAGTTGACTTTGTCGGAAATGATTTCTTAATTTCGAGGGCAACAAAGTACCCTCGGTAATGAACAAAGTATTTCCGACGGCTAGTGACCCTTGAAAATATTTCTGTAAATTGTATTATTTTTATAAAAATATAATGTCAAAAGAGGAGAATTGAGCATAGGATCTCTAACTTTTCAAAATTAATTTTACCATTTTTCCACAGGTTACTTGATGACATATTATTAGTTTATTATAATTGATGCATTATATGTTAAAGAAAAAATAATTTTATTATATATTGGTTATAAGGTAAGATCGAATAAATCTCATAATACACACACACACACATATATATATATATATATATATATATTATAAGTCTCATAGTTATATATACATAATACATATGTGTTTTGGATTTATATATATAAGACTTGATCGATCGATCATGCTAATTGGGAGGTTCCGCCCTAACCCAATATATTATTAGTTGCGGAAGTAGATAAGAGATCATCGATGGTAAATCACGATTATGCTAATTGGGAGATTCCACGCTAACTGGGATGCTAACTAGGAGATTCCGCTCTATTTAGATAAGAGATCGATCATGCTAACTGGGAGATTCCGCCCTAAAACCCTAAACCTTAATAGTAAATCATGATTATGACTACATTAACAATCATCAATTGTGCTGAAAACTTGTATAAGTGATCTACTCATGAAAACCTAAAATTGAATAGTGGAGATGTCGAGATATGTAATCGAAAATTGGGTCTCACAAGAGATCTCTTAAAATGGCCAAAAAAAATATCTGTTAGTGAAAGACTCCTACACACACACACAATTCATTGTCGATCGATCATGTGTGCTTGTCCACACACACACTATACTGTTACATAGTACTATTCATTATTGATCACATACATACTACATATATAGTACGACTGTCCCTCCACACATATATGCATTCGTATACAGTAGACATTGATTGATCATATATATACAATTATATAGAATAGCTAGACGAGAAAAATAGAATACTAGTGAGCGAGTACATTTTTTTTTTTTTGAAAATGCTAGCAAGTACATACTTATTTATCAAGAATGTCATGAAATATTTTTCATTGGTCGATCTTATATTAGAATTAATAAAGATGTTGATCTACATAGTCTGACAGAAACGTCACAAAAATGAACCCTATGATTAATTCAATAAAACTCAAGTCAAGATTATCTAGTTTCTAGGCCAAAGTAATATGTGGAAAAGATTTTTTTTTTTTTTGTAAGAAAACAATGACAACTATGATTTTAGTAAACAGAACTAATTAACCACTTTAAATTTGAATTTCCACTCAAACAAAATTTTATATATGAAAGGCCTGCTTAGGAAACTTATATCTGAGTATCCAACACATATGCATTTATATATAAGTTCCATGAAAATTGATTAAAAACAAAACAAAAAACAAAAGAACTTCCCGCCTAAGGAGGAAAAAATTCCCTCCTATCCTTTCTCTCGCCTATGCATTTATACATACCCTAATAAGGAGTCTTAATTATCTCACCAAAGAAGGAAAAAAATCCTTATTTCTCCTTATGTTTAGTTCGTCTAAATAATTAAAAAGAATAAAACTTCATTTGCTACGCATTTGTTTCTCAAACCCTAAAAGCACATCTTTCTTCCTCCTCTCTCACTACGGCAATGAAGAATTGAAAAGTTGAGAAGCTTTTTGATTGATTGGGTGACGATTAAAGGTTTGTCCATCTCTCCTTTCTCTCTATTAGTTTTCATAGTGAACCATAGAAACCAACTGATATGTCTAATTTGTTCTTGAGGGCAGCAACGCATCTCGTTCCGGTTCGATCAGGTAGGCTTGACTATTTGCATTCCACTTTCAATTTATGTGGAGCTCTCCATTTTATTTTAATCGATATATGTGGTTTACAGCTAATTGAATTGTAGTATAGGAACAACAATTGATTGTTCTGGACCTGTTATCAAACAAGAGTTAGAAGGTTGTGTAATTTTATATTTTAGTTTGAACTGGTTCCCTCTATATTTATTTAATTTTTACTTTGGGTCAATAGTCATTAACAATGTCGCAGCAATATGCTCATGGTCAACGGAGTTAGGTCAATCAAATTGGATGGTCCAATGGTTCATAGTGGAGAGGATCTCCTAAGGCTTCAGATTGATTGCAATTATGTAATTGTGATGCTTATTGTTAATCTGCCATCCAATGATATATGAATAAGCATTCTAGAGATTTCAAAAAGCTTGATTTTCTCATATACATGTGCTGGTGTAGAATAATGAATTGGATTGATTCAATGGTCAAGGTATATCTAAATACAAACGTACACACTACACACATATGAGCTTATTCTGACTTTTATAATGTTTTGAATTTCCTAATTTCCTCCGAAGCACCAGGTTTTTGTAATGCTAGCTTGTATGTTTTCTCAAACTATTTCTTACACATTTTTTTTTTTTGGATATGTACAGAGTGAAGTGAAGTCGGATTCGTTGTTGATTTGTTCTTTTGGTGCGGTGCAGCAAGCAAAAGCAAAATTAGGTACATATGCTCAAATTAAATAGACAACTTAAAAAATCATATGGAATAGGAATCACTTCAAAAAAAAATTTCTACATTTAGTTATGAATTTAATTCTCTTCATTTGGTGTTGATGAAAATGCTTGTTTTATCATTACCATAGATTTATCGGCAGCATAAATTGAGAGGAGATTGTGATTGATAAATCTTGGATGCAGTTAAGTAGATCAGACCCAAAGTATGATCAAGGAGTTACAGAGTTTCTTGATTATGCATATAGCCATGATAAGTGGGTAGAGGATGACATGATAATATGTCCATGCAAAGTATGTGGTTTAATTCTCACATTCTGTGGTACTATTTATATCTTTCAAATATTTTTATATGTTGTTATTTTATGCTATTTACTGCATGTTTTAGCTCTTATTTTGCATTCTAACTTCTTTGTTTTTCTTTTACAATAGGACAATATTGCAACAGATTCAAGTGCACACCATGATGAAGATGGTACTGATGAAGATGGTGATGAAGATGTTGCTGATGAGTATGATGCAAACTCTAATGAGGACTTTTATTAGATATATTGTTAGCTTCCTTGCTTAAGAATGATTATATTATAAAGACCAGATATTGAATATTTATCTTTATCTGAACATGTATGAATGATTAACTATGTTTAATCTAATGCAATTTTTTTTATGAAGATTTAATTGTCTCCTTGTGTTTAATAAAAAAAATTATCTTGATTCATCTACCTCTTCCGATCAGGTTAATTGACAATTAAATTGAGTGGGAGGAAAAAAAAATTCCTGACAAATTTCAACGAATAAATCTCGTGAAAAACATTTCCGACCACTTTTTCCGACTACAATATCATTCTCGGAAATATTAGATTATATTTTTCCGACAGAAAATATCAATTTCCGAGGAAAATATGACCCTCGAAACTTATTCATTTTCGATGCCAACTAGTCATCGGAATTAAATATTCTTATCGGAAATAGTTTTTTCCGACCACTCCTATTCGTTAGAAATAAGTCCTTGGAAAAAAATGGATTGGCTAGCAACCAATTTTTTCCTACAAGCAACGAATTATTTCCAACAAACATCTTTTGTCGGAAATACAATTTGTCGTCGTTGAGGAGTAACAATTTCCGACCGCCGAAAAATTATTTACGACCACATCCGGCTGTCGGAAATATATCTTTTTCCGAGGGTTGGTCGCAAAAAGACTATTTCCGATGATATTTTTTCCGAGGACCACCGAGGGCACCTAGCTGTCGGAAATAGCTTTTTCCGACGGGGAAAGTGCCTTTTTCGACCAAAGTCCACCCTTGGAAATGACTATCATTGTTGTAGTGTATTAAAGCGCTAAGAATAAATAATTATATTGTTAATAATTAATTACCTCAGGGCCTCTAAATTTCTTCAAAATATCCAGGAACCTAGTGGTGAGGTACCAAGATGAAGAGTTTCTCTGTCTCTTGATTATATTATGTGCTTCCCACACAAAATCCAGTGGCTTTGTAACTTCACTTGACTTGGGCACCGAGACGGGCAAGAACACAATTCGGTTTCCCCAAGACTTGTTTGTTTCGATCAACATCTCCTGCACTGACTTGTAACCCGCAGCAAGTCTACTATTCAGCAACACCAATGCGGTGCAGTTCTGGCTACTTGATTTTTCATTATCCATCTCTTGAATGTACATTCGGATGCCCAGAAAGATTGTTCCTGAAATCACATCATTTATCGTCTGCATGCAACCAATTAAAACGTGTTTCACTGACAATAATTTACATGTACATAAATCAGAAAGAATGTTAAATTTTTTGGTTCCTTTTGTCATTCCCAGTTCAGTTACCCTAATGGAATACATCAACTGCAAACACTGCTCCGACAAAATTAACAAAAAGATGTACGTAGCTCATTAGTTATTAAGGTACGTAACTAAAATTTAACAAGCTTACCACTCCAAGCTTGTTCTTGATAAGTTTAATTTCCTCAATAGGCAGCATCAAGGTCGATACGGACAAAGGTCGAAACTCAACCCCATCAACGCCGGACCTTATTGGTGTTCGATCATCTTCAACCCAAGTGCCCGTCAAAATGCTCCAACATGAATCCCATGCACCGTTGATAACGGCAGAAAATATCTTAGGCACAAACTCAAACACACGGGATCGACTATTAGCTTCATTCTTTGCACCCTTTAGTGAAGGAAATGTCAGGGGAAGAGAAGGATTTTGAGCATTTTGGAGACAAGAGAGAAGAGCACCCATGAGAGAGTAGCCATCGCCAAGGGCATGGTGGATCTTGAATATTATCTGTCCAGCTGCATGACTTGTTGGGTACTTGAAAAGATGAAGTTCCCACAATGGCCTGCTTTGTGGGAATGTTTCTGATGCTATCTTCGTTATGTACTCATCAAAGTAAGTATCGTATGATTCAAGTGACATTCCAGTGGGGAAAATGGGGACATGCACATGGTCTTCCAGCTTCACTTCAACCCTCTTCCACTGCTTATTCTTTTCATCCACACCTTCAACCTGCATTTATTAATTTTACAAATTATTAAGTAATTAATGTCGGCATGCGAGAAATCTAGGGAATTACTTAGTTCCCTAGTCCAGAGAGAGAGAGAGACAAAGGTACCATGATGGAAGAGAAGCGTGGATTAATCGGGAGGAAGACATTTTTAAGAAGCAAAAAAGTTTGAGAATCGTCGACTGCAACTTGTGATTCCAAAACGGCAAGAATTGCAAGAGATAAGACAGAGCTGTTGACTAATTGACTACCCGGGCTCACTGGCTCTTGTAGTAGTCCTCCTTCGCCAAACTCCATTTTAGTTGATCTAGCTTGCAGGTGTATATGTTTGTGTGTGCGTGTGGTACGTAGTATATATATATTTATATATAATACAATATAATATATAATGCTTACATTGAACAAGCAGAGATCTCGATGTATGGATGTGAACCGATCATTCTTTGTAATGTGCTACTAGGTAGGATACTAGCTAATTAATTAAGCAGACCTACACGCCGGCTATTTTGGTAGCAGAATTGATGGCATTAATTGATGGCATTTATGGAGATGTTGGGATACGGGAGGAAATCCCCTGTTCCCCAAACTCCCTGTCCCACCAGTAAATATTTGACAGCTGATCACAAATCTATCTCTCCACTAATTCTGTTAAGTGTTGACTATAATTTACAAAGAAAAAATTTCCTTTTCCTGAACAGATGAAAATAAATATATATTAAGATTACATACTCATTTTTTCAAATCCCTAGTGTTCATTCGTGCGAGAACATTCCTTATCAACAAATCTGGGTCTCAAATCTGCTCTTCATTCTCAACAATGGCCAATGAAGTTTGGGGATCTGGGAATGAACAGTAAATTGGTGAATGAAGATTAAGTGATTTAGGGACCTGGGAATGAAGAAAGAAGAACCAAGGCCTGGGCTTACCAGAGAGAAGCAAGAGAAACTAGAAAAATCAAATTGACCAAAAAGAAAAGGCTTTAGTTCTAATTGAATGCCATTCCAACAGTCTAATCTTTCTTCAATCCAAGTCACAACGATGCAAATGTTGAATGGGTCTCCCTCAAGATCGGCGTTGTTTTGGTATGTAGGAGTCGGCATCATCTCCTCCTCAAATTCAGATTCTGCAATTCTGCTCTTCAATCTCAGGTTTTTGCCTTAAACCCTAAATGCAAAATCTGGGTTGGAAGAAATTGTAAGCTTGTTTTTGCATAGGAGAGGATGGAAACCCATCGTGAAAAATCAACCCAGCGCATCTGATCAAAGTTTAAAATTTTGTTTCATCCTCTCCTATGCAAATACAAGCTTACAATTAGATTAAAACTTAAAACTACATAGCAAGATTGTTGTTGTGTGATCAAACAAAGAAAATTTATTGTAGAGATTAGAGCTAGCATGATGTGACTTTTATAAAAAAAACGGCTTGTCACGCCCCTGATTTTACACACATGAAAATTGATATATATAACCCCATAATTATATATGCGTGAACGTCCAGTCATCAATACAAAATATCTGGAATCTTTTTCCCTTTAACTTACACAGATATTGATGCCCTGAACCCTCAAAGTTAATATACACTCGTCCATAGAGTTATATTACACAAGCATACGAATTAAATTGTCAACAACAAAATAAAACGTAAATACAGCTCAGAGTTAACTATACAACGGAAGTCCTTATCGACGGTAAAGTTATAAAAATGGCTTCCTACCGTAAAGTTGCAAAGGCACTACCTCAGCTTCAGCCCCGATTATCCTAACCTGCAGGATTAACCCCTACACCGTTTGAATAGTGTACCGGGTTGCCACACAACAAACCCGGTAAGCTTTTTCAAGCCCGTATGAGTAACTCAAACCACACACAACTCACGCCAAAAATAAGGAAAACAACTCACGCTTTGATTCCTTAAAACACGAAATAAGGAGAATAACTCACACTTTAATTTCCTTTCAAATCGAAATAAAAGAAAGCAACTCACACCTTGTTTCCTTTTAAAACGAAACATAGAAAACAACCCACACTTGAATTCTATCAATAAAACATAGAAAGCAACTCACACCTTGATTTCTATCAATAAAACATAGAAAACAACTCACACCTTGATTTCTATCAGTAAAACATAGAAAACAACTCACACCTTGTTTCCTATCAAATGTACCATAATCGTACCATAGAAAGCAACTCACACCTTGATTTCTATCAGTAAAACATAGAAAACAACTCACACCTTGTTTCCTATCAAATGTACCATAATCGTACCATAGAAAGCAACTCACACCTTGATTTCTATCAAAACGTTAATAAGGAAAACAACTCACACCTTGTCCCCTTAAAAACCATTAATAAGGAAGCAACTCACACCTTGTTCCCTAAAAATACGTAATGTCATGAGTTGTAAATAACCAATTCCCGTTACCCCATGAATTACCTATATGGCAGACAGATTAGAGCTCTAACTGAAAACGTAACCACTCGTCCGGCCAAAGACGTGGTCACCGGAGATTCTGCCCAAGGTCTCAGACCTTCGATCCTCGGGCCGCACTGTCCCTTGGAGCAAAACATTAAAGGAGTCGCACAGGACCCAAAATGTTACACAAATCGCAACGCTTTTGAAAAACAATCGAAATCAACATTTCCATAATCATTGTTTTCCGAAAAAGCCATAACACAAAACAATAAAAAGCATCAATTCATGCCTATTGTTTTCATACCCAAATCTCAACACTTTTCCCAAATCTCAACGCTTTTCAAAACTTATCATTTCCACAAATCATTTGTTTTCCAAAAGCCACACCCCAAAACAATAAAAAGCATCATTTCATGCATATTGTTTTCATAAATCCACAAACCACCCAAAACATATATATTTCACGTAAACATATATCTACTAATACATGAATACGTATGTATATATATATATATCCCATAATATATATATATACACACACGTAATCATCTACTCTAAAGTGCCACTAATACCATCTATAGTTTGCAGTTAACTAAATAACTCTCAAAACAATAAGGGTATTCCCGTTCGTGAAATGAACTTCGTGAGATTACTCACCTCGAAACTCCCGCTGCGTCTTCTATACAGAACCGAACTAACACTATCACCAACAACTCGTCCAATTCACCTTTAGAAGCACCTAATCACCAATGATCAAAATCAGTAACGATTCAAATTTGATTTAAGTCCGAAACCCTTGTTTTGAACTAAAATCCCCAAAGTGGCGCCAATCGAGGCAAAACCACATCCGAGACCTTCCAAAGTCTCTGGAATACGTCCACGATCGATGTGACCAAACCACAAGTCGATCGGACGCTCAAATCCTCACGGATAGAATAAATCGATCGGTATGAAACTGCAAAAATCATAACAATTCCATACGAACTCCAAAATTTGCATATTATATATCGAAACGCTCGCATCAACGAGTAGAACATATATAATACCAAAAACAGTTCCTTAAGTGGCCGGAACACCGCCGGAACGCCACCACAGACGGTGGTGCACCGCCGCCGGCCAAAAACACATTATTTCACAAAACTCCCAACATCAAAAAGCTTCATCTAAGTATGCTTGTGAACTTTCATAACTGGATCGAAGTCAGAAAACAAGCCTAAGGGATCGAAAACTACCTCACAAGCCGTGAACAGTAATCCAACCCGAGTTGATCGAAGTTTCACGTGAATCGATCCAAACAACCACCAAGGATCGATCGACGAGGCCGTTCTGAGTTCAACCAAGGAGACTCGAAGCCCTGCCGACGTCGGAATAAAGATTTCTGGTCGGGTCCGAAAACACCAACCTGCACCGCCGTGGAGGAGAATCGGCGCTAGAGGACACCAGAGGGACGACCAGACGGAGGAGACGATGCTATCTGGAAAGTTTCGTCGCCGGAGACCGCCGCAGTCCGCCGGAAAAGTCGGGTCGGATCGACCGGGTCCGGGTCGGGTCAGTCGGATAATTTCGAATCTGAAGGTGCGAACGAGAGAGAACAGAGAGAGAAAGGATTTCCGGAAACGGAAGTAATGAAAATAGTAAGTTTCCAACTTGGGAAACTTCTATTTATACCAAAATGGAAATTCCTTCCAATGGCCATAACTTTCTCATACGAACTCCGATTCTCGCGTTCCACATGTCCACGAACTCGTATCGACGCGCTCTACAACTTTCGTGAAGGAAGTTTTCGGAGAATCCCTACGAATAAAAAGTCAACCTTTGGCAACCCCCTAAAACCATATTCTTCAATTAATTATTCGCCCGAAACACTTCCGCTCCATCCACGAGCCACGAAACCGTCCAACAACCATAAATTAGATTCCGGAAAATCCTCGAAAAATAATTACGAATTTCCGGGGCATCACACGGCTGCTACTTTGTTGTGAGAATATTCAGCTGTGAATTAAAACAGTTTCGTGTTTGGTGAATAATATTTTGAAAAGTGCTATCAAAAACAACTGTAGAGTGTGTTTTGATTTGTAGAAGCTTCTAAAAACAATCTCTAGGCTGCTTCTAAAACTTGCTGCCAATAACTTATAACTTTCAATTAAAACTGCTTTTTATTTATTTACCAAACACAATAAAATATAAAATTTTGAACAAAAACTGATTTTTTTTAAAGTGAAGCAATCTCAAACGAGGCCTAAGGAAAAAGAAGAGAAGATGAATTAGAATAGACAACAATGAGGAAGAGCCCGGAGAGCTTTGTACTTCTTCAATAATTAATTTTTCTTTTATTTTCTATTAAAAACTAAAACTGATATATATATATATATATATATATATTAACTTAACGGTGTTAACACTACTAAAGTTAATAGACAGATGTCACAATATGAGAGCTGTGATAGAATAGGGATAGGTTTAATAGGGACAGCTCATTTCCTTCCGGGATACGCAAACCGTAACTCACACCTCAGGGTTATGTGCATTGCTGGCAGAACGCTTTCCACACTCTTGGATGATAGTGGGGTATTCGGTAATTTCAGCAGACGGATAGACGGTTTGACCTTGGAATCCATAAAAAAAAAACTATTATTTATCCTCTTATTATTATTGTTACTATTTGTTTCTGGCAGAGTTAGGCATGGACACAAGGATGGGCTGAGGTGTGCTGCATTTTGGGGGGAAAAAAATTAATATATGTATACCAAGTCATAGCACCCCTTAAAAAAAAAATCAACATATATAATTAATGTATGTAGCAAACTAGTAGACAAATCTCTCCTTTTCTCCATTTTTCTGTCCTCTCGTCCTCACCTCTGCCCACTGCCCAGTTCTGTGTTTCTCAAGCTCAAACTCTCACCTCTCTCTACCAAGTCACTCTATCTCCTCTCCTTAATAATCTGCTCTCAACTCTCAACCTTATTCAAGTATTACACTTTAACTTCTCTTCTATAATGAAATTTTTTTACGAAATTATAATGTAATTTAGGTTAGAATTTGGGTGTTTCTAGATTTCTTGATGTAAGCAATCAAATCTATTGATTTCTAGAAAAAGATATTGAATTTGTATTATTAATACCCAATTGCTAATGATAGTGGCAATTTCTTTATTGTGTTGATTGTTTGAGAGTTGAGTTGATTATACTTTTGATTAGGTGTTTTTTAGCTTTTGAGTAAGTTAAATTTGTTTTCCCTTGTGGTGGGGAGGGGTGTGGTGGGGAGGGATGTGGTGGCCTAGTGGGGTGCCCGGGTGTGGTCCTTGTATATTTGAGTTTGACTTAAGTTTGTAATTTATACATGGCCAGCAACTTAAGATTGGTTGTTTTCATGTTTTTTTTTTCTAGGTTTTGTTTTTAATGACAGATCAACCTCAAAATCCTAAGCCACGAAAAGTTCAAAAGAAAGTAAATTCATATTTTCTAAAAAATGATGTTGTTGTGGGTGATATTCCAAGTTCGGTTGTGGAAGAACCTTCTTCAGTACGAGTTGAGTGTCGGGAAATTGATGTTAATCACATTGAACGGGATCCGGGAAAACGCCCTGCAATCTAGTCATATTCTATTAATGAGCGTGATGAAGTTCGAAGAAAATATATACATTATGGTCCTTATCAACCAAAATTAGAAGAGTATCCAACGCATCTTTATGGAGATCAAGATCGTAGATTTAATGGGAAGTGGTTTGAAAAATATCCTTGGCTTGAGTACTCTGGTGAGAATGATAAGGCATTTTGTTTTCCATGCTTTCTTTTTTATAGCAGTCCTTCGAGGCATTCTTTGTTCACTTCTTATGGGTTTGACAATTGGAGAAGGATCGGTGAAGTTCAATGTTGCTTTAAAAAGCATGTAGGGAAGACCGACTCCCCACATCACAAGTCTATGCAAGATATGTTGGGCTAAAAACATGTGTGTAGACATATTGATCAAGTCATGAATCCACAACCGCCAGAATTGATACAGCAAAATCGGTTGCAGCTCAAGGCTACTATAGAGGCTGTAAGATTGTTAGCAAAGCAAGCACTTGCATTTAGAGGTGATGTTGAATCTGCTGAGTCATCTAATCGTGGAAATGTTGTTGAGATGGCGGATTCCTATAGGAGAATGAATGAGGAAGTTGCAAAAATCACCTTAGAAAATGCCCCTCGAAATGCTACTTATACTTCACCAAGGATTCAAAAAGAAATTCTGAGTATTCTTGTCAATAGAGTTAGAAGAAAAATTAGTGAAGAGGTTGGGGAGGCTAAGTTTTGTTTGCTTGTTGATGAAGCACTTGATGAATCAAGGAAGGAACAAATGGCAATTATCTTGAGATTTGTTGATTCTCATGGGTTTGTTCGTGAACGATTCTTCTATGTTGTAAGTGTTAGCGATACTTGTGCTGGAACTCTTAAGAGTAAGATAGACAATGTTCTTACTGAATACAATCTTCAAGTTGAAAATTTGCGTGGTCAAGGATATGATGGTGCTAGCAACATGCGTGGTGAGTGGAATGGGTTGCAAGCACTATTTTTACAAAAGTGTCCATATGCATACTATGTAAATTGTTTTGCCCATCGCCTACAACTAGCTTTAAATGCTGCAGCTAAAGATATGGGTGTTGTCTATTTATTCTTTCAAATGCTGACTAGTATCATTAATGTTGTTGACTCATCTGCTAAGCGTGTTTCTGAGTTAAAATCTATTCAAGAAGTTGAAGTTGTTGAACAAATTGCTGCTGGGGAACTTGAAACTGGAAAGGGAGCTAATCAGACATGCAATTTGGAAAGAGCTAGAGCTACAAGGTGGAGCTCAAGGTATTATTCTATCAAGAACTTGATGAAATTGTATAACTCAACTAGTTCAATTTTGAAAAACATGATAGATAATGGACTCAATGGAAAAATACGTGGAGAGGCTTTAGGTGCTTCTAAAGCTCTAAGATCATTTGACTTTGTGTTTTGCTTATTGTTGTTGGACAAAACTATGGGAATCACAAATGCTTTTTGTAAGTCGCTGCAAGAACAGTCTCAAGAGATCATAAATGCTATGAATCTAGTTTCTAGTATGAAGGGTCGTCTTAAAAAGTTGAGAGAAGATGGTTGGGTTGATTTCTTTGCTAGTCTTATATCGTTTTGTGACGCACATACAATTGATGCTCCAGATTTTAGTGCTCGCCAAATGGAAGGTACGGGTCGTCTTTCTCAACAACAAAATTGTGTCACTATTGAGCATTATTATCGTGTTGAAATATTCAATGCTGTAATTGATTTTCAATTGATGGAACTAAACAGTAGATTCAATGAGCAAACAAGAGAACTCCTGATTCTTAGTTCTGCATTGGATCCTCGATTTGATTTTCAATCATTTGACATTGACAAAATTTTTTGTTTGGCTGAGAAATTTTATCCTCATGATGTGCCTGATTTGAATGATCTAAGAGACCAGTTGGAGCATTTTGAGTATCAATTCTTTGAACTTTCAGAATTTCAAGATTTATGCACCCTTTCTGAGTTATGTCAAGAATTTGTTAACACAAGGACCCCATTGTTGTTGATTAAGAGACTAGTCCGTCTAGTGATGACTCTTTCTGTTTCTACGGCTACAACAGAGAGAGCATTTTCAGCCATAAAGCTCATTAAGAACCGACTTCGAAGCAAGATGAGTGATGATTTTCTTGTAGATTTAATGACAATGCATATTGAGAGAGAAATTGTTGATACTATTGATTCAAATTTGGTTATAGATGAGTTTTATGCTTCAGGTAACCGAAGAGCACAACTTAAGTAGTTGAATTTGTATTGACATTGAATATTTAACTTTGAATTGTTTCAATTTTCTATTGTTAAATTTGGGTGACAAAATACATCTTGTGGATGATATTTTGACAAGTGTTATGCAATTGAGATATTCCATCAAAACAAAGTAAACTCTGCCAAATTTTTGAGAATAATTTTTCTTGCCAGCATAAGATAAATTTAGCACACCTCAAATTTAATTCCTGGTTCCGTGCCTAGGCAGAGTGTTACCTCTATCCAGAATTCCAGATGCTGCTTCAGTTTGTTCTTGTTCTTCTTCACCAATGACCCTTACAATATCCTTTACACTTTAACCCCATACAATATGAAACAAGCTACTATCTTTTATCTTTTCCTCTTTCAAATTCACAGGCTTGAAGCTTTCTGGGCTTTGAAGAAAGTCAATGTCATTAGATCGAGCATGATTACGTACATAGGCTATTCATAATTGATAACATCCTCATCGTTTTCAGGATTATGCAGACTAATTGATCAAATCCTTTAATAGCTGGGAGTTTTTGAATTTTTTTTTTTATCTGTCTCGCGCTCATGCATAAATTGTTAGTTAATGAATCCCAGAATTTGAATTTTTTTTCAAAGCTTGACATCATTCTCGAGATGAAGGCAAACAATAGATAAAGTGTTTGAATTTCATATCTGCTTATTCTTTAAGATGAAGACCTTGATCGAATTCATTGCTTGAAGAAGCTTGTGACGTCGGTGAGAGAGAAAAATCTTCTTTCGGGTATTTTCCGTATTTGCGAGTTTTAAGGCTGGCCAACAATTTGACATTTGGGAAACACCACAGGTGTTGTGATGATTCAATCCAAAATTGTAGAAAAATTATATGAAAGAGTTCATATAATATACTGCAATTCATATTCTTCTGCAGTTGTTTATGAAAGAGCGGTGAAGTGTTTATTGTGGGTATTTCAGAGTTATCAAAAAATTTGATGCCGTTAAGAGGTTGGAAGTTACAACCTGCGTATTCTAGCTGCCTCCGGCATTTATACCCTCTGACTAATAATATTCTAGCTTGAGAAATCAAGAAAGATCAACATTAATGGATCATACGAACTATCGTTCTCAGGCTTTAGGCAGTGGTTCTTATCAGTAGCCATCATCTCTAATCAGTCGTCTCTCTTTCAGGTAAGTAGTCTTCTTCCCTTTATTAAGGTACCTGTTTCACACGTTTATTTTTAGAAAAATGGATGTTTGAAAAACCAACTTCTCTATCTTCCAATCATTTTGCTCGGTTACTTTTCGAAGAATAAGAATCGGATGGCAAGTTGAGGATTAATGTGGAGAAACCTGGACGACTTCTTATTTTATTCCCTATGGCTTGGTATGAAGAGTTCGAAGCACATAATAAGGTTAGTTGGTACTTGTGTGGCTGCTGTGAAGACAAGACAGTGAGTAGTTGGACATAGCCATATGTGTACTTATAGTTTGGGGCCCGGTAAAAAAAGAAAAAAAAAGACTCTATTAACCTACTCCTAAGAGCAACTCCAACAGCTTCCCTATTTTATAGATTTCTACATTTATTACAACAATAAAATATTCTACATTTAAAACAAATCTAAAATAACGGCTAGTTTACAACGGCTATTTCTAACAACTCCTTTCACCGGGTCTAAACCAATATTGAGCCATGCAAATACAAGAAGTCTGTCTTCTTCGATTGTGAAGTTGGCTTATCTTTGTGCTTTCTTGCTGCTAGGTGCATGTGGTGTCTCTTCGTAAGTGTAAACTTCATTTGTAGGAGTCTCTTCATAAGTGCAATATTCATATGGTGAATGAGCATAAGTAGAACCATTGGAGTGATACTAACTTGCCGGGAAATTGTGTGGTTCATTAAGGTCACTTAGGGCTGATTCGTTGTTAAGGAGGTTAGTGAAATTCAATGGCATCGAAGCCATCTGAAAAAATTAAACAAGGCAAAGGCTGGTAATCCATCTATATGAGAAAAGTACTCATAAAATTAAACACGGCAGAGGTACACATTAAGTACAATATCAATGGTATAAGCTGTGAATATTGAAGGAAGAAAACAATGGGACCTGCAACCAGATTTGCTACTGGTCAATGAAGAAAAAAAAAAGCGGCAATATGCATTTATAATACTCCTTTGTATTGAATATGTAAAATATTGAGTATCATCATGATTTGGTCGATTCAATGATATTTAGTTCGGTGATAAAAGAGGTCTTAAGTTTATAGGCCCCCACTAAACATAAATTATGTAAAATGGTCAGCTAACCGAACATTTATCTGGTCGATCGATCTAATTTCATGAGTGATATATATTCATTTATTATATTATTTCGTATGTGATGCCGCAAGAAATTATATATTTCCGGCTGTATACACGTGCGATATCCAGATTAATAATTTGGAAGTTGATGTACTTTAGTCTCAAATTTCAATAAATAAAGAGAATAAAAGTTAGAAAATTGTCTGCAGTAATTTTGAATTTAAATTGTGTTTCTCACCCACTTTTTTTTTCTAATTTTTTTTATTTAATTTTGGTATTTTACTGTAATGACATTTTAGATGCTCTTTACATGATATAAAATAATTTAATCAAAGGACATATATGACAATCCAAATTTTGGTGATGCCTTTGACATGAAAAGAACGGCTTCCATTTATATTAGTGGTGATATGATTTCATGCTTAGTAATTGACCCTATAATAGTATGGACTCAGATAGTAAGGTATCCGGAGCTTAGTGTCATTAATTAAGGTATTCACTCGCATATATCTCTTTAGTCTTCGATCAAGATTCTGAATTGAGCTTTAATGGAATCTTATTCCATTTACTTAAAAAAAAAAAATCCTGAACCTGAGCTAGGCCTCATCATATGGCCCTTGGGCCCAAAGCCCGCCCTAAGCCGGCCCGGCCCGGCCTTTCCATTACTACTTACCTACTGTTATTCTTTCAACATAAATACATTGACTAACTTAGGCATCGGAGAAGAGAAGACCGCCCAAAGCGGTCTCCCTCTAACGCCCTTTGTATGTTACCTGACAGGTAGCGGAAGCTCTGAGAATATCATAAGTAGCGGTCCGCCCATCGGATCAGCGTTAACCGAGACTTGGGCCACCACTCAATCTTAAACATTAACATTGGCGCCGTCTGTGGGAATCCTTGAACAAAAGGTCATCCCACCACAACAATCACCATGACTAATGGTAGCGGGGGAAACGCTGAGGAGCAAGCGGATCAGTCTGCCAATCCCCATCCCACTAACCCCACTACTAACATTAACCCAACGGTTAACGTTAACAGAGCACTATTCAATACTCCGGTCAACCCCAGCGTGGAACCCCAGGGCTTATCCCAGGTCCCGCTGACTCAAACTGCAGCGGAGACCGGACCGGGCAGCAATCACCCACCAGGCCAAGATCTCGCCGCTATGTATGAGCTGGCATTAGTGAACCTCTACAAGGCAAACAGGGAGCGCGAACAAGAGCACAGAGAGAAGGTCGAGGCCCAAAAGTAGGTGGCCACACTGATGTCAAAATTCTACGAACTAAAAAGGCGCTGGAGGCAAAAGCTAACCCAGCGCAGAGTAAGCAATCGAGGAGCACCAGACGTAGTCGACCCAATACCGACTAATTGGTATCCGTACCAATCATACAAATGCAGATACCGTTGAACCCACCAGAACTCTTGGGAATGGGCCCACCTCCATTGCCCCGCCTAATGATGGAACAGGAAGCGGAGTCACAGCGGCACACCAACCGCTCTGCAGCTAGGGTTAGAACTGAAGGTAATCCACCTGTCCCCAGACGGGAACTGGTCCAACGGAATCTCCAGGCGAGGCCCTGTGGCGACGCAATTGCCCTAATCCTGGAAAGGATGCAGCAACTAGAGCAAAGGCTAATCCGGGTGGAGGCAGGCGCCCCAGCGCCAAGTCCAAATCCACTATTTGCATCCAGACCAGGACCATTCACAGCCAGGATCTTGCAAGCCGTCAGACCAGCACATGCAAAGACACCAAAGATGCTACATTATGGTAGCATGACTGATCCCTTTGTCCATATGGACACCTTCAAAAAATTCACTAACAACAAGGGATTTGATGACACCACCCTCTGCCACTTGTTCAACGAAACGTTGGATAGTGAGGCAATGAGTTGGTTATTTGACTGCCCACCAGGATCCATCGACTCATTCTACGCACTATCAAACGCTTTCCTTTCTAGGTTCATCCTGTTGGCCGCCAGGCATCACAACACAACTCAGCTGTTCAATGTCAAGCAGGGCGCCGATGAAACATTGAAGGCAATCGTCACCAGGTGGAGAGTGACAGCATCTCAATGCCGCAATCATGATAAAACAATGGCATTAGCAGCCTTCAAGAATGGACTCCTCAAAGGACCATTTCTCTATCACCTCAATTACAATCATCCAAATGCCGCATATGACCACGTCATGGGTGAGGCAGTCATCCATGCACAGGCCGAATTCACATATGGAGAAACCCCACCATCACCGCCAACACCGGCAAAGTCCACTCAACCCTCCTCCAGCCATCAGGAGACCACTAACAAAACCTCTGCTACGCCGCCAACTGATAAGAAGAGAGAGTGGCAACAAGGAAACTACCAGAGCAAGCGGCAGAAGAACCAGCATTACAACAAGGGCAACCGCTCATCCTATGGGGATAACCCTAACAAACAGACGGAGTCCTCCCAGCGGTACTTAGTGTTTACAGTCCTCACAGCCTCATATGAAGAGATACACGACCAGTGTAAAGACCAGATCCCACCGCCACCCCCAAGGAAGTACCCAAGAATGGGAAAACCAAGAAACACTGGCAAGTGGAGTAAATACCATGAGGAAAACGGTCACAACACCAACAACTGCAACTTTCTCAAAACATCTATTGAGATTTTGTATCGTGATGGTAAGATGGAACAGTTCAAGGTGTGCCAACCGACACCTGTGGTCGATAACATCGAGCCCATGCACCGCATGAACACCATCGACGGCGGTGCTTCAATCACCAACATGTCTCATAGGGCAAGAAAGCGTTATGCACGCGCTAACCACCCAAAGAAATTTGCAACATCCGCTATGAGAGATCGGCTAAACTCTGTTGTGGACATCATTGAGTAGAAAAATATGTGCAAAAATGATATCTCATACTCCCAAGTATAGGAGGTCAAGTTTTAGTAAAGGGAAAAAGTAAGAGTATCGTACCTAAGGGATTGAGTAACTCTACCCTAACTAGATTACCGCGAAAATAAAACCTAGAAAACACATGTGAGTCTATCTTTTTACAAATTAACAGTCTCGACCCTTTGGAAGCCAAAACTATCAATAATGATATTTACAATGGTAAAGTGGTGTATCGACTTTGTTGATTTTAATTTCTATAAAGTAAAATAAGTTGCACAAAAATAAACTAAGCCAATAAAAATAGAGACTTTGATCAATGAGATAAATAGGAGCATAGGAATTTGCACCTAGCCTCCCTCATTCATATAATGTAAATCCATTTTCTAATAATAACATGCTTTGATAAATTTCCCCTCGGTTTTCACTAGAGAAACCGAGATACCAACTAATCATGCAACCTAACCATGTCGCTAGAGCAAAGCTAGATCACACAACCTTAATCCCATTTACATTCGCTAAAACATAAAAGGGCTTTGATATCGTAAAGCCTAAGGCCTCTCGACTTTTAAACTCACTGCACCAAGCATTAATTTTAAGGTAAGAAACCCAAGCAGTCTAGTTCTTCCCGTAAGAATAAGCTAGACCACCACCCTATTAGCTACACATGCGTCTAGGTTACAAAAGATTGTCAAGCTTAAGTTTCCGATTTCATTAATTCCTACAATATGCTTCTAGGTGACAAATCCAAAAACATATGTAAGAAAGCATTAAAGTAAAGTAGCTAAAGGATTCAAAACACGTATATTCATCAAAAACATGGCATCACATTGTTTTATACATGAGTTTGGCTAGGGCTAAGTCCTAGCCCCAAATTTATTCTACTCACAACCCATAACTACATAAACTAAAGCCATAAACTTGTAAAGCATCAAGTAAAGAGAGAGAAGAGTAGAGAAAGGAAGGAATACCCACGGGTTTGATTCCAAAAAGATCCAAACCGTACCTCTAAGAACAATTTCTATCCTCCAAGATGCAAAACAAAGTGAGAAATGCTTCCTAGTATGGTATCTTTGGTTTCTAATAAGAGAAAGGAACCAAAAACACCATACAATTCCACAAAATCTCTTAAAACTAGGATGAACAAGGCTAGAATATATGAAACTAGAATTGTGATTGATCATAAGTGTATAGGTACTTCGGTTTTGGTAAGGAAAAACCAAGAACCCAAGAAGCTATACACCTATCTCTACACAAAGCTAGGAAACTATGAACTAAAACTCAAAACTAGAGAGAAACTATGCTAAAACTAGAGAAAAGAGAGATTTTGGTGTTGCAAAATGAGAGACTAGAAGGGTGAACAGTTTTGGGGAGAGAAAATGGGCTATTTAAAGGCCAAGGCAATTCAAATCAAGGGTGGAGATCAAAAGGAATGAAGGGCTAGATGTGATTGACAAATGTGTAAGCACAAAATGTGGATCAAGTTTTTAACTCTACATAGAAATGGCCTAGAAAGCCCATAGATATTTTGGTGGAGAAGAAAAAATAAGGGTACAAGGGTCATAGTGTAGGGGAACAAGGTAATAAATAGGAGACAAATGTGTAAAGTGTAAGAATTGGATCACTTGTCATCTTTCAACTTTTGAATTTCAAAATAATCTAGACCTAAAGTCTTCCCACCTAAAGTCTCTAACCCTAATCAGCTCTTTCCTGTCCTCCACCCATGTTCTTGGCCGGCCAACTCGGCCGGAAAAGTCCGGAATCCGGCGTTGACCACCGTTGACCTATTTTTTTGTCCGTTTGTGCATTTTCTTCTCCTTTCTTCCTTCAATTGAATCTCCACCGAAAGTTCAGAATTGGCCTTTGACTTCTTCATACCAAATGTTCCTCCTTGAGTGTAGATAATTAAGGTAAAATTTCAGAGCTTATTTCGCCGTGGTTTGGCCAAAAATGCTGCCGGAATAAGTACAGGTTTGGTTTTGCAGTTTTCATCTTTTAGTCAGAAATTTGGGCCTATCTTTTGAAGCCCTTCCACTCCGAACTAGCTCTTTCACTCTGCATAATAAATGATCTTTAGGATGTCTATAATGGATCTAGAAAGTTTCAACTCATTTGAAGTTCATTTGGTTTGCGGCCGCTGCTCCTTCCTTGCCTAGCTCGGTTTCTCCTTGCCGGAGTAGGAAAATGTGTTAAAGTTGACTTTTTAGTGCATTTCCAAGCTTCTCCAACATTTCCTAGCATGAGAAGGAAAACATAATAAACATATATAAATAAACACAAAGATTAAGCAAAAGTGAAAGATTAGGGGAATAATTAGTAGGTAATTATAGACCTAACAAAATACCTCACACTTACAGTTTGCTTGTCCTCAAACAAAAACATAAATTAAACTAGCATGAACAAACTAAAAGGCTTACTTGCATCCTTGATGAGTTTAACCATTTTCCCTCAGAGAACCATGACTTAGTGAAATGATTTTCAATTGAACAAGTTTAGAAACCAAATTTTCAAAATGCAAAGCTAATAATTGGATTTGGAAAGTCGTGCTCAACATAATATATTGAATGCATATGCCATGTGTGCCACCGTAAATGATTCACATGAGATTAACTTGAGCCGCATTTGTCTAACCATCAAACTCACATTGATATCACACATTTTCACTCAAGTGTTTAATGGTTAGTGTTTGCAGTAAAAAACAATTCAATTGACATGGTTTCCATAGGCTTGCTCTTCCATGTTTTCGCCACATGATCATTGCATGAGTTCTCTTGGATCACAAGGTCTTTTATTTAGGTTGTAATGGGGCATAGGTGAGGGGTTAAAGAAATGAAGGGAAAGGTAAGTACAAATTCTAAGTCTCCTAGTAAGCAATTCTCTTGTTGAGTACCTTTTTCTCTTGGCTCTAAGTGCTTTGTAAAACCTCCTTTTCTTTTCCACAAACCCAAAAACTAAAGGACTACAAAAAACTATTATTCCCCTTTTTGTACAACCCACACTCTTTTTGTAATTTTTTTTTTTCACTCACACTATTTTTGCACAACACTTTTTCTGTTTCTTTGTTTTCATTTTCTTTCTTTTTTTTCTTTTGGTGACCCTAGTCCATATTGACTTTGAATAATTCTTTTGATATTTGGAACACATTTCTAGGGTCACCCTTTTCTTTTCATGGCTACAACCCGTAGCTCACACACACAATACTCTATCCACCTCACACTTATTCTTTTGCACACTTCTCAAACCCATTTACAAGCACCAAACTTACAATAGGACTCATATTTCTTACCACTTGGCTTAGAAATGGTAGGAAAAGTGTTTAAGTTTTTAAAAAGGTAGACATTTGTGGTAGTGAAGAAATGAAAAGGCTAACACAATTTACTGAGGCTCAAATTGGCTAACTAATGAATTTTAAACATTTAGGACAAAAGCTATTTGGCCATGGTGGATTCCTAATGCCTTGGTCTTCCCCAATAACAACTCATGCTTGATATAAAGTCTCGAAAGATTTGGAGCAAGTTCTAGATTACATGCACAATGAATTGATCACACAATGAAAGAACAAGTGCATTTTTGACTATGTATGCACACTTTTTGGCTCAAAATCTCACATAATTAGGCATAGATAGTTTCAACAAATTTAGTCATTATCTTTCCCACATGAATGCATCTAAAATGACATAGGCAATATGAGTTTAAATACATGTGAGCACAAAACGCCAAATCCATTTATTAAATAAGCATTTATCTTCAATCGCTAAACATGCTCAAAATCAATCAATCCAATTAGACATAAGTTCGGCCTCATCCTTGGGGGTTATTTTGTTTAAGAAACCAAGCGAGCAAGCCAAAATCTTTTTGCATTTTTCAAAATTTTTCAATTTTTATGAATTTTTCAATAAGGGTAACAAATGAAGAAAAGGATAAGGAATGTAATTACTTAGCCTTAACACCTCGCACTTAAATCACACATTGTCCTCAATGTGCCATTATGAACAATTGTGAATCATGTGCAAAGCGTAGGACCAAATAAAAACTTCCTAATGCTAGTCAACATAATTTATTAACAAACTAAACATTGGCTTAATAAGCACCTCACACTTAAAACATCATATAGTCCTTAATGTATAATGAAGCTATTAAGATCCTATCGATGTTTTGGGGAGCATGCATCATAAAAGGCCAAGACTAGCATCAAAACAATTAAACTAACTACAAGGCAAGAGAGATAAGATAGCCATCTCACACTTGAACTTTGGATAATCCTTTCAATAAAAGCTAAATCTTTTGTGTCTTATCCATTGACCAAGGGTGAAATATCTATCCAAACCTCTTGAAGCCACAAATTTATTAACATAAAAATACATAAACACAACTAATCATGCTTAGGAAAGATAAAAGTGAGAGATTAGAAAGCGCAAACTCTTTGAAGGTCCTCCGATTAGCTACATAATGCATGTCATGCTCTCGGCCACTTCACCCTTCCAAACTCTTAAGCTTCATCTTGGTTTATTTTGTCTTCATCTTGGAGTCCGCCAATCCGGGTTTTAGTTTAAGGACATTAACAAGGTCCATAATGCCTCAACTTAAAACTTTAACTATTTCTAGAAAATTAGAATTTGTAATTAGAAAAGAAAAAAGGGAAAAGAAATCCAAATTTGGGTGTTGTCTAACACTCAACAGTTCGGTAAGTCCTCATGAAATACGACCAGGTAAGAGTAGGAAGATATTTTGGTGGAGCCGAAGCTCACTTGATTACACTTCTCTCATTCAAATCTTACCTAGACATCGTATCCAATTGGATGAGCCTACTTGTGAAGAGTGAATAAACTCGACGTTACCAAGATGGAATCCAAATCCTATTTACTTAAAAACTACAAGCTCTAGTCAAATTCCAATTGGAAAGAAATAAGTCAAGGCACTATTTATTTAAATAACAAATTTTACATAAGTAACAAAAAGGTGAAATTGCACAAGTAACAAGCAAATAGCAAATAGGCAAGACTATCTTACTAATTTCAATACGCACAATTTAGTCTTTTTCTCACCATAATTTACAAATTTACTTACCCAAAGTACTTATAGCAATTTTGAAAATTAAACTACCACACAAAAACTACCAAATAATTAAAGAAAAAAGTAAAGGTAGACTAAAAAAATTGGGTTCTCTAGTCCCACGGCAACCTAATAGGGATTGAGTTTTACCTCAATCCCCGGCAACAGCACCAAAAACTTGTTGTAGACATCATTGAGTAGAAAAATATGTGCAAAAATGATATCTCATACTCCCAAGTATAGGAGGTCAAATTTCAATAAAGGGAAAAAGTAAGAGTATCGTACCCAAGGGATTGGGTAACTCTACCCTAACTAGATTACCGCGAAAATAAAACCTAGAAAACACATGTGAGTCTAACTTTTTACAAATTAATAGTCTCGACCCTTTGGAAGCCAAAACTATCAATAATGATATTTACAATGGTAAAGTGGTGTATCGGCTTTGTTGATTTTAATTTCTATAAAGTAAAATAAGTTGCACAAAAATAAACTAAGCTAATAAAAATAGAGACTTTAATCAATGAGATAAATAGGAGCATAGGAATTTGCACCTAGCCTCCCTCATGCATATAATGTAAATCCATTTTCTAATAATAACATGCTTTGATAAATTCCCCCTCGGTTTTCGTCAGAGAAACCGAGATACCAACTAATCATGCAACCTAACCATGCCGCTAGAGCAAAGCTAGATCACACAACCTTAGTCCCATTTACATTCGCTAAAACATAAAAGGGCTTTGATGTCGTAAAGCCTAAGGCCTCTCGACTCTTAAACTCACGGCACCAAGCATTAATTTTAAGATAAGAAACCCAAGCAATCTAGTTCTTCCCGTAAGAATAAGCTAGACCACCACCCTATTAGCTACACATGCTTCTCGGTTACAAAAGATTGTCAAGCTTAAGTTTCCGATTTCATTAATTACTACAATATGCTTCTAGGTGACAAATCTAAAAACATATGTAAGAAAGCATTAAAGTGAAGTAGCTAAAGGATTCAAAACACGTATATTCATCAAAAACATGGCATCACATTGTTTTATACATGAGTTTGGCTAGGGCTAAGTCCTAGCCCCAAATTTTAGTCCTAGCCCCAAATTTATTCTACCCACAACCCATAACTACATAAACTAAAGCCATAAACTTGTAAAGCATCAAGTAAAGAGAGAGAAGAGTAGAGAAAGGAAGGAATACCCACGGGTTTGATTCCAAAAAGAACCACACTGTACCTCTAAGAACAATTTCTATCCTCCAAAATGCAAAACAAAGTGAGAAATGCTTCCTAGTATGGTATCTTTAGTTTCTAATAAGAGAAAGGAACCAAAAACACCATACAATTCCATAAAATCTCTTAAAACTAGGATGAACAAGGCTTGAATATATGAAACTAGAATTGTGATTGATCAAAAGTGTATAGGTACTTCGGTTTTGGTAAGGAAAAACCAAGAACCCTAGAAGCTATACACCTATCTCTACACAAAGCTAGGAAACTATGAATTAAAACTCAAAACTAGAGAGAAACTATGCTAAAACTAGAGAAACGAGAGATTTTGGTGTTGCAAAAATGAGAGACTAGAAGGGTGAACAGTTTTGGGGAGAGAGAATGGGCTATTTAAATGCCAAGACAATTCAAATCAAGAGTGGAGATAAAAAGGAATGAAGGGCTAGATGTGATTGACAAATGTGTAAGCACAAAATGTGGATCAAGTTTTTAACTCTACATAGAAATGACCTAGAAAGCCCATAGATATTTTGATGGAGGAGAAAAAGTAAGGGTTGAAGGGTCATAGTGTAGGGGAACAAGGTAATAAATAGGAGACAAATGTGTAAAGTGTAAGAATTGGATCACTTGTCATCTTTCAACTTTTGAATTTCAAAATAACCTAGACCTAAAGTCTTCCCACCTAAAGTCTCTAACCTTAATCAGCTCTTTCCTGTCTTCCACCCATGTTCTTGGCCGGCCAACTCGGCCGGAAGAGTCCGGAATCCGGCGTTGACCACCGCTGACCTATTTCTTTGTCCGTTTGTGCATTTTCTTCTTCTTTCTTCCTTCAATTGAATCTCCACCGAAGGTTCCGAATTGGCCTTTGACTTCTTCATACCAAATGTTCCTCCATGAGTATAGATCATTCAGGTAAAATTTCAGAGCTTAGTTCGCCGTGGTTTAACCAGAAATTGTGCCGGAACAAGTACAAGTCCGGTTTTGCAGTTTTCATCTTTTAGTCAGAAATTTTTGCCTATCTTTTGAAGGCCTTCCACTTCGAACTAGCTCTTTCACTCTTCATAATAAATTATCTTTTGGATGTTTATAATGGATCTGGAAAGTTTCAACTCATTTGAAGTTCATTTGGTCAGCCTGCCGCTGCTCCTTCCTTGCCTAGCTCGGTTTCTCCTAGCCGGAGTAGGAAAATGCGCTAAAGTTGACTTTTTAGTGCATTTCCAAACTACTCCATCATTTCCTAGCATGATAAGGAAAACATAATAAATATATATAAATAAACACAAAGATTAAGCAAAAGTGAAAGATTAGGAGAATAATTAGTAGGTAATTATGGACCTAACAAACTCCCAAAGACTGGTTGGGAACCCATTACCTTCTCGAAGGAAGAGAAGCGCAGAGTGCATCTATCCCACAACGATCCATTATTGATCGTCACCATGCTCGATAAATGGTCAGTGGGAAGGGTCCTTGTTGACAGCGGATCCGCTGTAAATGTCATATTCAATGGTTGCTATAACCAACTCCAGCAGAATAGAAAATTACTCGAAGATCATGAGCCATTGCTCAGCTTCTCCGGTGACATCACGCAACCACTTGGTTCTGACTACATGCGTCTGGTCATCGGCGTTAGTCCATGCACAGTGGAAATACATACGAAGTTCATCGTTGTCAATTGCTTCCGTTCATATAATGCCATCATTGGTCGACCGACACTCAACAAGCTTAGGTGCATCATAGCCGGATACATGCTTCTCATGAAATTCCCTACACCCAACGGGACAGGCTGTGTGAAAAGAAGTCAACAGTTGGCACGAGAATGTTATTCAACGACTGTGGCACGGTCGACGCACCTCCATGAGATCCTAACTGTAGGAAACCATGCAACGGCACCAAACATTTTTGAAGACCCTAGTGATGATGAGGGCAAATATGTAAAAAAGGAGCCCGTCAACCCAGAAACATCCTTGCAGATTATCAGCATCTCCGACGAGCACCCTGAGTGAACAGTCCGCATAGGCGCTTAACTATCCCCAGAGATAGCGGCAGAACTCACTCAGTTTCTACGTGACAACGCCACCATCTTTGCATGGTCCTACGCTGATATGCTGAGCATATCCCCTGAGATCATCACGCATAAGCTGAGCATCAAACCATCCTTCTACCCGGTCAAGCAGCGGCGAAGGGCCTTCAATGAAGAGAGGTATCGTGCAATAAGGGAGGAGGTTGCCAAGCTTCAAGGCATTAGGTTCATCCACCAGGTTAATTATCCCCAGTGGATTTCCAACTTGGTCATGGTCAAGAAACCTAGTGGAAAGTGGCGGATGTGTGTCGACTTCAAAGGTCTTAACAAGGCATGTCCCAAGGATAGCTTCTCGCTACCCCGCATTGATCAACTGGTCGATGCAATCGCTGGACACGAGCTGCTCAGCATGATGGATGCCTTCTCCGGCTATAATCAGATCAAGATGCACCCCGGCGACCAGGAATGCACCACCTTCACCACCGACAAGGGCGTATACTGTTACAATGTCATGCCTTTTGGTTTGAAGAACGCCAGTGCAACTTATCAGCGGTTGATGAATACCATGTTCGTTGAGCATCTCGACAAGATAATAGAGGTATACGTGGACGATATGTTAGTCAAAAGCATCAAAGCCAGCGGACACGTGGCAAACCTCATAATCGTATTCGCTATCCTCTTGGCTTATGGTATGCGCCTCAACTAGGAAAAATGCTTCTTTGGCGTCACCGCTAGGAAATTTCTGGGCTACATCGTCAGTGAACGGGGCATAGAGGCCAATCCTGACAAGGTGCAAGCCATCCTCAACATGAAGGCTTCAGAATGGAAGGTGCACGTTCAGAGCCTCCAAGGCAAGCTAACCGCCCTCTCTCGGTTCATCTCCAGACTTACTGACAGGTGCCTCCCATTTTTCAAAGTTTTGAAGAGGACCCACAAGAAAGTAATTGACTGGACACCAGATTGTGAAGCGGCATTCCAGAGCTTGAAGGAATACTTGGCATCAGTCCCACTTCTTTCCATTCCTGTACCAGGGGAGGTACTGTACATCTACTTGGCGGTATCACCATCAGCGGTAAGCTGCGCCATTGTACTACGAGAAGGCCAAGAGGAGCTCCCAGTTTTTTACGCCGGTAGAGGCATGAACGGGGTGGAGATAAGATATACCCCCCTAGGGTTGAGGGCTACTGCTCTGTGACCAATAGCGAAGGCATCAGCCTCAACAAATACCTCCTCGAGAAGAAACGACACAAGGCCCATTTGCACAACTTGCAAAACAAGCAACGGGCCGGGTATCATATTTCTACAACGCCAGAGTCAAAGCCTGGAACCTCCAAAATAGTGGAAGTCGTTAGCCCCGACACCTTCTACTTAATGGACAAGGATGGCGTCAGAACAACTCAACCTTGGAAAACCGTACACCTTCGGTACTATTACAAATAGTCATGCCGCTACCCAAGAGCATCTTGACTTAGCTAAATTTTTGTTCAATATTTAGGTAAGGGAAGCTACCCAACGGGTACAAGCCTGCTTTTGTAAACGTTGATCTGTCACCTATCAATGAAACCAGGAATTATTCAAACCATTATCACCAAGTCCAAGTACAAGAGTTAACTGGTAACGCCTACAATATTCGGCGGACCAAGTCCGCTACATCATGCACTTGGAACAATTTTAATTCCTTTAATGTTTTGTTGATTAGCAAAAGCACAAGTCAAAACTCTGGCGGTATAACAACATTCAAACAACACAATCATGTTATCAAGCAACAATAACACTTTGAAAATTTCAGTAAAACAACATCTCATTTACCTAGGGTCGGGACTCCCCGCCCAAAAATATTGTCACATTACAAAAAAAAAAAAAATTTGCCTCAGCGGCATTACAAAGAGCTACAGAGAAGTCTTCACGGATTCTTGGGAGCGGCGGCGACATCCTCACCCTCCAATGGTGGTTGTTGCCCGGCCAGGCGGCTCATCTGATCAGACCCACGAGCGGTAGGGCTTAGCGTCACCATGGTACCATCTGCTTGGGTGTGGGGGCCATGAAGTCAGCACGGGAAATTTCATATTGAGTAGGAGGTGGGGTCCTCTGAGAGTCATCCGCCGGATTCTCACCACTCTCTCCACTACCTGAGCGAGCACCCTCAGCTTGAGTAGGAACCACACTACTCGCAGGTTCCCGCTGACCCGACGACCAGGTGGATTGGGACGCTTTCACCCAGTCAATGGCGCCCTTCTTGTTCAGCAGGTCCAAGTTGGCAGCAGCACCAACCTTAGCCGCCTCCATCAGCGCTTCCTTATACGCCGACCATTGCTTGAATGATTCCACGGCGGCGGCCTCTGGTGGCTTTTCTCATTCCCCAGCCGAGCGACTTCAACCTCAAACTTTTGTAGCTCCGCGAATTTGACGGCAGTATCCCGCTGGAGGATCTCAGCCTTCTTAGCCTTCGCCACTAGCTGGTTCTTCAGCAGGGCAATATCTTGCTCCAGCTGGGATACGCGGTCGTTCCGCTCGATGTCCCGCTCAATGGCAACACTCAGCTTGTCGCGGGCATCCAAAGCATCACACTCCGCCTTGGTCAAGCGCCGCTGGATATCCGCCAGCTTGTCTTGGGCCTCCTTCAGCTCCCCTTAGAGGTTTTTGACCTCCTCCCTCAGTTGCCGCTCAATCTGAGGCTGGCTCAACGCCGCCAGGAACAGCTCATGCAGCCAACAGATAGGTGCCCAAATGCCTAGCTGAACTGCGATTGTTGAACAGCGGTCGAGCCAACGGTCCCATCCAACCAGCCAAACCCTAGCCGCTCACAAAGATGAAACAGGAACTCCCGCTCAGGATAAGTCAGAAACTCTGCATAGGCAGAGAATGAGTCTAGACTACCCTGCGGCACCTCTCCAGACACAACCACAGTCACCTACTGTGAAGCTTGCTTGGCTTTCTTCTGTTGGCGGGCCCCGATGGTCTCCGCGTCAGCGACCTCATCTTCCTCGTCGCCGTCATTTTAACATAGCTTCCTCTGCAGAACCGCTCGTGTAGCGCCAGCGGCGACAGGCCTCGACTTTGCCTGCTGCTCCAACCCCGCAATAGAAACTGGTTCATTCGACGACACCACCCTTTCCTTCAGGGGCGCACGCCGGTTAGCGGGTGCTCTCTCTTTCGGATGCACAGGAGCAACAAGGGCCTTGCTCCCTCTAGTAGCCCCTTGCCTGCCACCCTCGACCAAAGCCACAGTCTGGTCAGCGGAGGTAAATGTGAGTGGTGAGGCATTGGCATTACCGTCAGAGTCTCCGACTGGCTCACTGCAAGTGTCTGGGGATCGACGAAGGATTGCTGAGCTGCCAACCCGGCGGCATACATACTTTTCAGGAAATTGTCGATCTCTGCAAGATCCATGGCCTTCTCGAATGCCTCGCGACTGGCTTTGTTGCTCGGCGGTATATCTAAGCAGGCACAATGCTAGTCAGCATAGGACAAGGTAACAAAAACAAGTTGGCGGGAGATACTTACCAACGGCACGTATCAGCTTAAGGTCGACCAACAGCTCCCACCTGGTGAGCAAGCGTAGATCGAGCAGGTTGCGGTTCCTCCAACAGCCCTTTATCCTCGCCACGTAGCACTGCTCCTCTCGAGTCAAATTAAAATGCAGGCCCGCTACAAGGAAAAATAGGCAATGATTGGAACAAAAAGCACAAAGGCATCATGCAGAAAATCCGCCAGATTTTGTCAGCGGAGACTGGCAACAACCTCGGATCGGTTGAAACTCCGACTTGATCCTAAACGTCGGGGCCCCATCGTTTGCTCCTGCGTCGTACTCCCACCCCGAGGTCGCAACACAGAAGGTCTCCCGCTTGGGAGACATCGAATCCTTCAAATTCTCTATCAACTTGAATGCCCCCTAGTGGTGAGTGAGATTTACTTGTCCGCTACAGCCTTGGCGCTTCACGTATACCAACTCATAGAAGTGTAAAACCTTCGCCACGGTAGGACCCTCTCAACCAGACAAATGCCATAGCGAGTTAAGCACCATCAGCAACCGTTACATATTAGGGCAAATTTGGCCAAAAGAGAGGTTGAACTCGCAAATCAGGATTTGGAGATTCGGTAGTAGGGGAAACATCACTCCATGGAGGAAGATAGCCTCGTACACAGCGGCATGCCCCGCTGGCAAAAATGACGACCTCTCATCCCTCGTCAGCGGACACAGCTTCACTACACCTGGAAGCCGAAACACCCGCTTCAACCAATTCAAGGAGGCAACAGTCATCAGTCCTCCCGCCTCGTCAACTGGAGTACCGTCGCGGAGGACCCATGCTGACTCAATCTCCTCACTAGCCTCTCCTCGCGCTGATTACAGGAGGCAACATTCTCCCATGCCCTAGAACTCTCCAGAGGCCCAACACGACCCATCGCTACGTCCTACGGTATGGTTTGTAGGGGTTTGATTTTCAGCGGTTCCGACAGTGAGGTTCCTACAGGGGCAGACAGACGCAACAAGTCAATAAATATCCTATCTGCCACGCTGAGCGACACGTCAAACCTAGAATCCTCACTGCTCGAGATCTCTACAGCTCTAGCCATCGCAAACCCTAAAACGCAAACCAGTCAGTTCCAACAAGATCTAAACTATCCCTATGTCAGTTTTCATCCAAGAACATCAAGAACAGTTACCTAGCAAACCAAAAAATAACCAAAACAAGAACAGATGCGCGTATCTATCCAAAACCTAGATTCGACCATCTAGACAATACATAAACCCTAACTCTCTACCAAAACACGTAAACCCATCCCCAAAAAACCATTCTAGAACCTCAGCACATACCGGGAATTGACAGAAATCACTTCAGAAGGCCAAAACAGAAACTGACATAAACAACAAAATAGAGACGAAGCTCAGATCACAAACCTAAAAAGCACTAGTGCTGATGCGCGTGGGGATATCCCTCTTGACTCCAATGAACCTTTTCTTTGGTAGACAACGATCTCGCTCGATTTGTAGAAAGAAACCCTCGAAATCTTAGACAACAAAAGAAAAGATTGAACACGACGACTTAGGATTTGAAGTGAGAAAGATGTTAAACCCATTGCGGTTTCCCTCCCTTTTATGTCAACATCAAATAAATCTAGGTCGATCGTCCGCTGAAAAACGACATAACACGACAGCTGTACACGTGGCCCACAATCACACTTACTCTCCGGATTAACCGAGGCGTCACCTCGGTTACAAAATCAATAATTACTCGCATTAATGGCGAAGTGACGAGCGTGCTGCGGCAGCGTGAACTCACACACCAACCCAATGCATGAACGCCAAGTATAAGTAGCTGTCAGACGAAGCGTCTATCCGAAGTAACCGTCCACAAAGCAGGTATACTAACTGATACTCTAAAATCAAGCGTTCAACTTAACCCTTCAAGAATATAGTCATTAGCAATATAGAGTAAGCAGGGATCGTTCTAGCCGGGGATTGAGGGTAACTTTATAATTCACACAAAAGAAAACAAACTAATTTAAATAACTAAAGCACAAAACTAAGAAAAGAAAAACGTCAAAGAGGAAAAAGAAAAGATGGCAGGACAAGATGGGGATAGAAGGGTGCGTTCCAATCCTAAGTTGAAACAGATTTGGGGTTTTTTTTTAAGTTTCTATGAAAATAAAAGGAAAATAAGAAAGCAAAATCAATCTTAAAGTTGAAAAATAATATGGAGAAGACGTTACAGACTCAGAAATCCACCACCAATTACTTTCGAATGATACACTCAAAGCAAGCATATAATTTAACCCTGAAAATGTCATCATTAGTATAAAGTAAATAGGGATCGTTCTATTCCGGGGATTGAGTGTCATTGTAAGACAAATAAAGAATTAAAATAAAAACAAAGTATAATATTTACAAGAATATATACAATTTACGAAATTAAGGGGGTTTTAGGGTTTTAGGTTTTCGAAAACTAAAAGTAAGAAATAAAATTAAGTATAAACAAAAACACAAGTACAAGAATGAAACATAAGAAACAAAGATCAAAACCAATTCCATAATCAAATTCGAATTAACCCTATAATTGTTCTTCCAAGTCATGAGAAAGAAATTGATCATGTGAAGCATTTGAAGCAAACGATTTCCCATATTTTACTTTCCTTTACTAATTAATCTAAGTGAAAGCACAAAGATCAATCCTATTAAACATGCAATCAAAGTCTAGAAAGCTAGCTAATCAAAACATGTTCAACGCAATAAACAAAGAGAAAGGTTATCAACTTAAGTGAACAACTTAGTATGAATAAGTTCATCTAATTGCAATCCTTTTCAATTAAATTCGATTCTTGTCCAAAACCTTTACTACTTTTGATTCAAGTTCATAAAACTATTAGGTGAATCATAAACTTAAATCTAGCACCAATTATATGCAAACCCTAGAATGTTTCGAACCACTTAGAACAAACATATAAAAGATATCAATCAAGCAAATTTAATTGATCAATCTCACAAAAGCAACTTTAGAATCACAATCATAGTAATCGAAAACTTCATTCAATCATAGAATTCGGAATTTAACTTTGTTCAAACATTGTTGTTAACTAGAACAAATTCATATGAATCAAACAAGGGAAAATCAAAAGTGATTACAAGAAAAAAGGTTGAATTACACCGTGAATGGAGATGGTGATGAAGAACTTGAACGATGAACTATTGAATCTTGAAAGCAAGCTTCAAAACTCATGGCTTCAAGGTGGATTATGGAGGGATGCTCACGACTTCTTCTTCTTTCCTTCTCCCTTGCTTGAAATCGCAGAATATAAACTAGAGAATGGAGAGAGAGCTTGACGTTTTAGAGAGTAATTTTCTGAATTGTGAGGGTGTGTCAAACGTCAACTAGAGGGGAGTATATATAGGGACGTTGGCCTTGGTCTTCAAGTCTTCATGAATCTTCTTTTATTTTCCAAAGAATTATCAGAAATTGCCACATAATTCCAACCAATCGCAATTTGCCATGTAAGCCCTATTGTGTTGTCCAACCAATCAAAACTCTCCAAAATAAGTCTAAATCCCTTAAATATATTGTTTCTGGTGGCTTTCTCCGGGTACCTCACACAAAATGCTATATCGCCTGGGACACCGATCGAACTCTTAGACCATAAATCAAGAATACAATGTTAGAGGGGTAAACCGTACCGGACTGTTTACACCTCTCCGATGCTTGAGCGGGAGACTAATATATAAGAGTATCAAGTAAATAGTGGGTAAAGGAGTTATTACCCATCGAGGGTGGTTGTGTTAATGCCCTTATACTCGCGCACGGGGAAGGAGTCTCCCCTATATTCGATGTGGGACATAGGTTGTTCTTCTGATGCCATATCAGCTCTCTTGTTTATGTAATTAGGTGGGCTGTGCTAGCCTTGCCCTGGGCCCTGGGTGGCTGAGGTGACACCCTATACGAGTCCTGCCATGGTGGGTTGTGAACCCGGCCCATGGTATAGTACTGGGGGGGGGGGGGGGGTACTGAGGGATCATAATTGATAGTGCCAAACCTAGTGGAGACTTCCCTAGTATGTACAAGTCCCCCAAGTTCCCGTTTAAGATGTTTCTTGGGTGGGGACTTAAAAGGTATTCTAGTCACAAGGTTTGGCACTAGTGTGCCTGTATGGAGTCCCCCAAGCTCCCGTTCAAGAGATGTCTTGAGAGGGTTACACTGTAGGTAGCTAATCTACAGTGCTCCGAATGTAACCCGCAAAGGTTAAAGAAGACCTCCGGGTATTCTGGGGGGGTTTGGGCCTCTGGTACCCGGAGGGGTGGAATGAGGACTGGAGCCTTTGATACCTGTCGGGGTAAAATGAGGTGCCGGAGCCTCCGGTACCCGATGGGGTAAAATGAGGACTAGACCCTCCGGTACTCGATAGGGTAAAATGAGGGCTAGAGCCTCCGGTACCCGATGGGATAAAATGAGGGCTTGAGCCTCCGGTACCCGATGGGGTAAAAAATGAGGGCTTGAGCCTCCGGTACCCGATGGGGTAAAATGAGGGCTAGAGCCTCTGGTACCCGATGGGGTAAAATGAGGGTTGAGCCTCCGGTACCCGATGGGGTATGGTACCCGATAGGGTAAAATGAGGGCTTGAGCCTCCAGTACCCGGTGGGTAAAATGAGGGCTAGAGCCTCCGGTACCCGATGGGGTAAAATGACGGTTAGAGCCTCCGGTACCCGATGGGGTAAAATGAGGGCTTGAGCCCCTGGTACCCGATGGGGTAAAATGAGGGCTAGAGCCTCTGGTACCCGGAAGGGTTGGTAGTGCATGTCGGCCATGTGGGGCAGAGTGGGCTGTGCAATAAATGTCCGTCCCTTCAACTGGACATTTCGAGGCATAAGGAGACACGTAGGACACATGTAGTGATCCTGTGGTTGAAGGCTTTTCGGCTTCAATGGTCAGGATGCTTTGGAGATTGAATTTAAGAGGGAAACAGACTGTTTCCCTTCTCACCATTTGAGAATTCCTGAAAAACGCTGAGAATTTGTTCCTTGCTTTTCTTTCTTTCTGCTTGCTTCTGTTGCCGTCGCTGTGAAGAGGAGAGACGAAGGCTTTGAGGCTCAATCGTGGGGAAAGCTTTGGCCAAAAGAGCGGCTGTAGAAGGAAAAAAAGGTAAGAGGATGTGGTTTGGGGGTTTTTTTTTCAGTTTGTTATGCTGTTTGTTTTGCTTTTGGGTTTGCATCTTTCTGGGTTTTATTTGGTTTGTGTGGGATTTGTGTTTCTTTGATTTTTCTTGTGTTTCTGGATCTATTCGGAGTGAATAGTGTGTGAAAGTGGGTAAGAATCGCTACGGCCGATTAGGTATTTCTGGGTTTGTAAGTGTTTCTGGGTTTGTTTTGTTGTTCTTTTTTGTTTGATTTTCTGGGTTCTGAAAGTGGGGGTTGATCCACGCTTTTACCAAGCCCTAGATCCTGAACTTGGGGGCTAATCCTAGTGTTTCTGGTTCCAGATATAGCGAATTTTGAGGTCCCGGTTGGCATAGTTCTTAGGATGGAATCAGAAACCAAGGCCGAGGAAGCGAGATCATTGTATCAGTCTTATGCGAGGTAAGCGGAAGCGGATATCGACCGGTACTTGGCGTGAAGTAGAACTGGGAAGGAATTAGCGGAGCATACCGGATCATCGACTGGGGTGTTCTCGGAGAGTAGTGAGGAGACCGACGAAGGTGAGAGCGAGGGTGGATCTGCGAAGGCACCGGTAGTTACAGTGGCTATTCCTAAGGGCATCCCGAAACCTAGGTACACTTTAGTGGATGGGACTGTATGTGACGAACCCGGGAGAAGTATGACTATGAAGGAGATCATCGCCATGAGACTAAAGTGGGGAATACCAGACGAGGTAGATCTTAGGCCTCTAAAGGCTGGAGAGATGGCTGCGAATCCTCCCCAGGGATGGGTGGCACTGCACGAGAACCATTTCCACCAAGGGCTATCGCTACCACTGCCCCGGTGCCTACAGTATCTCTTGCGGATGCTGAACCTGTCACCGGGGCAGTTGACCCCGAATGCAGTGCGACAAGTACTTAGTATGATGGCCATGTGGGACTTGTGCCAGCAAGGGTGGCCTTCCATAAATGAATTTCGCACGGTACACAGGGTTCTGTACTCAAGGAAGCAATCGTGTATAGGTACCGTGACGTTTGCCGCCAGGGATTACGAGCCTTTAGTTACTGATATGCCTACCTCAATGAGCAAAAGGTGGAGAAATAAGGTATTTCTTGCTGGAGGGCGGTGGCAAATTAAGAATAGGAAGTGGCACCTGACCTGTACTTTCCAAACTATCGGGGACCAGGCCTATTAATTATCCGATATGGAAAGGAAAAGGGTAGCCCGGGTATACGCTGTTTGGAGCGAGGAGGAGAGAAGCTCTTATAGATTCATCCGGTACTCTATGGTGAAGCTTACATTTCTGTTAATGTGGATGTGTATGTCACCGTTTCCTTTTTGTCTTATCAACTTTCTAACTGACTGTAGCGAAAGCGCCGAAATGGAAGCCCCGGAAAGGTAAGAAGGATGACTGGATGGACGACAACCAGTTGATGGACATGCTGATGAGCCAGGGAGAAGACGCCCTTCATATTGAAGTTGACCTGGACTCGAAGGCTACAGGTCGATCCGTTGAAGAAGCCCTACTGGAGATTACTGATGAAGGATATGGGGAGCCTGATCCTGATGCTCCAGTGACCCAAGTCGAGCAGCCCTCTACCGAGGATGTTGTTACCATAGCTGATCCCGGAAGGGAAAAGGTACCGATCGCTATATCTCTCTCCTCTCGGTCCACTGGTAGAGATGAAGTCCTGCTTCCCGGTGAGAAGAAAAGATCGCATAGACACCGGCACCGAAACGAGGATAAGAAGGAGGTGACCTATACCGGCCGGGATGTCAAAGAATCCGTGGCGAAGAGGCAGAAGAAAAATCCTCAGGGACCAGAGTTGTCGCTCTCGCTCGGCATGTTGTCCCCTGCCATACCGGTAATCCCCAAGAAGCCCATTAAACAGCTGTTGAGTGAGTACGGGGTTGCTGATGAGAAGTTCGTGCGGTCCATGCTCGCCGACCTGAAGGATATAGACCTCGACCGGGTGCGGGCCAAAGATAATACTCCGTAAGAGAATCGGCGCCTTGCCCGCGAGTCAATGATGCAGGTATGGGACCGCTTTATCCTTGTCTAACTTTTTCCTCTTTTTTTTTCAGTGTTGCTAACGGTATGTTTGTAGGCACTCTTCAATGTGTACGCGATTGATGCCAGTGAGGAAGATATGCACCTGAAGGAGGAGGTTAGCAATCTCTCTGGGCAGGTGAAGTATCTGCATGGGGAGAAAGCCAAGCTGGAGAAGGAGCGGGACTCCCTGAAAGAGAAAATTAAGTCCCTGACCCCGATGGTTACCGAGCTGGATGCCGTGAAGCGACGAATTGCGGAGCTTAAGGGCGAAATGTCTGAGGCGAGGGATGAGGTGAAGAGTGCCCAAGACTCTGAAAAGGAAGCTGCAGAATCAGCCGAGTCCTGGAAAGCGAGGGCAGATCATCTGGATGAGCGCCTTCCCGTGGAGAGACGCGAGGCCGTGGAGGAGTACAAGGGCTCTCAACAGCTCATTGATATGTTGATTGCTACTCAAGACAAGGCCATAATTATGAAGTTCAAGGAGTGGGTGGCAGCCAGGTATCAAGATGAAAACAAATTCAGGCGGGGACTCCTTGAGAAGAAGAAGAAAGGCCAAGAAGTGGTAGCCGAGTCTGGTGCAGGTGGATCCCGGAGTACAGCTCGAGAGCAGTAGTCCCCCGGGAACAGATTTATATAACCAACACCTTTTTTTTTTTTTTTAGAAGAAATTATCCGTTTTTTTTTTTTTGTGAATGGAAATGTTTGAACTTGAATGGGAATTGGAAAGGAATTAAAATTTCTAGGGTTTTATACCTAGCCTTGAGCATTTACTTGCATCACTTATTACCGGAATAGAGTAACTGACAATAGCTATGTCCGAGAATGCCCGGTGTAGGTAAAAAAAGTGCTACAAATGGTCGGAATAATTCATTTTTCCATTCAAGTACCACATGGTGGTTAATACAGAATAAGTACCCGATGGGTAGCTTGCCATAGCTGTATGGTCCAAAAAGCAAAAGCTAGGACAAGATGCTCTGGGAGCTACTTGTAATAGTACCGTAGGCGCTGAGTATTCCATGGATGCCAGGAAATGACTCCGTCAGTGTCCTGGATGTAAAAGGTTGCGGGGCCTACCTCTTCGACAATCTCGTAAGGGCCTGTCCAAGATGGATCCAGCCTGCGGGGCTCTTGGTAGACCTGATTCATGACCCAGTCTCCCAATTTCAATGTCCGGGACTGTACCTTGGCATCATAATAACGAGCTATCCGCCGCTTGTTTGCCAAGTTATGCATGTGGGCCACATCCCTTCGTTCCTCGAGTAAATTAGCATCGAGCTGTAGGCCCTCTGAGTTGGTACCCGCATTGAAGTATTCGATCCTAGGACTCTGGATTTGTGTTTTAATGGGGAGAACCACTTCAGATCCGAAAGCCATGCAGAAGGGGGTCTCTCCGGTGGCCTCCGTTGCCGTGGTCCTGATAGCCCACAATACCTCCGGGAGTTTAGCAGCCCAAAGACCCTTGGCCTCATCGAGCTTCTTCTTCAGCAACCTCTTGATTATCTTGTTGACAGCTTCGAACTGACCATTGGTCTGGGGGTGAGCAGGGGATGCATAGAGGATTCTAGTGCCCAAGTTTTCGGTGTAAGCCCTCAACTCGTCATTGTCGAACTGGGTACCATTGTCCGTGACTGTGGTGTCCGGGACCCCAAACCTGCAGTAGATGTTCTTCCACAGGAAGTTTTTTACCTTTTCCGTGGTAATAGCGACAAGAGGTTCTGCTTCTACCCATTTTTTTTGGTAGTCTACGACGACAATGGCGTATTTGAATTGTCCCACTGCTGTGGGAAGTTTTCCTATTAGGTCCAGGCCCCACTGGCAGAATGGCCAAGGTGCAAGGAGGATTGAAAGGGCAATGGGCGGTGCCCTGGGGATATTTGCATACATTTGGCACTTGTGGCAAGAACTAGATATTGTTTGAGCTAGGGCCGACATGGTTGGCCAGAAATATCCTGCTCTTAGGGTCTTGTGTGTAAGTGACCGGGCTCCAGCATGGTTACCGCATACACCAGCGTGTATGTCCTTCATTATTTTGTGGACGTCCTCCGGTGTTACACACTTCAGGTTGGGGAAGCAGTGACCTCTTCTGTATAACTTTCCGTTCATGATCGTGTATTGAGCTGACCTTAACTGGAGTCTCCTGGCCTCGACCTTATCGTCTGGTGCTAGATTGGGTCCATCCAGGAGGCTGTGTGGTCCACCGTGAATATTTCTGACACCGTTTTAGAAGTGCTAGGCCTTTCTAGTATTTCGACTTTGGTGGCCCCGTAGGTAGGACTTGGGGAAGTTGCCGCAATCTTTGCGAGGGCGTCTTCCTTGTCGTTCTCTGCTCTCGGTATTTGGGTGAGAGTGTAGGAGGTAAATCTCTGAACCAGTGCCCGGGCTAAAGCCTGGTAGGAGGACATGTGGGGCTCCTTTGCCTCGAAGTTACCGCTGACCTGGTTCACAACTAACTGAGAATCGCTGGATATACTGAGGTGCTGGACACCTAGTTCCCGGGCGATCTGTAGACCTGCGATGAGTGCCTCGTATTCTGCGGCATTGTTGGATGCCTTGAAGGCAAATCTGAGGGCATACTCATAGATTTGATCGTCTGGGCTAATTAGCAAGATACCGGCGCCACTTGTCCTTTTGTTAGATGCTCCATCAACATACAACCGCCACGTGCTTGGTGGACGTGGATCCGGGGCTGGTGGCCCAAGGGATCCCAGGGGCGGGTTATGAGGGGGAATTGACTCGGAAATAAAATCTGCCGCTGCCTGGCCCTTAATAGCTATCCGGGGTTGGTACTTGATATCGAATTCCCCCAATTCGATGGCCCATTTAATTAGCCTGCCCGACGTCTCTGGCTTCTGCAGAACCTGCCTCAATGGATGATTAGTGAAAACGGTGATCGAGTGTGCCTGGAAGTAATGTCTAAGCTTCCGGGCCGATACCAGGAGGGCCAATGCTATTTTTTCAACATCCGGGTATCTGGATTCTGCACCAGTGTAACCTTTTCCAACATAGTACACCGGGTACTCGCAATCGGAGTCTTTCCTAATCAGAGCGGAGCTCACGGCCGACAAAGATGCCGCAAGATAAATGTACAACATTTCTCCTGGGACAGGTTTGTAAAGTAGAGGTACCTCGGCTAAGTATGCCTTCAGGCCAAGAAAAGAAGCTTCGTGCTCAACGGTCCAAGCAATTACCTCTACGTGCTGGGTCTTTAGCAGCCTGAAGAAGGGAGTACACTTGTCCGTCAGCCTGGAGATGAATCTTGACAGGGCGGCTACTTTACCTGTAAGAGATTGGACCTCGTTCCTGTAGATTGGGGATACCATGTCTAATATAGCCTGTACCTTCTCTGGATTAGCCTCGATTCCCCTGTGGCTAATGATGTACCCGAGGAACTTTCCTACCTCGACCCCAAAGATGCACTTCTGTGGGTTAAGCCGCATACCGTTCCGTAATATGATGGCGAAAACAATTGACAAGTTGGTTACGTGATCCTCTGAGGTTAAACTTTTTACCAGCATATCGTCCACGTATACCTCCATGATAGTACCGATGACTTCTTCAAACATGGAGTTGACAAGTCGTTGATAAGTGGCGCCTGCATTCTTCAATCCGAAGGGCATGACCTGGTAGCAATAGAGACCTTCGTCTGTGGTAAAGGCAGTGTGCTCCTCGTCTGCAGGGTTCATTCGAATTTGGTTGTATCCACTGAACGCATCCATGAAACTGAGTAACCGGTATCCAGCAGTGGAGTCAATTAGTTGGTCAATTCGTGGGAGTGGGAAGCTATCCTTAGGGCATGCTCGGTTGAGATTTGTGTAGTCCACACACGTGCGCCATGATCCCGGGGATTTCTTTGGTACCATGACCACGTTGGCTAACCATCGAGGGTATGTCACTTCCCTAACAAAGTTGATGGCCATCAACTTCTTCACTTCGACCTAGATAGCCCGGTACTTGTCATGTGTGAAGGCTCTACCCTTTTTTCTTACAGGTGCCGAGAAAGGAATAATGCTAAGGTTGTCGTGGCTATCTCAGTTGGTATACCGAGCATATCCTCGTATGACCAGGCGAAAGCTGATGCGTTAGAGCGGAGGAACGAAATCAATTCTTCCCTGATTACCGGAGGCAGCTTGGAGCCTACCTTGACAGTCCTGTTCGGGAACGGCTCTGATAGTACTACCTCTTCAATGTCCTCCACAGCATCGGGCCGTTCTTCGTCAGAGTCGGTATCATCTCTTGGGTCTTCGTACCTGTCTGTCAGAGGATTAGTAGCTACGGGTAACATCTCAGACTTTCCTTTGCCACAAGATACGGTCAAAGAATAGCATTGCCTTGCCGCAGCCTGATCACCCCGAATGGTGGCGGTGCCAACCGGGGTCGGCACCTTCATTACTAGCATGTGACCTGCAATGAAGGTTTTTAGACGCCAGAGTGCCGGTCGACCCAGGATAGCATTATAGGATGAGGCACAGTCGACTACAATGAACTCTGTTTTGATGGTTGAACAATTCGGACTCTCCCCTACCGTGATCGATATGTAGTCTGATCTGAGTGGCTGGACGATATCTCCTGAAAAGCTAATGAGGGGCTCGTTATCTTGTGACAGCTTGGCTCTTCCCCTATTCAAAGCTTTGTCTGCGTCGCGAAATAATACGCTAACCGAGGCCCCGGTATCCACGAGTACCCGGGACATTATGTAATGGTCCATTTGGAGCGTGATCAGGAAGGGGTCATCATGGGGCATCTTCAGATCAGGTTCCTCCTCCTACAGGAATGTGATGGATTTCCATTCAGTGCCTAACTCTTGTAGCGGGGCCTTGTGGAAGTTGAAGACTTCCGGGTGACCGAAACTAGAGTTTCGCTTCTTCCTCTGGGGAGGTAGCTCTTTCGAGCCCCCATCGTGGATCGTGAAGATCTGGCTGTACAAGTCTATAGCTCCGATCTCTTTAGCTGGCAAGTATCGCTGAAGCTTGCCCCTCTGGATAAGTGACTCGATAGTATTTTTTAAAGCCACGCAGAGATTGGTATTGTGCCCGGCATCCTCGTGATACGTACAGAACCTTCCGGTATCCTTGCTGGGTAAGTTTGCTCTTCGGGAACTTTCTCGGTGATGGTCCAGGTATCTCATTCTTGTTCTCGTTCCAAATAGTCTCATATGAAGCGTTGAGGATAGTGAACACCTCATACCGGGGTGGTGGTGGTGTTCGCGGGGCTTGCTGTGCCCTCTGCTCCTGGTGAGGCTGGGTGGTTCCGTAACTGTTGGACCTGGACGAGGACTCTTTGCTTCTCTTGCTCGAGGAATGGGATGACCGGTCTTGACTATGGGCCCACTCCCTCTTTCGTGGTTCATCCCTGACCACGGGGGCTGGGGTGGAAACCCTTAGCTCTGGTCTGGGGGTGTCCCCATACGTTTCGAATTCAGCCTGGGCGTGTCTGATGGCCGTAGCCATCAGCTCATCATAGTTAGCCGGAGGGTTATGATTAATCTCGTAAAGGAATTCTCCACGCCTTAAGCCCCTCCTGAAAGCCAGCTCCGCCAGTTCCTTATTAAGATCTCGGCACTTAGCAGTAGCCGCCTGCCATCGATTAACAAAAGACTTCAAAGTTTCATTCTCCCCTTGCTGGACTTTCAGCAGGCCCTTTGGGGTGTGTATCCCATCTGTACGTAAGATGAATCAAGCTACAAACTTGTCAGCCAGTTCCCTGAAGTTCCCTACAGAACCAGCCGACAGTTCGTAGAACTAACTCAAAGCCTCCCCTGACAAGGTTTCCTGGAACATTTTAGAACACACTTCATCCGTATACCCCTTGGTGCTTGTTTGCGAGCGGAAGGCCTGTAGGTGTTGGTATGGGTCTCCGACTCCCGTATAGTCAATCTTCAGTGGCTTTGATATATTCGCTCGAATGGCGCCTCTTACTTATTGGGTGAAGGGACCCGGACGATCCTCGTACATGGTCAGGGCTCTCCGGGTGTCCCTACTCTCCGTTGTCTCTACCCTTGCCTGCAGGGCACACAAAGAGTTGCTCATTTGTAAAAGCAACGCCGTGTTTGAGTCGGTTACCGGCGGGTTATTTTGACCTGGCTGTGGTAACGGTGGAGGTGGTAGATGCCTCAAGCTTTCCGGGAGCAAGTCTACTAGTACTTGGATTATCCGCTGACCACCTTCCGTGAACGGGGTTGGGGCGAGACCGAGGCCTGTCATTACCGGAGCAGCATTTACGTCAGTTGCTATTTGGGATGCTCTAGCCAGGGCTTGGGTGAGTGCCTCATTATGCTGGTGCCTCCTGTCCAGCGCTCGGGCCAGTGCGGTGTTTTCGTCTTCCAGCTCCTGCAGTCTTTGTTGCGAAAGGCGGTTTGTTTCCCTATCGGTTCTTTGTTGTTCCCGATCAATTCTAGCTTGTTCCCGAAAGGCTGTGATCTCCACTCGCATGGACTCCAACTCCGATACCGGAGCTACCTTATCCGGGGCTTAGGGGTGCTGTGGGTCCAAGAATCCGGGACCATGCGTTTCTCTTCCGACACTTGGCGTTTCTGCTGATGCAGTACCCGATGAGAATATCAGTGCCCGGGCGACACTTCTACCCTCTCCTGTCGTTTCTTCCGGCTCGGTCATGAAGGATCTTCACCCCCCTATCTGGCGCGCCAATGTTTCTGGTGGCTTTCTCCGGGTACCTCACACAGAATGCTATATCGCCTGGGACGCCGATCGAACTCCTAGACCATGAATCAAGAATACAATGTTAGAGGGGTAAACCATACCGGACGGTTTACACCTCTCCGATGCTTGAGTGAGAGACTAATATATAAGAGCATCAAGTAAATAGTGAGTAAAGGAGTTATTACCCATCGAAGGTGGTTGTGTTAATGCCCTTATACTCGCTCATGGGGAAGGAGTCTCCCCTATATTCGATGTGGGACATAGGTTGTTCTTCTGATGCCATATCAGCTCTCTTGTTTATGTAATTAGGTGGGCTGTGCTAGCCTTGCCCTGGGCCCTGGGTGGCTGAGGTGACACCCTATACGAGTCCTGCCATGGTGGGTTGTGAACCCGACCTATGGTATAGTACTGGGGCGGTACTGAGGGATCATAATTGATAGTGCCAAACCTAGTGGAGACTTCCCTAGTATGTACATATATATTATTGCCGAAATATATAGAGATTTATTTTGATTTTCTTCACCAATTTCGGCAACAATTTTCTCTAAGAAATAGGGAACAAATCTGGACTTGTTTTGAACCTTTTCTTGTTGCACACACTTCTTCCCTTAAAACTCTCCCTTGAATATCTCTTGCGTAATCTTTTATTATATTGCTTGATTTTCACATTGCTTCCTCCTTTCTCTCTTGATATTTCACGGCAAACCCTCCAACATATCTCTTTGCGTCACAAACCCTAAAATCCAATGGGCTTTTATCCATTTTGCTGAAAATCCAAGTTAATCTAGAGAGTTCTTGGGCCTTGTTGCGTCATCTTCAAGCCTTGATGATCTCTAACGCCATTTCCATCATTATTTCGATCAAGTTTCTTAGTTGGCTTCAAAATCTTGCTTGGTACACTTTCCTCTTTTGAACCGGGTTTCTTGGTTGGAACAGGAAAGCTTCATTTCTTCATTTCTGCTCATTTGTGTAGCCCTTTGTGTCTCATCTTCACACCTCTTAGCGTTTGCTAGCTCCTCATTCCTTTCGTGAGTTCGTTTCCACTTTTGAGCTCTGAGAACCTGAAAATAGAAACTATTACAAAAAATAGAAACTTTCCTAAAACAAAAATAGAAACTTTCCAAAAATGAAAAATAGAAACTTTCTAAAAGTAAGAAATGGAAACTTTCCTAAACTAAAATGGAAACTTACTAAAAATAGGAAAAAGAAACTTTCCTAAACTAAAGAGATTCATTTAAGGAAATAACTGAGTAAATATGAGGAAAAATGCTCCTATCATCAAACAATGTTAAGTTAACCTAGATTCAATTACTAAGGTGTGAAACAGAAACCAACCAAGAAACAAGTCGGAGCAGATCATGTCCCTTATTATTGTTTCCCTAAGTATTTAGTCTACGTGAACGCACAATAGCTAAACCTATCAAACATGCAATCAAGGTATAGAATGCTATCCTATCAACAACACATATAGTGTCAACACATTTGAAGCATTAAGATCTCATGGAAATGATTGGTTATAGAGTTACAGTCTAGTGTGGAACGCCTACCTAGCATGCTCTTCTAGTTGTTTAAAACATCAGCTTTTGTCCAAAGCCTTGCATACTTGTTAGGTGAATTATTTTCTAAACCTAGCTCCAATTACATGCATAAATCCTATGTTCGCGACCATAAAACTTACACATGCAAAAGTTTTCAATCAAGCAGAAATAAACAACCAATTCACACCAAAGATCAAGAAACTAGAATAAAACCAAACATATGTTCTACATAATTGGGGCTTCAAATCTCGCCCCTAACAAAAACAGGGTTAGTAACACATTGTTTTGAAAACCAAAATAAAACAAATAGAGAAAAAGAGATAGAAGAGAAGGTGAAAGGCATGGTCCTCTTCAACGTATGCAGAAGCTCAATATATATAGGAGAAGTGCAGCCCTAATTTCTTTCGTCAACAATGCTTTTAAAACCTTCCCTTGTTGCTTGAGGATTCCTTTAATTAGTGCTAAATTAAATGATTTTCAAACCTTGGTTGTTGCCATAATCTTGTGGAATCATTCTAGGACTCTCCTTTTAATTTTCAGCATCAACAACCTTCCAAAAATGCCCAAGAAATCCGTCCAAAGAAGAGTCTTCGCCAAAATGCCCTGTTTTGACTAGGATTCAATTTCTGTCTCTGAAGCTTCCTTCTTGGACAAGGAACGACTTCGTTTTGCCAAGTTTCTAGATGGTTCTTGACTCCCACGTGTTCCATGACATCATATCTTGTAGAATGACCAACAACCTTCTGGAAAAACTCCAAGTAAATCGAAGGAAAAGATCTCCCTATAAGCCTCGTGAAAAGCTGACAGTTTCTGCCTTATAGGGAAGTAGGCTTTGACTTTGATTTCCTGCTGCCTCGTTGACGATTTTTACCAGCTCTTTGGCTCTTGTTGAATTATAACATCATGTCTTTAGGTTTCGCTGGCCTTTTCTGCAAAGGTGCATCTGGAAGAATGCAAGAATTGCTCCTCAAAACCATTCCCAGAATGCTGATTCTGAAACTGCAGTTTTCTGCTTTGCAGCAACTGTTTTGCAGAATGATTTATGTAGACTTCCCTTGTAATTTCTGGCTAAATGGTTGATCAATTTTGGTCCTCTGTATCATTACTTCATGATCCATGGCTTCGTTGCTCCCTTTAAGCTCTTATTTCTCTTGAACTACTTCACGAACTACCTAAAAAGAAAACAAAGTTCAAACTAACTTTTTAAAGGAAATAACTAAGAAAAGTGTCAAGGATCGCACATTATATTTGTCGTATTTATGCTCCTATCACTAACATTCAAGCGAGACAATCTCCGCTAAGCGCAAACTCCGCTAGTGGGACTTATCCCTTCATCTTGCAAGCGAGACAGTCTCCGCTAAGCGCAACTCTGCTAGCGGGACTTCTCCCTTCGTCTTGCAAGCAAGACAGCCTCTGCTAAGCTAAACTCCGCTAGCGGGACTTCTCCCTTCGTCTTGCAAGCGAGACAGTCTCCGCTATGCGCAACTCCGCTAGCAGGACTTCTCCATTCGTCTTGCAAGAGAGACAGGCTCCCCTAGCGTGCGGAACTTCTCCCTTCATCTTGCAAGCGAGATAGGCTCCACTAAGCACAACTCTGCTAGTGTAACTTCTCTCTTGGTCTTGCAAGCGAGACAGTCTCCGCTAAGCACAACTCTGCTAGCGTAACTTCTCTCTTGGTCTTGCAAGCGAGACAGTCTCCGCTAAACGCAATTCCGCTAGCGAGACTTCTCCCCTTTTATCTTACAAGCAAGTCTCCGCTTAGCGTAACACCGCTCACCGGGCTACAACCAGGCAGGTCCCCTTGACATTCCTTACCGCTTACTATCAGCGAAGAAACTTCGGCCAACGGCGACTCCCGAGGCAACGCCTCATTCTGACGACTACCGCCACACAGCGTTGCAGTCACGCTACGTCCCTCTGGGACACGGGTACACGTCAATAGTCTACGACGGCCCTGATCAGGCACGTTGACCCCCGCCACTTGGGTACCAAAGGTTGGGCTTGCTACCCAACACCATCTTCTCAGTGCTGCTCCCCTCAACAAACAATACACCGACCAAATGGAGGTCTATATTAGCCGAGGAATGGGGGACTTCCTGGGGGGCTAGCAGGGGCCCACCTGAAAAGGACTAAAGCGTTTGCTCAGTAAGTCCATGGTTGACAACGCACTGACGCTAATTATGCTTTTACAAGTCTAGCGGAAGTAACGCTTCAAACCGCTAGGCAACTCCCCAACCAAGATTGCCCTCCTTGACTGGGGACTTTGGGAACTTTGGGGACTTGTACTTACATGAGCATTTCCCAAGCATAATTAGCTCTAATGAGCCACAATCATGCTACTGCCAGGGGTACCAACTCCCACCAGCGAAGTGACCTACAGAAACACAGCCAAGTAGGCTACCGCCTGAGCTCCAACTCACCCCTAGATCACCGCTGACGCGCCTCCGTGGGCCACCTCAAGATGGCATCAGAAGCTGGGAACTGAAGCATATCAGTCCCATATCGAAAACATGGAAGAGATCAGCCTCTTCCCCACCTATAAAAGGTTCTCTCCTCTCTCCTCATTAAATATGCATTTACTACTTACTTACTGTTATTCTGTCAACATAAATATATTGACTAAGTTAGGCATCGGAGAAGAGAAGACCACCCAACACGGTCTCCCTCTAACGCCCTTTGCATTTTACTTGACAGGTAGCGGAAGCTCTGAGAATATCATAAGTAGCGGTCCGCCCATCGGACCAGCATTAACCGAGACTTGGGCCACCTCTCAATCTTAAACATTAACACCTTCAGAGTCCAAACAGCAAACTGCAACTCCTCCACCGCCAGCCTAAACTGGTAGACTAGGTAGAGAACTAGAGATTGTTCCAGTAGGCTTGCGAGGAGTTGGATCGAAGATCGAGGAGGAGTAGACGAAGTAGGCGACGCGAGCTGAGGGTGTGATGTTGACAGTGGGGAGGTTCCGACGTGAGCTGAGGTAGTGGAGTAGGCAACGTCGACGGTCAAGGCATCGACTAAATTCCCCGTCTTTGGTATGCATCCACCGACGACGCACAAGGTGAGGACCTCTCTCTCTCTCTCTCTCGCAATCTCACAGTTCTTCCTTGATCAATAGTTATTAGAGCTAAAACAGAGACTGGTGATCTCCTCAACCTCAAAGCTATGAAAAATGGTGATGTCGGCATACTTATCCACAGATCCACTTGGTCAGGTAATCTCTCATTCCCATTCAGTCATACACTTGGACCGGTGATGTCGATGATCTTATGTATTGAGTATTTGAGTAATTGATACTTTAGAGTTTAGAGTTGCTTTGTCGGTTATGTTATGGATCTCGTATGTTTTGTTTCTATTTTTTGGATCTGGATGCTTCTGGACATATGCATGTGTATGTTGCTGAACTGAAAGTCTAAATAAGTTATTTTGAGCTTCTGCCTCTATTTCGTAGAGGTGTGAACTGAATATATGAATATGATTTATTTTGAGCTTGTGTCTATCTAAATAGGTCTGTAGCTTCAGATTTATTTGTGTGAACTGAAAGTCTGAAATATATGTCCAGTTCCTAAATTATTTCATTGGTTTTGTGCAGGTTCATTGTTTGCCATGAAAAAGCCTATTTCTCCTCTTGATATTAGAGTAAGAGATGAAGGAAAGTTTGCAAGTGTGGAATCAAACCATGCTTCAATTTTTGTATCAAAGATTAGAACTTTTTGGGAATTGATGACTTGATCAGTTCTTGTATTAATCACTGCTAACTGCTTCAATTTTTGTAGCCTTAGTGGCTTAGTGCCTCAATGTAATTTCAATCTCAATTATAAGACTTCAATACTTGATCAGTGAGAATATGAGTTGAGTTTAAGTGGGATTTGTAATTATTTCTAATTAATTCAGGTTTTGAAATTTCAAACACTCAAAGAGTCAAAGTATTCAAATTTTTTTTTTTTTTTTAAATTGGCAAAATTTGGTTTTATGTGTGCTACACAAAAGCCCGGCCTGATCCTATTTGAAAAGGTTGGCCCGACCCAGCCCTTTTGGCCCTTGTGAAATGGGCCTTAAAGACAGGTAAGGGCTTGCATTTTGAAGCCCTGACCCGGCCCTAATCATCGTTGACTTGGTCAAAACTCAGCCCGGCCCTACCCTAAGTTCCAAAATTTAGGATAGGGTTGGCCCCAGCCCAGCCAATGATCGATGAGGCCTAACCTGAGCTCTCTGGCCCCCGATTTGGGTTCAATGCTCATATTCTGTCAGCTTACCAGTCAACAAAAGTGTCCGCTAAATTTTATTCTAACACAAACTTTAATATATATGACACCTTAATTATAAAAGTTTGCCTAGGTAAGTACATTATTACTGAGACTCTAATTAAACCTTAACATAAGCACGTACGTCTGCAACTATACTACGCAATTATTAAACATTAGCTCAACTTGGTTTCAGGTTCAGCGCATACATATATATCCCAGTTTTTGCACACTAACTTTTTCTTTTTTTTTTTGTGGCAATTATCTTTTCTACTTGTTTGGAACCCACACAAGGTTTCCACTAGGCAAGAAGTGACAAATGGGAAGTGTTCCCGGCTTTATTTTGAGGGCCTGGAAAGCAAAATGCTTATTGTTCCATGTTCTTGTATCAGTGTGGCAAACAGCTACTGCTTCAGCTTTAGTTCCATCAGCACCCACCAAAGGAACCACGTAAGCCCTAGTTGAGTGAATTTCATGGCAATAAAAAACCGCATACACGTACTTCTGCTTGTGACAAACCACTGACCTGTCTCCAATTCGCTGCACAGCTCCTTTTCCAATCTTATATTCCTGTTTGTTTTCGTTTTCGACCTCTGTGGAATACACCTGCACGTATTTACCGAGCTTCGAAACGGTAAAATCGACCAAGGATTCCAACGACGTGGCGCAGTACTTATCTTCCCCTTTGATGCTCGGCGCCTCGCAGTCTTCGATCGTCTGTTTGATCACTTCTGCTTCCACGGAGTTGGGTTTCACCGCAAAGTGGTTGAGAATCTGCGGCAGCTTGCTCTTCGAAAAGGGTATGGACTTGGCGACTTTACGAGGCAAGAACTCGGCCGCAACTGTGGTTTTGGGGAAGTGCAGGGTCATCTTCTTCCCCAGTCGCAGATCCTTTTCTAAAAAGAAAGTAGTCACATCTGGCTCCACTTGGATTTTTCCGGAGGCGGCCTCGGCATAGCTATCTTTACCAATAGTTGGAAATGCAGATCCGGAAACTAGCAAGGTGTTGATGTTTAGATCGTCCTTGCTGAACCCAGTGTATCTACTTTTCCCTTCGATCCAGTTGTCTGTACGTGTCAACAACAAAGAAAGCATTAATATTGGACATTTACGGTGCATTAATGTATCGTTACATTCAAAGATATGTTAATTACCCGGATGTAGAAGTTCTTGTAGGGTTTTGGGTATCGCAGTTTTTGGGAAAGCTGACTGCCAGTAAGAACCCCATGATACATCATTAGAGGCATAGCTTCTTCCCAACAGTGCTAATGCGACCTGCAGCCACAAAATTACAGCACGTAAAGGTTAGTTTGTGTTTGGACGATCAGATATAGTTTTAAGCTCCAAGTCTTGCCCAGTAAAAACTTACATAGAGAAAAGCGCAGACGGAAACGAGGCGAAAGTACTCCATGCTAATAAAGGAGGTTGATAACTTAAGTAGCCGACCGCTGTAAGGTTGGGGTAGTGAGAAATGAAGTGGAGTGAACTACTACTTATATATTGAATTCCAATAATAGTGACAAAAGAGAGTAAGTGCGTACTGCTCCAACGTGATCATTTTATAATTAGAACCTACCTAATTCTTTCTTTTTTTTCGAGTCCTTTTTATCTTCCCATTTTTAATTTTTTGCAGGTAAGTCCTCGAGCAATTCTTTCGTGCAAGTGTCGATTAAAATTCTGAAATTAATGACTCATCTCTCACTCTCTTATTGGCCTGCCGACCACCACATGGCACGGCAGCAACCGTACTAAAAAACTACTCATATTCATATATATGAGTAGGGGAATTATTATGTGGTCCTGAAGTACCACGTGACACTGTCATGTGGTGGTCATAACTAATAATATCACTCGAATATGGTGGAGACCATGTAAGGAATTAAAAAAGAAAATAAAAATTAATTTAAAAGACCAATCAAAAATCATTACGAGTTACATGAGTCAATAATATCGCTCGAAACGACCACGTGTACTATAGTCCGGGACCATGTAATAATTGCCCAAGTGGGCAAAATCAAGATTCAAATTTTTTATATTTTTGTCTTTCAAACGCTCATGCATAAAACCCGTATGTTGTCATCATGTATCTTTTTCTTTTTCTTTTTGAAATGGGGCAAGTGCGGCTGCCCTCAAGCCATGATTAATGAAATTGCAGAATACATGGGGGGGGGGGGACGTAGAGCATGAACCCCAGATTACAATAAGCATAAAGAGAATATCTTGAAATAATACCAACACTACACCACAAAGTTAATCAGACGACAGTTCCTGAACTGTCGTTTGAGTGAAAAATGTGCTGTTGTCAAGTAGCATGTGGTCTGATTGACTTCGTTCAGACAACAGTTTAAAACTATTGTCTGTGTTACACTCAGACAACATATATAAGCTCATAACTGTCGTTTGAAAATTACCAAACTATTTTGATTCGGATAAATTATTGTTTGTTAGACATTCAGACAACAGTTCGCTTAATGATTGTTGAGAAACATTATATTACCCCAACATTTTTAAGAAAACTATGTTGTCCATAATGGATCTCAGACCACACTATTGAGATATATACCTCTGTTGTCTGAAATGAATCTCCAACAACATTGCGTCATTTCTCAATTGTGTGAGATGCATTAACAATAATAGTTCCAAAATGAAATATGTCATCTCACTGAACGCTCAGATGACACATTTTATTGTTTTCAGTTGTACTTTATGAACCTCATTCAATAATTTATTGTTATATATGATGAGTGAAATGAATCTCAGGCAACATTGATTTTGTTATATATGTTGTGTGAATAGAAGCTCAGACAACATGAGTTTTGTTATATCTGTTGTGTGAGTGGATGTTCAGACAACAATAATTATTTGCTGCTTTAAGTATGTGTTGTCTGAGTGAATCTCAGACAATAGAAACGACCTATATTTGTTGTCTGAATTAACTTTGCACAATTGGTTGCAGATATGAAATTTCATGTCCAAAACATATCCAAAATACTACATTGTCATAGATTACTCCATCTGTTTCATACATTGCCATATCCAACACGTTTACAAAAGTACAAATTCATGTCCAGATCAATTCAGCAATCCCAAGTTACCAAAATAAGTCCCTAAACCCAAGTACTAACCAGCTAGATGCAATATTACTTACATATATGTTTTAACAACAAATTTGGCCCACTCTGTTCTGACTGCATCAACATGGTGCTGCGTATATGCTGCCTCCCTCTTTTTTCACACTGTAACAAATTGGTTTGCACTTAGTATTCAGAAAACTATCCAATAATCCAGCAACCACAATTTCAATAAGCATATTTTCAGAGCGCAATATCAGATGACAATACCTCAATGGAGATAACGATGATTGGATTATATATTTCAAATTGGCTTCCAACTTGGTTAAATTGACAATCTGACACCAAATAGTATTTCAGATAAAGCTAAAAGAACAAAGTGTAATGATCATAAGAAGCAAGCAAAATAGTAACTAGTTATATGCAGAAGCATCTATGGAGCTTAGGAAACAACAATGCCTACATCAAACAACTTCACCATGCCAAGTAGTAAGGCAGTGAAAATTATCATTTCAACAATTGCATATTTGATACAAGTGTACAACCAAGCACTTTCAATATCATTGCCATTTCTTTTATAAATATTAATGCATACGCCATCACAAATGAAATTAGTTAAAAGATATTCAAGTGCCATCACAAATGCTTTAACAACCTATAATGTATCTACCTTGATACCAATTTATCAAACAGAGTCCCGGCTATGTCAATGTCATGTGAATGATGCATAATTTATGATATTTAAAATGTAAACTTGCATATTGGATCAGATCAGAATAGGAAATGGGCCCCCCTTTGGAATTCGAATCAATTTCCTTCTTTGCTTCCTCTACTAAATTCAAAGCACCAACCAGTCCCTTGTTTTCAGGTCTGCTAATCTCTGAGCTTCATGCAAGAAAAAAATGGACAAGAAATTGAGGGTAGCATTTGCACAAGGATTTAAAACCAAATTGCACAGAAAGAAAAGAGGATAAAACAGCCAAAGAGTAAAACTAATAAGCAATGATTTAGTGTAGGTTTGCATGTTCAACCCTTTTCCTATGAGTTGGCATACCTAACAAGCTCTAAACATAAATAGACATCCAGACAACGAACTAAAGGAACAATGGATAGATAAGGGAGAGGATGAGCTATAGAAACAAGAACGATGGACTGTTGTACTCTAGACAATAGGAAATTTATTAATGAGAATTGGGATGGAGACTAAATTTCGTTGAAATCCCTTTTCTGTACTCTAGAAGCGTTTTGGGCTTTAAATCAAATGTCAAACTTAATAAAAATAGTTTTCGTCTAAACTTATACTTATTAATAATTTAAAATTAACCGCTTAGAGAGCTAGCTGCCATTTCTCAGCCCAAAAAAACAACGATTTATAACACACAACATAGAAAGTAAATAAATAAAGAGTATTGATAAACAAATGTACCTACAAACGCAGACCGCTTAGAGAGCTAGCTGCCCTTTCTCAACCTGAAAAAAACAAAGATCTTAGAGCACATAACACATAAAGTAAATAAATAAAAAGTACTCATAAGTAAATGTCTTTCCCAGTCCCTAAGCTTAAAAGGAGAGGATATCAACTGGATCTTTGCAAGTTAATATAGTCCAAAACAAAAGTTGATTTTTGCAAGTTAATTCAGACCTCCAAATTAAGATCAAAAAATAGAAAATCCAGAATTTAAAAACTATACACATGCCAGTTCTTGGTCTATCATCTAGTCTTATTTAGAAGTATTTGACATGTTAAGAATAGTTGAGTTTACCTAAACAATGCAACGTGAAAAAAGCCAGTCTGCATATCCACTACTCTCAGAGCTGTCCAAAGAACTAGGTTAGGATATCAGTAGTCTTGAAAATTGATAAAATTTCTCTGAAAACGTAGTATCTATATCCAACCTTTTCGACTAACAAACAAAGTAGAAGGAAAATAAAATGCTACAAAGACGTAGTATCTGTATCCAACCTTTTCGGCAACTGAACAAAGTATAAGGAAAAGAAAATGCTTCAAAGATCAACCCATTAAATCTTTCTTGGTGTTTACATCTCAATTAGTTACCATGGCAAAAATAGGAAAAACAAAACAAAATACCAAGTGACTGCAAAGCTTTAGTTCTTCAAATATGTATCAGTAACTTGTGATCAAATATTCATACTGAGATGCATCAGTATCTCTGGTGGCCTTGGTAGACTTGTCTTCAAATTTAGTTTCATCATATTGAGGAGATCAAGAAGTAAAGCTAGTTCTGGTTGCCCTGTCCCAGTAAAGTGGTTTACGCGTGAGTGCATGACTATATGATTCTCATCCTATCTTTACAATGTTGTGCATTCCTAATACAAAACAACTCAGAGATTCATTTGACATATTTCAATAATAAGTAGAGTTTGAATGAGCAATAGAGGGTTAGTGAGTACCTAGAAGAGCAACTATTTCTCTCTTACTAAAAACTTCATTTGAGAACAGATGCAATATCTGAGTGGTTTTGGAATCTCAGCCAATGCCAAATCAAAGTAGGACTGGGTACCATCTCTTCTACCTATATGACTGGATAATATAGGCCACCAGTCTGCCATTGCAGATATTAAAACCACATCAGCATGAAGACTAATTTATGCTGTAATAGGGAAAACCTAAGAAACTATAAGAGAAAGGAAGAGAAAAACTGGCCACCATATTTTGATCAGTTGAATAACTGCAAATGTATATACCTCGGTGATATCAGTGTAAAGCTTTCCACAATATCTTGAATTTGTTATACCAGTGTAGATGCTAACGCTGAGATAAAAAACAATCTCAGCAAGGTCTTTATCACCAATAAAAACAATCTCAAAGCCTAAACCCCAAATTAGTCACATAAGAAGATTTACACTGATCCTAAAGGAATTTTTTGCAGAAATCAAGTCGATACCTATTAAGATGAAGAAGATCGTCATGTCCAGACCGAAATCCTTACCAGATACAAACATGCAAATCAATATTCTAGTAGAAATCTCCTAACCATACCACCCTCAAGCACCAATTTCTTTGGTTAGAGACGAAAATCAATTCCCCTATCTCTCTCTCTCTCTCTCTCTCTCTCTCTCTCTCTCTCTCTCTCTCTCTCTCTCTCTCTCTCTCTCTCTCTCTCTCTACCTCTCTTTGGAGCGAAAAGAAAGACACAGTAGTTTTGGCCAAATTTTCAATTAGAGATGTTAGCAACCTTAGAATTGATTCGATCAAGAAGAAGAAGAAGAAGAAGATAGATGAGTTACCTGAAGACCAGAGGAGTGGCAATGGAAAGAGGTTTTCTGCATGCATCTGCCTTGTGATGAGACTGAAAGCAAGAGAGGAAATAGATTTGGGATCTGATTTTTATCGTTTTTCTTCTTTTTAATTCTCCCTCATACTCACATCTTATTACTTTAAATAAGCAACTACTGGTCTTCTGAGTGGGTCTGCAAGTAGTTTGCCAATTTCTTCCTTCTTCGTTTCTCTCCTTACTTCTGCAAATTACATGTTGTGACTTGTGCCTTGATGTATCGGAGGCTGAAGTAAGAAAAACCCACTGAGAGTGAGAGCGAGGGTTTGGCTGAGAGGTGAGAGGGTGAGGGGGATTGAGGGTGAGAGCGAGGCTTAGGGCGATGGTGAGTGAGAGAGAGGTTGAGAGAGATTTGGGAGGGAGAGTGACCTAAATTTTTAGCTAAGGGAGGGAATACGGGTTTTTCACAAAGGCTAGGTTTGGAGTGGAAAAAAAATAAATGTAAATTAATTTTTATTTATTTTTTCCGTTTTTCAGACAACAGATGTCATTGTTAGAGTTGTCTGAAGTCTCACAAATTTACCAAAGGACAATGTGTTGGATGAGTACAGGTGAGACGACAGGTTTAAAAAATCTGTCGTCTGACTAACTCAGACGACAGCAAAAACTCATGTGTCGTCTGATGACTGTCGTGTGATTAAGTTATTCTAGTAGTGCAAGATTCTCAACGAAATCTATGTATTCTAACAAGCACCAATTAGCAAAGAGTGCACGAATGGCTACTCCACTTGTTTTGACATAGCGGTGACATACCGAAAAGATAACTCTATAACGAAGAAGCATCATTACAAATAGCACAGATTTCCCACTATGTTGCCGCAAGGAAATAAATCCGGAGACACTCAATTTCATCATGTCACTAGGAGGTTGCGTCCATTTAATCAAACAAACAGCTCGCCGCCTCGCTAGGCAAGACAAGGCACATAGAGTGTGCATACAGGGACCAAGCCCACGTCGCCCTACCAAAGAGTGGTAGGGACTTATTGCCGGCATAAAGCCACATTTAACTAATAACAATAAAAAATAATAAAGCATAAAATAAAAGGAGTTTGGGCCCAGAGCCCAAGCCCAGGCCCATAGCCCATTTAGCCCAATCCAATATAGTAGACTGCTGCTGGCACCAACTCCACCGATCTGCAAGAAGAAACGACGCCGTCCACCCACCACACCGAGGAGCCTCAGGCCGTCCCCATCACGCTAGCAGGCATCAACGCCACCCCCAATCCACAACGCTACTCCAAACGACCCAAACCAACTCGGGTCACCCCGATCTGATCTGGATCCCTAGGATTCCGTCATCGCACCACCCACCGTTGTCACCTCCGCGGCTGTCCGCCTACCGCGCGCTATGAGATCGATCCCCGCCCCACCCACCAACCGCCGAACCTGCTCTGATCTTCCTCGGCAAAACCTCCTCTCGTTTTCGACTGTGAAGCCACCACGTAGCCTCCTCTTCAACTAGGCTTATTCCATGAACAATCAACATTGACACTAGGTCCACCCTAACCCGTCCGACGCCGCCACGAGGGCGTGCCACCAGAGGGTTCTTTCTTTCTTTTTCTTTTGGCTCTCTAGGGTTTGGAGCGTTTTTTATCCAATATCCTGAGGCTTTGTAATAATAACATATATCCTTATTTATATGCATGAATATATTCAATAACCATCATTGAACACATACAATTCTACGGAACATTGATATAATTTATTTTTTTTGTTTTTGTTATAATCTTGCAAGAGACAGGATTCGAATTTTAGATTTGACATTATGGGTGATTATGTGCAATGCTCTGTGATAGTTCGGGGTTATAGAGTTAACGAAGTTTAGATTGATATCAAATTGCATAATTGTGATTGTAAGTTTGTAACCCTAAAGTTAAGGTGTCAATTTCACATCTCTAAGGACAACTCTAAATATCCTATATTTGAGACCTAAATGAGACTTGGAGTCTCCAACAATCCATTTTATGGGGAGTTGTTCTCAAAAATATAGAATTTAGTCTCAAATTAAGTCTCAAATTTGTGACTTTTCTGAAAATAGGACCATGAACAGTAGGTAGAGGCCACACATTTTTAATTAAATTAATGAACATTTTTTTATATAATATTGATAAATATTATACTCATATTATATTTTATGGATCTTGACCAAATGCACCAATTTTAATTAAAACACTCCCACTCACCCCACCAACTTATTAGTATTCTCATTCACCCAATTTGAAAGTGAAAAGTCCCTTTTAGACTCGGATTATCTAGAAATTACGCTAGTGCCACTCTCACTCTCTCTCTCTCTCTCTCTCTCTCTCTCTCTCTCTCTCTCTCTCTCTCTCTCATCCCTCCCATTTGCGCTTTCTTTCTCTCTCATCCTCCGATTCCGATCTGCACTCTCCTCTCTCTCTGCCATGGCAGTTCCGGTAGCCCATCAATCCAATTAACATTTGAATACGAGTAGGCCTTGCTAGGAAGAAGGCCACAGAGGTCGGCGCCCGAGTCAACGCGGTCAAGAGCCATGCAGCACCACAGGGCGGGGGGTCCGATGGAGGAGATGAAGCCGTGTAGGGCAGCGGTGGAGGAGAGCAAGTTCTTGGATCGGGTCTTCTTCTTTCTTCGGCGATGCTCACTTCAGTCATACAGACTTGTTCCAATTGCAATTCGAATGGGTGCAAATCAACAAGGATTTTCACGGTGCTCTCTATCTCGGTTGCTGCGTCAAGGATTGATTAGAGTCACGTCCATTCACAAGCACCAGCTAGGTCTGTTGGTCGACTGTAGAAGGGAGAAGATGTGTGGGTGCCCAGAGAATTTTCTGGGTGCCCAAATTATTATTATTATTTTATTTTTTTAAGTAATGGGGCAGAAGGAAAGAAAAAAAAAGTTTTGAATGTTTATTGGGGGGCAATAGACGTCTATTTAAGGGCAATAGATGTTTTTAAATTGATATAATTTCTTCGTTTTTTTTCTTTAATCAAAGTTTTATTTGTCTAATTTTATAAAGATTAGTTCCCATTTCGGCTACTGAAAGTTCTATTAGGGAGCAATAGACGTCTATTGGGGGGCAATAGAGGTTTATTGCCCCTCTATTGGGGGGCAATAGGCGTCTATTGGGGGCCAATAGACATCTATTAGGGGGCAATAGACTTCTATTAAGGGCAATAGACATCTATTGGGGGCAATAAAACATTTCCGGCGACTTCTAATATCTCCGACGACCTCTTTGGGGACCTCCGGTGAGGTTTTTAGAAAAGTCTAATGGGCGACGGCCGGTGACCAGAATCCGGCGATCAGTGACCGGAATCCAGTAAAAGTTGGCCGAAATTTGGCGATCGGTGACCAGAATCCGGCGACCGGTGACCGGCTCCGGCGAAGTATCATATGGTTGTCTCTCTCTCTCTCTAAGTAACAAAGGGGTGAGGGTAAAATAGTATTAAAAAAAAATAAAAAATAAAACCTTAATGGGGTATTAGGGAAGACCTCCTTAGAGTGGTTTGGGTAAGAGGGAATTAAAAAAACTTAATGGAGTAAATGAGAAAAAAAAATCTCTATAAATGGGGTAAATGGACAAAAAAACCCTATATTTTAATGAAAAAAAATTGTGAAAATAGCACGCCATATAGCACTTTAATTGGTTAGAGATGAGAATTGGGTCTATATGAAATTATGAATAGTGCAAAAAGGAGGTGATAGTATGAGGATGACACCCTTAAATGACACTTAATTTATTATTGGAGTTGCTCTCATATCCATTATATATGTTAACAGATAGATGGTAAGAAAAAAACTGCCAAAACTCAAAAAGCCAAAGTCACATGCTGTGGAAATAGCACATAACAACAAAGACTGATGTGGTTGTCCAAACCATATTCACGGCATCGATGGAAGAGACAATACCAGTTTATTCCAAAACGCCAGCAAACTCTTACTTTATGGTAAAAGTAGAAGCTAAATAAGAAGGCGACATAGATTATGTAATGATAGTGCCCATAATCAAATAAATCAAGTAGAGTACTGTAGAGATAAGAACAATATGGTGACTAACATATATGACTTTGAATACCAAGTTGTCCATCCACGGATATCCCCAGGTACGGCTATGCTGCATATCTATACCATTTTTTAGGTCTTTGGTGTATATATAATGACTTGATGAGTATGGTGAGGCTATTTCCCTAAACAGTTGAAATTTTCGAAAATTGTAAAGTCATATGATTATCTGAAACTACTAATGTATTCAAGCATTTGTATGTACAGAGTTTGATAGTGCGAATGTCTCAGTCATTGATCATATATCGATTATTGTATGAAGTGCAACACTAAAAAATAGCTTGTGTTATAAGACAATAACAACAATGTCTAGGATCGTTGTAAGATATTAATCAAAATCTTTTTAATTGGCATGAACGGGGAACCACGTTCGTGCATGTAAAGAACCTTTTACTATGCTCAATGTAGATGTGTGTAAACTTACCAGTACCATGATGAACCAAAAAGTCCCCATGTCCTATTGTTAAGTAGTGAATTATTGTTCTCATTACTTAACCAGTGACATGACCGTATGCTTCGACTTGTATTGAACACTGGACCATTTGTTTAGGATAAAACTACATCGAACTCATATGCAATTTACCGCAGATTGTATCCATTAAGCAAATAGAGGTTCAATTAAGATTTATTTCTCTGGAGTTTGCAAATAGAGGTTCAATTAATAATATCATTATGAACATCAAGACATGGTTTTTGGGTATTGCCACTATCATATCATCATATGCATCGGCTTGTCGCCTCAAGCAATTGTAATCGTTTAGCATTTATTTAGGAGAGTGAAATTCACACACTTCATTTTACAAATCATACTCCATATTTCTTTTTTTAGATATCTTAAGTTTTGTCTTTTTGTAGTATGGATTGTAAAAATGTGATGTTAAGTTACTAAATGAGGAAACGTGGAGTATGGATTGTAAAAATGTGATGTTAAGTTACTAAATGAGGAAACGTGGAGTATGGATTGTAAAATGAGGAGTTTGAATTACATTTCTTATTATTTATACTTTTAAGAGGTATAACCTTTTGCTTGAGAAAATTTGCATCAATAATGCAAGGAAGATGTGACATGGTTAAATAGTCGAGTTGTGAAAAGAAAAGAGATAAAAGGACGAAGAAAAAATGGAAAAGTAAGGAAGAGTGGGAGACAGAAGAAATGACGCCACTTTCTTCCATGAATTTGATTCGTCCCGGAAATTTCCCTATTTTAACCTTTTCCCAAAAGATAAAATATATGACCATATTTTCTAGTCACGAACAACTTTGAACATAAAGATGCTCTGGGGTCAAGACAGTCCTCCCTCCCTTATTTAACGTTTTTACAAAGGATAGCAAGATTTTCAATAATCAAATGAAGTACTCTTGACCCGTCTTTCTCCCAAACGGCAAGGTACTAAAGTAGTACGAAATTAAAAATAATAAAAGAGAAGAAAAATACATACATGATCAACAATTTTATAGGATGGCTTTTATGTTGGATATAAACAAGAGGTAGCAAGGAAAAACAACCGGTAGATGAGCTTTGCATACAATCTAGGCCTTAACCACAATTGAAATACATTCCCAAGAGTTTCCATCCCCTTAGATTTTTGTAGTTGCACGCCTACATAAAGATGCTCTGGATCCGCCACTGCCTCCGTCCGTTAGAAGTGGATTCAAATAACCGACACAAGAATTTTCAGGCCTTCGCTTTAACCATCTGAGCTACCTTAACCACTTTTCGAATTTCTTCAACGTGTAGTGCCCTAACTTACCACTTTATGTATAGCAAGACATGAAACCTGTAACATATAGATCCTCGATGGCTTCAAATCTTCTGTCCCCAAAACCCCGTCTCTTATCCTGTCTCCCTATGAAAATTAGACACCTGGACACTAACTTGACAGCATTTAACGCTATTTACTCTTACCTGAGAAGGAACAAAATGATAAACCCAGAAAAAGCATTAGGCTATTTTCTAAACTACTCATCCATCTCTGCCCAGAAAACCACCACCAGTCCACCATCTTTTTCTACTTCATTACCATAACTGGGACAAGTCATGAAATTAGTCCATAACTTTCTTTTTAAAAGATTGAAGCTCTACTTTGTGGAGAATAAAATCATGATTAACTTCTCACTCCGAATTAAGCATCCAAATAAATCAGAAGAACTAGCTCCGGATGACCACATTTTAACATCCAAATCTATCAAACCAAATCACCAAATGCAAATTCCAAATCCTAGACGTACCTAATTGAAGCAAATACATGAGGTAAAATTGATCCCTCAAATCCAATCATAGTTAATGTTAAACAGCGACAAGCGTAGCCCGTGGCCCACCATTGTACCGATACTGTCCCAACTTAACCACCTGTTAGGTGTTGGGTTTTAATCACAAAATGCCTCGGTACAATTGGGTGAGACCCACCCACTTATAAGTTATATTTTATTTGTCACTTTTCCAATGTGGGATCTTTCCTCTCCAACACGCCCCCTCACGTGCAACCTAACTCTAGGTCTGCACGTGAAATTAATTAGTCCAATTTCCACATTAGAAATTGGGACACAAGTCTCATATCAGAGACTTGGTCGATACAATCCAAGACCCACATTGGACACTTGGTCATTTCGATGGCAATACAGGGAACCCCAATTTGGGCTCATGATACGTGCCTACATGGAGACGCAGTTGGAGAAGGACCCGCTTTGATACCATGTTAAACAGCGACAAGCGTAGCCCGTGGCCCACCATTATACCGATACTGTCCCAACTTAACCACCTGTTAGGTGTTGGGTTTTAATCACAAAAGGCCTCGGTACTTCAATACCCAGAAAATACTTCAGTTGCCCCAGATCCTTCATTTCAAACTCCTTTGACAGATACTTTTGTAACTCATTCATCTCTTTCGGATCATCCCCTGTAACAATCATGTCATCAACATACACAATAAGAGCTGTAATCTTACCATTCTTGCGCTTGATAAACAAGGTATGGTCAGAATTGCTCTATCTGTACCCAAAGGCTCTCATGGACATTGAAAATCTCCCAAACTAGGCTCTTGGAGATTGCTTCAGGCCATACAAAGACTTCTTCAATTTACACACCTTGCCAACTTCACTTGGGTAATTCTTAACACCTGGGGGCACATCCATGTACACTTCTTCTTCCAAATTCCCATTAAGAAACGCATTCTTCACATCAAACTGGTGCAAGGGCCGATCTTTGTTTGCTGCAAGTGAGATTAGAATCCGAACAGTATTGATCTTTGCTACAGGTGCAAAAGTCTCCTCATAATCAATCCCATAACGTTGTGTGTATCCTTTGGCAACCAATCTCGCCTTGTATCTATTAATAGTTCCATCTGCATTAAGCTTCACAGTAAATACCCAACGACACCCTACAGTCTTCTTTCCAACCGGCATAGGTACTAGTTCCCATGTTGCATTCTTTTGAAGAGCTTCCAATTCTTCATTCATCGCCTTTGTCCATTTTGGATCCGTCAATGCATCCTGCACGTTACTAGGAATAGATACAGTAGATAATTGATCAATAACAAGTGCATGTGACCCAGAAATCCTATGGTTAGACATAAAATTAGCTATAGGGTATTTAGCTTTGGCTTTGATATCTGGTTCATATTGTTTCTTAGGAATTCCCTTGGTAACCCTTTGTGATTTCCTAGGTTCGACACTTTCTAACCCAGAAGATTCATTAAAGTTTAAGGGTACCTGAGGAGGATCATTCTGACCGGGATCTTCAGTTGGTGATGCAAAAGGGGGAATATCTTATGTGTGAGCTTCAGCTACGTCTTGATTTTAATTCAAATTATCCAGAAAAGTCGTCTCTTCTATCTCGGAATTCACAACACTCTGTTCGGCAGTTACATTTTCTGTTTCGGAATTCACAACACTCTGTTCGGCAGTCGCATTTTCTGTTTCGGAATTCGCAACACTTCGTTCGGCAGTCGCATTGTCTATTTCGGAATTCACAATGCTCTGTTCGGCAACTGCATTTTCTATTTCCAAATTTCTACCCTCAAATATATCCTCCAAATTTTCCAAGTCTTCAAAGACATCAAAATCAATAATAGAACGAGGATTCCCTTCACAACCTCTCTCCCCCTGAAGGGAAGACTGAGAAGCTCCCCCTGAGTAATAAGGCTCGGATTCACGAAAAGCAACATCAAGAGAGACATCTAAAGTGCCAGTAAGGGGATCATAACATCGATAACCCTTCTGGAAGTCAGCATAACCAACAAAGATACACTTACGGGCACGGGGATCAAGCTTGCTGCGTTGAGACTTGGGAATATGAACATAAGCTGTGCACCCAAACACCGGGGCTCCAAATTAGGCATAGAAGGGATGGTCAAAAATGTATGAAGCTTCTGATGAGGGTTCTGAAACTCAATCACCCGTGAAGGAGTACGGTTGATAAGATATGCTGCAGATTTTACTGCTTCTCCCCCATAGGACCGAGGTACATTCATGCCAAATAAGGAAGCACGAACAACTTCCATCAACTGCCTGTTCTTCCGTTCTGCTAACCCATTCTGTTGAGGAGTATAAGAATTGGAGGTTTGATGACGAATTCCATGTGACCGGAAAAACTCAATCATAGGGCCATTCACAAACTCTCCACCATTGTCAGACTGAAACACTCTGATGGATTGTTGATACTGAGTTGCCACCATTTTGTGAAATTCGATAAACATTCCAAATACATCACTCTTATTCTTCAGTAATGACACCCATGTCATGCGAGTGCAATCATCAATAAACGTTACAAAATACCGAGCTCCAGAAAGAGAAGGAATCTTTGCAGGACCCCAGACATCAGAGTGAATTTTCATAAAAGGAACAGGACTTTTATTAAGACTTGGTGAATATGAAATACGGTGGCTCTTGGCCAGTTCACAAATGTCACAATGGAAATCCAAATCACTGACAATCGAAAACAAATGAGGTTGCAGCTTCTTAAGATAACTAAAAGATAGATGACCTAAACGGCGATGCCATAACCATACTGCTTCCTTTGCATTCTCTACCCCATTAATCTGATTAGCTTGCCCCAAAAGATGCTTCTGGTTTTCTCCAGTCTCTGTCAGATCCAGGTAGTATAATTTTCCCCTTCTAACACCATAACCAAGAATCCGCCGAGTCAGAATGTCCTGAAACACACAGAAAGATGGATAGAAGGTCACAATACATGCAAGTGCTAAAATAATCTAACCAACAGATGGGAGATTATAAGCTAGTGAGGGAACAACTAGGACAGATTCAAAGGTTAAGGTATCAGATACAACAATAGAACCTTCTCCGGTGACCAGAGTTGGAGTACCATCAGCAGTAGAGACAATATTTTGAGAGGAACGTCTAAGGTTTTTCACAAGACTAGGGTCATTGGTCATATGATCAGATGCACCTGTATCAATTATCCATGTATTATTCAAAGTAGCCTTACCCTTCATACCTGACTGCGCTACATTAGTGGAGGCATTGTCGAGATGCTCTTCCTCTGTAGTAGCAATAGCCGCCTTGCCCGGATTCTTTCGGGGTTTCCTGGTGAAGTCCCACCAATCAGGGTAGCCAATCACTTCATAGCACCGCTCCTTGGTATGACCTACTTCCCCACAGACAACACATTTTTTGTTTGCGTATGGGTTTGGTTTGTGATGAGGACGGCGTGGAGAAGGACCTGAGAAGCCTGGAGGAGGACCTGGTCGGCGTTGAACGGCCATAACAGAAGATTCGGTAGGTACCGAACGCCCCATAGCTTGTTTCTCTGATTGCACCTTGCGAATGTAAGCATAGCTCTGCTCCAAGGAGAATTTAGGCTCCTTGCGTAGGATTTCTCCACGCACCTAATCATACTCTGGGTCAAGTCCACTCAAAAACAAGTGAACACGCATCCGGGACATTGCTGAAGTTTCTTGAACGACAGCAGCAACATTATCATGTTGAGAGGCCACCCTTTGATCAATCTCCTGGAACATTGCCACTAACTCATTGTAGTAGGTCGGAATGGGCCTTCCATTCTGCTTTGCTTCAAAACACTTTTTATTCAACTCAAAGATTCGGGTTTCATCAGAATCATTGTAAAAGGTTTTCTCTACAGCTTCCCAAATATCTTTCGCAGTAGGAAGACGAATATACCGGTTCATGAGAGAGGATTCCATGGAGTCAATTAGCCAACTTTTCACCTTTTCATTGTCCGTGGCCCAAGCTTCATACTCTGCAGAATTCATGGCGGGTTTAGCCTTTACTCCGGTCAGATAACCAACCTTCCCTCGTGCTCCAATGCGCATTCTCATAAGAGGAGCCCATATGGTGTAGTTGGATTCATTCAAGACAACACTTGTGGGGAAAGCAGAGTTGTCTTGTTGGGTGGTGTAGTGGTGATGGATGATCGGTGAGGATGACACCATTGTCTTCTCGGGATTTGACTGTTCGCCTTCAATTGCAGGTCCGGCCATTGAGGAATTTGGGGTTTGTTTTTTTTTTTTTTCAGGTTTGGTTTTTCTAGGGTTTCAAAAAATTCAGGGATGGCTTGATTTTAATGGTGGTGGTACGCAACGGTTTGTGGTGTGCTTTGGGATTCAGGATTCAGGATTCAAAGGATGCAGGCAAGTTCAAAGGATTGAACCTGCTCTGATACCAAGTAGAAAAGAATACTTTGATTTTAGGGTTTTCAATAATATTCTATTCATCCCACAAAGGGGTATATATACAAGGACAAGAGGAGTAGTCTAACCCTAATAGGAAACAATCATTCCTATAATTACATGATAACCTAAATAAATAAGAATCATAATTACATAAGATTTACAGCTATTCTACACTCCCCCTCAAGTTGGTGCATAGATATCTATCATGCCCAACTTGTCAACTGAGCTGTCGAATATCTTCCTGGACATTCATTTAGTAAGAACATCAGCTAACTGCTCTTCTGAGTTTACAAATGGAAAACGAATAACCTTTCTGTCAAGATTTTCTTTAATAAAATGACGGTCAACCTCCACATGCTTTGTCCAATCATGCTGAATTGGATTATGTGCAATCTCAATTGCAGCTTTATTATCACAATGCAAATCCATAGGTTGTCTAAGCTTGTAACCTAGATCTTTCAGGACATTATGAATCCATAACATTTCACAGACTCCATGTGCCATACCTCGAAATTCAGCTTCTGCACTTGATTTGGCCACAACTTTCTGTTTCTTGCTACGCCAAGTGACAAGGTTCCCTCCTACAAAAGTGAAGTACCCAGATGTAGAAAGCCTGTCAGTTTTATCACCAGCCCAATCTGCATCTGTGTATCCCCCAACTTCCAATTCATCCTTTTTCTCAAACAGTAATCCTTTACCTGGCGCCATCTTCAAATACCTCAAAATCCGAAAAAAATGCATCCATATGTTCTTCACTAGGACAATGCATAAACTGACTGACAACACTCATAGCATAAGCAATATCAGGTCTAGTATGTGAAAGATAAATCAACCTTCCTACAAGACGTTGATACCTTCCTTTATCAGTTGGAATTTGATCAGGATAAATGGCAAGTCTGTGATTCATCTCAATGGGTGTCTCAATTGGACTGCAGTCCAGCATCCCCGTTTCAGTAAGTAAGTCAAGAACATACTTCCTCTGTGACAGTAAAATACCTAGATAGGTGAAATGGAAGAACTCAAGAACATAAAGATCCATTGTTATTTTTGTTTTGTTTGCAACCAATTGAATTAATTAATCAACCCAAATACCAGAAGAATCAATCAAAATGTTTTTCAAATATCTTTAAGTAGTGAGTCTTCAAACTTGGCCAAGGATTTAAGCACTTGAGCCCCTTGCTTAGATACAACCCAGAAAACTAGTTTAAAACAAAATAAAAAGTAATTGCAAGAGTCGATGACTAGATATTAGACAACAAAACGGAAAGTAGATTATCGGAGTATAAGATGAACTGACGGAGACTACAAGAATAAACGGAAGGGTACTTAACAGAGTTAAAAAGCTGTCAAGTTAATGGCCAGATGTCAACTTAATTGCCAGATGTCAGGTTACTATAGGAGGGACAGGGAGAGAGGCAGGGTTTCAGAGACAAGATTTGAAGCTATCCTCGATAAGAAAATCTTAATAGCTCAATGCTTCCTTCAAGGCTTCATATCCTCGTCTATAGGTCTCACATAATATGTGACTAAGAATATTATCTTACATGCATGCCATGAGAACCAACCAAGATAAATGAAACTGGCTTTAAGAAGATCATAGCATCCAAGGACTAAGATTTCTTTTCATGAGAGTTAATTCGTTTTACATAAAATCATGCAGATCAAGCATGGAGTTGTAAACAAAATTAAGAAACTATAAAGGAAGAGGTGGCTATAAGGTTATTTATTAAGGTACTTCCGCGAATCAAACTTTTTCGTTAACCTAGATCTTACATTACACCACAAAATTAATCAGACGATAGTTCAGGGTCAAACTTTTTCGTTAACCTAGATCTTGCATTACACCACAAAATTAATCAAACGACAGTTCAGGATCAGACGACAGTTCAGTCCTGAACTGTCGTCTGAGTGAAAAAAGTTGTTGTTGTCTAATAGCCTGTGGTCTGATTGACTTTGCTTAGACAACAGTTCAAAACTATTGTCTGTGTTACATTCAGACGGCATATATAAGCTCATAACTGTCATCTGAAAATTATCAAACTATTTTAATTTGGATAAACTATTGTCTGTTAGATATTCAGACAACAGTTCATTTAATGATTGTTCAGACACATTATATTACCCCAACACTTTTAAGAAGACTATGTTGTGCATAATGAATCTCAGACCACACTGTTGAGATACCTCTGTTGTCTAAAATGAATCTCCAACAACATTGCGTCATTTCTCAGTTGTGTGAGATGCATTAACAATAACAGTTCCAAAATGAAATATGTCATCTCACTGAACACTCAGACGACACATTTTATTGTTTTCAGTTGTACTTTATAAACCTCATTCAACAATTTATTGTTATATATGATGAGTGAAATGAATCTCAACCAACATTGATTTTGTTATATATGTTGTGTGAACAGAAACTCAGACAACATGAGTTTTGTTATATCTGTTGTGTGTATAGAAGCTCAAACATGAGTTTTGTTATATCTGTTGTGTGAATGGATGTTCAGACAACATGAATTATTTGCTGCTTTAAGTATGTGTTATCTGAGTGAATCTCAGATAATAGACATTTGACCTATTTTTGTTGTCTAAATTGGCTTTGCACAATTGGTTGCAAATATGAAATTTCATGTTCAAAACATATCCAAAATACCACATTTTCATAGATTACTGCCATCTATTTCATACATTGCCATATCCAACACATTTACAAAAGTACAAATTCATGTCCAGATCAATTCAGCAATCCCAAGTTACCAAAATAAGTCCTTAAACCCAAGTACTAACCAGCTAGATGCAATACTACTTACATATATGTTTTAACAACAAATTTTGCCCACTCTGTTCTGACTGCATCAATATGGTGCTGCGTATATGTTGTCATCCCTCTTTTTCCACACTGATACAAATTGGTTTGCACTTAGTATTGAGAAAACTATCCAATAATCCATGACCAAATATAAACTGATCGAAAACATATTTTCAGAGAGCAATATCAAATGACAATACCTTAGTGGAGATAACGATGATTGGATTATATACTCCAAATTGGCTTCCAACTTTCATGGTTAAACTGACACCAAATACTATTTTAGATAAAGCTAAAAAAACAAAGTGTAATGATCATAAGAAGCAAGGAAAAGAGTAGCTAGTTATATGCAGAAGCATCTGCGGAGCTTAGGAAACAACTATGCCTACATCAAGCAACTTCACCATGCCATGTAGTAAGGCAGTGAAAATTATCATTTCAACAGTTGCATATTTGATACAAGTGTACAACCACGCACTTTCAATATCATTACCATTTCTTTTGTAAATATCAATGCATATGAATCAACCCTATAAGACTTGAGAGTACAAAATCCATCCTATGAGAAATAATTAGGGCTGTCACTCGGTCGGTTCGAATCGGTTATAGGTATTACCAACTTCAAAACCAAAGCTTTCGGTTTCAAAATTGAGCTACCAATTACCAACCAAAATTTTCAGTTTTTAATCATATCTACCAAATTCGGTATTTCAGTTTTCGGTATTACCAACTTTAGAATAACTAATTCTTTGTAATATAAATTAGAATGAACAAAATTAGGTTTTTCAATTTTATAACCGTAAACTTCGTATTCATCTACTAATCATAGCTCTCTTTTGTATATATGACATCAAATTTTATCTATTTTCAATAAAACTAAGTTATTTAACCATCTTGGATTAGGTTTCTCAAATTACATGTACTATTAATTATGTAGTATATTGAGTAATGTTCATACTATTATGAAAAATTTTATGTTTATTTCCTAATATATATGTATGTGTATCGAAAACCATAGCATATAAAGCTAATATTTAGATAATCGGTAGATTCGGTATTTACCAAAACCAAACCAACTTTTTCGGTAATTTTCGATTTCGGTTTTATCGGTCTTGGTTACCAAAAAGTCGGTTTACCAAACCTAAAATATCGGTTGGTATTCGGTCGGTTTGGTAATTACCAAACCAAGTGGCAGCCCTAGAAATAATTGTCTTATCCATGATTGGCTAGTTCCATCGAGCAAATCAGTAACCGAAAACGAGAACATGGTTTACTGATAAATAAAGCATGACAATGTTCCATTTTAGAATTTTGATTCTGGAAAAATAAAATGATAGGCATCCTACGCTTATGAGATTAACACATAACAGTTACCTGAATCGGGTAGATACATTTGGGGACCCTGAATTTCGAAGCTTGAAAAACACGATGACAAAGTAAGTATTTTCTTTCTGTCACGCCCCTGATTTTACACACATGAAAATCGATATATATAACCCTATAATTATATATGCGTGAACGTCCAGTCATCAATACAAAATACCTGAAATCTTTTTCCCTTTAACTTACACAGATATTGATGCCCTGAACCCTCAAAGTTAATATACACTCGTCCATAGAGTTATATATTACACAAGCATACGAATTAAATTGTCAACAACAAAATAAAACGTAAATGCTGCTAAGAGTTAACTATACAACGGAAGTCCTTATCGACGGTAAAGTTACAAAAATGGCTTCCTACCGTAAAGCTGCAAAGGCGCTACCTCAGCTTCAGCCCCGATTATCCTAACCTACAGGATTAACCCCTACACCGTTTGAATAGTGTACCGGGTTGCCACACAACAAACCCGGTAAGCTTTTGCAAGCCCGTATGAGTAACTCAAACACACATGCACAACTCACGCCAAAATAAGGAAAACAACTCACGCTTTGCATTCCTAAAACACGAAATAAAGGAGAATAACTCACACTTTGATTTCCTTCCAAATCGAAATAAAAGAAAGCAACACACACCTTGTTTTCTTTTAAAACGAAACATAGAAAACAACTCACACTTGAATTCTATCAATAAAACATAGAAAGCAACTCACTCCTTGATTTCTATCAGTAAAACATAGAAAACAACTCACACCTTGTTTTCTATCAAATGTACCATAATCGTACCATAGAAAGCAACTCACACCTTGATTTCTATCAAAACGTTAATAAGGAAAACAACTCACACCTTGTCCCCTTAAAAACCATTAATAAGGAAGCAACTCACACCTTGTTCCCTAAAAATACGTAATGTCATAAGTTGTAAATAACCAATTCCCGTTACCCCATGAATTACCTATATGGCAGACAGATTAGAGCTCTAACTGAAAACGTAACCACTCGTCCGGCCAAAGACGTGGTCACCTGATATTCTGCCCAAGGTCTTAGACCTTCGATCCTCAGGCCGCACTGTCCCTTGGAGCAAATCATTAAAGGAGTCGCATTGGACCCAAAATGTTACACAAATCGCAACGCTTTTGAAAACAATCGAAATCAACATTTCCATAATCATTGTTTTCCGAAAAAGCCATAACACAAAACAATAAAAAGCATCATTTCATGCCTATTGTTTTCATACCCAAATATCAACACTTTTCTCAAATCTCAATGCTTTTCAAAACAAATTGAAATCAATCATTTCCACAAATCATTTGTTTTCCAAAAGCCACACCCCAAAACAATAAAAAGCATCATTTCATGCATATTGTTTTCATAAATCCACAAACCACCCAAAGCATATATATTTCACGTAAATATATATCTACTAATACATGAACATCCCATAATATATATATATACACACATAGTCATCTACTCAAAATACCACTAATACCAACTATAGTTTGCAGTTAACTAATAACTCTCAAAACAATAAGGTATTCTCGTTCGTGAATGAACTTCGTGAGATTACTCACCTCAGAATCCCGCTGCGTCTTCTATACAGAACCGAACTAACACTATCACCAATAACTCGTCCAATTCACCTTTTAGAAGCACCTATTCACCAATGATCTCAAATCAGTAACGATTCATAACCAATTTAAGTCCGAAACCCCTGTTTTGAACTAAAATTCCCCAAAGTGGCGCCAATCCAGGCGAAACCACATCTGAGACCTCCCAAAGTCTCTGGAATACGTCCACGATCGATGTGACCAAACCACAAGTCGATCGGACGCTCAAATCCTCACGGATAGCATAAATCGATCGGTATGAAACTGCAAAAATCATAACAATTCCAAACGAACTCCAAAACTTGCATATTATATATCGAAACGCTCGTATCAACGAGTAGAACATATATAATACCAAAAACAGTTCCTTAAGTGGCCGGAACGCCGCCACAGACGGAGGCGCACCGCCGCAGGCCAAAACTCAATATTTCACAAAGCTCCCAACATCAAAAAGCTTCATCTGAGCATGCTTGTGAACTTTCCTAACTAGCTCGAAGTCAGAAAACAAGCATAAAGGGTCGAAAACTACCTCACAAGCCGTGAACAGTAATCCAATCCGAGTTGATCGAAGTTTCACGTGAATCGATCCAAACAACCACCAAGGATCGATCAACGAGGCTGCTCTGAGCTCAACCAAGAAGACCTGAAGCCTCGCCGACGTCAGAACAAGGAATTCTGATCGGGTCCGAAAACACCAACCTGCACCGCCTTGCAGCGCCGCCTTGGAGGAGAATCGGTGCTAGAGGACACCAGAGGGACGACTAGACGGAGGAGACGATCCTATCTGGAAAGTTTCGTCGCCGGAGACCACCGCAGTTCGCCGGAAAAGTCGGGTCGGATCGACCGGGTCCGGGTCGGGTCAGCCGGATAATTTCGATTCTGAAGGTGCGAACGAGAGAGAAGAGAGAGGAAGTGAGTTTCCAGAAATGGAAATAATGAAAATAGTAAGTTTCCAACTTGGGAAACTTCTATTTATACCAAAATGGAAATTCCTTCCAATCGCCATAACTTTCTCATACGAACTCCGATTCTCGCATTCCACATGTCCACGAACTCGTATCGACGCGCTCTACAACTTTCGTGAAGGAAGTTTTCAGAGAATCCCAACGAATAAAAAGTCAACCTTGAGCCCCCCCTAAAGTCATACCTTTCAAATAGAAATTCGTCCGAAACGCTTCCGCTCCATCCACGAGCCACGAAACCGTCCAACAACCATAAATTAGATTCCGAAAATTCCTCGGAAAATAAATACGAATTTCCGGGGTATCACACTTTCCTCCCTGTGTATTTGTGTAATCACAACATATAACCAGACAAGGAAATACTATGATGCTCACAGCAATCACAGGGCAAAGTTTTCTACCAGACCTTATCATAAGTCATCATTCAATGCCAAAGTGAGTAAGGATGGGATAACATATGGATTTTTCTGAAATGGAAAGAAGATAGATAAGATAGAGGAGACCATAAACAGAATATATATGATTAATCATCTAAATTGTGAATGAGATCTAAACCTACAGGATACCGCAACCTTGATAGCCTTGTATAAGGTATCCTTGATACTTGCTGCTTAGTAAGAAATATGAATCTGGATCAGCCACAGATTGTAGATGGTTCCAATCTAGCATTGAGAATAAATCATTCTAAAAACTTACATTGAAAGTCAGAACGCTGCCTTCGTTGTATCAAATCAGCAGCCTCAGCCATTTCAACAAATGTTCCTGAGCTTCTTACTAATTCCTAAGATGATATCACAACTGCAAAAACTCATCATCAATTCACTCTAATAGAATTCATCACGAACTATGCCACCAATTTCAAAAGTTATGTCATTTTAACTCTCAAACTAATCTCATTTTTCCTGAGTTCATAATGCAGAAGGCTGAATCATGCTGAATACAGATAATAATGAGGAAAAAATATGCTCTCACCAAGCCGACAGTGGCACCAAAGCACATAAGAATGCTTATCCGCTTAAACTTGTCCTCATTATCAGCATCAACTTCAAATTTACTGCAACGATTTGTAGCCTGAAATTCCATATTCAGGAAGCTATAATCACTATGTATGTAAACAATGTCAAACAATTCGATTCACACGAAAAACCAAAGACAAACTAAAGCTCTTCTTTCATTTAACAGCAATCCTTTTCTCAAAAGGCAAATAGAAACACAGACCATAAATCTGATTTCTAATAACCCAAACATAGGTGAAGAAATCTGATTAGGATATCTTAGGGCAGAGGTAATGGAAGCAATGAAAGTACAGTATAGTAACCCCGATGTACCATTTTATCAAATCCTTGAAAATTAAAAACAGGCCAAGTTCGCAAAGCACATAAACGATGCCTTGGTCATAGACGGAAGGCTCTGTCTCACTGTCTCCAATAATTCAATCCTTGACATGACACTCTTGCGTTTTCCTCTTCGACACTATGATATACCAACCCAGCTATACCTAAACTCATTATATACATATACATTTGCGTCTTTATGCCTATCATAACCCTAAGTATTGTATTTGTATCATAACTCAACAATTACAGCTTGCGAAAATGTCGGGCTGCAAATCAAGTGCGAGAAACTTATTAAATTTCATGGATTTGGAAATTGGGAAAATAATAATCGTTGGCTACTTTTCTGGGTTCTACGTAAACCAAAAATTGAAAAAAAAAAAAAAAAAAAAAAAAAAAAAAAAAAAAAAAAGTGAACAACTAAACTCGTGCCTGCGACCGCTCAAACGCAGCCAAGGGAACTAGTTCTTCAATCCATTAGAGGAGATAGTTAGGGTTTATTTTGGCTATAGTATTCAGATTCTTAGCCAACCCCTGAATCACCTATCAACCATTGGCCAAATTTTCAATTGGAGATGTTAGCAATCCTAGAATTGATTCGATCAAGAGACCAAAGAAAAGGAAGAAGAAGATAGATGAGTTACCTGAAGACCAGAGGAGTGGCAATGGAAAGAGGTTCTTTGTGTGCGTCTGCCCTATGATGATAGGAAGAGAACAAGAGAGGAAATACATTGGGATCTGGTTTTTATCATTTTTCTTCTTTTTAATTCTCCCTCATACTCGCATCTTATTACTTCAAATAAGTGACGGCTGGTCCTCTGAGTGGGTTTGCAAGTAGTTTGCCGATTTCTTCCTTCTTCGTTTCTCTCCTTCTGCAAATTATGCCTTGATGTATCGGAGGTTGAAGTAAGAAAAACCCACTAAGAGTGAGAGCGAGGGTGAGGCAGAGAGAGGCTGAGAGAAATTTGGGAGGGTGAGAGGGTGAAGGGGATTGAGGGTGAGAGCGATGGTGAGTCAGAGCGAGGCTGAGAGAAATTTGGGAGGGAGAGTGTCCTAAATTTTTAGCTAAGGGAGGGAACACGGGTTTTTTTTACAAAATGTAGGTTTTGAGTGTTCTGAGTGGAAAAAAAATAAATGTAAATTAATTTTTGTTTATTTTTTCCGTTTTTCAGACAACAGATGTCATTGTTAGTGTTGTCTGAAATCTCTCAAATTTACCAAAGGACAATGTACTGTATGAGTACAGGTGAGATGACAGGTTTAAAAAACATGTCGTCTGACTAACTCAAACAACAGCAAAAACTCATGTGTCGTCTGATGACTGTTGTGTGATTAAGTTATTCTAGTAATGTAGAACAATTCTAGTAAGGTACATAATCCTCTCAAAGAACAATGTTGATGGGATCAAAGCATATATTAACTCTACATGGATGTCAGGGTAGAGCCATAAGCATAGCCAGCTACCTGCATAATTAATTCCAGTAAAAGAAGTCAGTTTTGTTTGGACTAAGCTTTATGTAACCAAAGCCTTGAGACCAATACAATAGGATAAACAATTAAATGTACCACCACGCCAATATGGCAACAGACGACAGTCCAAACTGTGGTCTGATGAAGTTCAGTGCTATTGTTAAAGCATGTGTCGTCTGATGGAGGTGGTCAGACAGCAGCACAATGAAGAAGGGTAGTACAAGAGTAGATGTCTAAATACCTGTTGTCTGAACACCAGAAAATACAATAGTAGAAAACTGTTCCGGTTGTGCAAAGCAAATTAAGTTAGCGGAGTATGAAGACTAGGGACTTATGAGGACAAGTTAGAGTCGAACATTGCTTTTAGACGAAGTGTTGTCTCTATGAAGTTTCTACATCAAGGATGAGTTTATATCTGTTGAGTGGATTTATACAAGACAATAGAAAATTGAAAAAAAAGCATTTTCTATTTATATTTAATATTACAGGTTTCTTTAAATAAATGATGTTTTTAATTATGTTGAACAATTGAAACTGTTTGAAAAGTATTGTAGTTAGACTATTCATAGAACAGTTTTTGAATTCCATTTTATGATATTCCATCGTTAGACATTTCATGATACATCCATTCTCAGGTGCAGACGTCCGTACCCAAGCAAAAAGTACGGATTTCCCTTTTTTCCCCAGTTTCCGATCACTCTTTTACATCTTAACCGTTTAGTTTTTAGGTCCTAATGTATAGATCATCTATGCAAAATTTCAGCCAAATTGGTGATCGTTAAGGCATTCAAAACTGCAATTTACACGAACGAACCGAATCTTTCTAACCTGAACCGTTCATGTACATTGTTGTAATTTGCAGTTTTGGATGCCTTAACGATCACCAAATTGGCTGAAATTTTGCAGAGGTGATCTATACATTAGGACCTAAAAACTGAACGGTTAAGATGTGAAAATGTGATCAGAAAGTGAGGGAAAACGGGAAATCTGTACCGTCCGCATGGTACGGACGTCCGCACCGTAGCCGGACTATATATATATATATATAGGGCCCTTCCACTAGGGATCCCTTTTTTTTATCTTTTCTAGGGATAGGCATTAGACAAACTTTTGATCACATTTCGGCATCTCAACCATTCAGTTTTTTAGGTCCTAATGAGTAGATCATTTCTGAAAATTTTCAGCCAAATCGGTGATCATTAAGATATCAAACTTGACTAAATCAATGGACAAACCAAATCTATCAAACTTGAATCATTCATATTTATAATTTTAAGTCGCAGTTTTAAATGGTTTAACGATAATCAATTTGGCTGAAAATTTGCAGAGGTGATCTACACATTAGGACCTAAAAACTGAACGGTTGAGCTGCCAAAATATAATTGAAAAGTTAGTCTAGTGCCATATCCCTAAAAAAGACCCAAAAAGGGATCCCTCACTAGAAGGGCCCTATATATATATATGTGTGTGTGTGTGTGTGTGTGTGTGTCTATATATACACACACATTCACACACACACACACAAAGTGAAATGTCTTAAAAGTCTAATTCTACCACATTTATTTTTCCTAAGTCGCACTTAAATAAGATTTTTCCAATAAGTCTCTATTTTTTTCTTTTTCTTTCCCAAAAGTTTTTTTTTTTTTTTTTTTGTGATTCTAGTTGGACCTCCAAATTTGATATTTAGACCTCCAACTTTTTTCAATTATTAATAGACTTGTCAAGTTATATGAAAAGACAAATAAGGACAATGAAAGAAAAATGAAATAAATAAATAAATAAATGCTCTTCTTACCTCCTCCAACCAAATATAACATTCAATTAATTTTTTTATATTTTTAATTTCCTTATATTGTCTATATAGTTTTACAATTTACCTAAAACAATTAAGTAAAAATAATAATTTCTATACATGGCCCATCATTTAATAAAAAAATTAATTCAAAACAATCTGATTTGAAATTTTCTTAATTGAATATTATGATATAGCTATTACTCGATCTTCCAACCCTTGAAATCCTTCTTTTAACAAATTCAAAGAGATTCCAACAATATATCAAGATCGAGAACCAACACTCTGATTAATTTTTGTGGATAAGAGACCTACTCATAAGAGAGCAATATAATGTGATTTTGATTCATTCTTCTTCTCGTGGTTGAAGATAGAGATAAAAAGTAGAGTAATAGATTGTTGTATCTCATGTTCAGGGGCGTTATGGTAAAAATAAAGAGGTCTACTTAGCTTTTCAAGTATTTTAAAAAGTAAATTAGAGGTGTACTAAGTATTGGATGTCTAAATAGTAAATTTGGAGATCCAACTAGAATCACCCTTTTTTGTTTTTGTTTTTTGAGATGAGAGAGAGAGAGAGAGACAATGCGTGTGTTTTTTGTTTTTTGGACTTTTTTGTCTTCTCCCTTTTTGTCACTATACGAGGTCTCTCATTGCAGCTACTTATTCTCACACAAAGCAAAAGCTAGCTTCTCTTAGAAGTGCAGCTCTCCCAGACTACTTTTTAGATGGAGAGATTACTTCTGTCCTAAAGGGATCAACTTCTATTGTTTATTTTATTTTATTTTTTTATATATTTAATATGTTTACCAGGATACAACTTGATATTATCATGCTAAATTCAACCAAAATAAATTCAAAAAGGGAAAGTAATCGCTACCCAACAAAAGTCTAGATAGCAAAAACACTTACCAAAAAGAAAGAAGAAAAAGAAAAAAACGCAGCAGTTGAAATATACCTAGGCTTTGGGATTAAGAAAACTGCTGATATGAATCAGGCTATGCTTGCCAAAGCCAGCTGGAGGATCTTTCAAATGGACAGTGGTCTTTGGGCTTCAATGTATACCGCTAAATATTTGCACAGCTCCAATATTACTGAGACAAGTTATCAACCTCCTACTGACTGCTCAAGCACTTGGAGAAGCATTTCTCATGGTGCTGAGCTGCTAAGGAAATGCCTAAAATGGCATGTGGGTGATGGGAGCCCTATTAAGTTTTGGCTTGATCATTGGCTCTTTCCCTCATCCCTCATCTGTTTGGCTCTTCCTACTGCTGACATTAACATCAATGCAACCATCAATAGCTTTTGGACTGATGAGGGCTGGAACCTGGATCTCCTCTCTTCCATGGTCCCAGGTGATATTGTCAATCAAATTATCAATATCCCTACTGGTTTTGATAATTGTGGTGGTGATTCTTTGATTTGGGGTGCCACATCTAATGGTGCCTTCACAGTCAAGTCTGCCTATAATTCTAGTTTTGAGTTTTCCAACCCCCAAAATTCTCAATGGGCTGCTGTTTGGAAAAGTAATGTTCCTCCTAAGCTGAAAACCTTCATGTGGGCTGCCCTCCATAAGAAGCTGCTAACTAATGTTCAAAGGGCTAGAAGAGGTTTTACCTCCTCCTCCTTATGCCCTATCTGCAAGGCTGATGATGAAACCCTTATCCAGTTGTTCAAGGAATGTCCTAGATCTCTTGCTATTTGGAATGCTTTTCTTAAACCTAGGGCTATCCTTAACTCCTTCTCCCTGGACTGGAATGGTTGGATTGCTGCTCAACTGCACTGTCAGACACTGATTCAAAAGAATATTAAATGGTGCAATCTTTTCATATTTATTTGTTGGTTTATCTGGAAAGGGAGAAATAAGGTTGTTTTTTATCCAATGTTTATCATGCCTACTTGTCCTGATATAGTGATCTGGAACTATGACGCAGAATGGACTAATGCCAATGTCAAATTGAATGTTGATACTGTCTACAGGTACATCCCTCTTGCTTGGAAGAAGCCTATGGATAATTTTTACAAACTAAACATTAATGGGACTAGATCCTCTTTAACTTGCAAAATTGGTGCTGGGGGTGTCATCAGGGACGTAACTAGATCACTGGTTTCCAAGTCAATTTGGGAACTGGAGAAATTCTTGATGCTGAAGCTTGGGGTTTATTCTACGGTCTTAAACTTGCTGTGAGCCTTCACATCTCTCATTTGGAGGTGGTGTCTGATTCTGCTATCTTGGTGCAGCTTATGCAGAAAGCTGAATTCTCCCTTCATCCCCTTGGTTCTCTTCTCAAGGGCTGCTCAAATATGATGGATGCTATGGAGAATGTCCACCTGTCCCACATCTTCAAAGAATGCAATGACTGCTGACTCTTTAGCTAAGGAAAGCATTAATCATGAGCTTGGTGTTATCATCTTTGAGAATCCGCCAGTTCATGCTGCTCAGGCTTATCTTGATGACATTTCTGCAGTTTCTAGAGCGAGGAGGAGCTCCTGCTCTAACATTTAGTTCTTTTTGTTGTTTTGTTTGGGCCTTTTAGGCCCCGCCTGTAACCATATATATATATATATATATATATATATATATATATATATATATAAACAGAACGATATATTACGTAATCTGGCTTAATTTATCCGACATACAGTTAACTCGAGGAAGAAAAAGTTTCATCCGGAGTGGATTCCATCCAACTTTATCAAAGCCAAGAACAGACAGATGACTCTGCAGCCGAGGTATTCAATGAATACCCTAATTACGATCATTTCTTTCACCAAGCATCAAATCCAAGTAGAGTAAAACTGCAACAAATTTTCTTTCTTCATGCTTCTATACTTCTAGCACTGCTGTTTCTTTGCGGGCAGTACACCACCTATTTAACCAAAAGTTGTTGCAAACAACTACCATCAGTCCTCCGCGTGTCTCCTCATTTTCTTCTGAGCTTTGTCTTGCACCCGGTATCTCTCTCGTCGTTCTTCTCTCTGGCGCTTTCTTGTCAACTGCTCATCTTTGGCTTTCTGTGCTTCAATTTCTTTTCTTTTTTTCTCATCCTTTATCTTGCGCTTCTTTAACTGCAAGACCATGTGAAGTTGACTCAATTAACTTTCAAAACTCCAACAAAAGATTATATAAATTAAATAACAGCATAATCTGAAGAGAGAAACAAACAAGACAAGCTAAGAATAATTATCTAACAGACAACTATTACAACTAGAAAACTAATATATTCACCGTACATTCACTAGACATCAGGTATTTATTATGTTAATCACAAGACCAAAAAATAACGATTTGACAGCTAGGCCCATGAAGATAAACATTTCCAGATATATTGATTACCACGTATATTTAACCCCCCAGAAAAGCCCTCCACAAGACATCAAAAAGTAAACTGCGGTGTGTGAAAACCTCTTTTACTTGTGTATGTGCACCCAATTCGATTTACAACAAATTTGATCATCAATTATGATGTTTGGGAAGACAATATTAGTCTAAATACCTTCTCAGATTTGATTAACCGAAGATTTTGAAGCAGAGCATGAATTTTCTGTTCATGAGGCTCCCTCACAACAGCTCTTCTATCCTCAAGAAGTTGCTTTCTTCTATTCGGTGTATCCTTAGGCTTTGATTTAAATGGAAGACTTGCTTGTACTGCTTTGGGAATCACCAGTGGGTTGAACTTCCTCTGCTTCCTTTCAATTGGCTGTTGAGCAAGCAAACAGACAAATTTAGTTGCCTAAGCATAAGCAAAGGGGTATTGTTTCTGGGATGGAGTGTGCCACTGTATTGCTCATCTTTACATGACATACCTTGTAGAGTGAATCTTTGTTAACAGGAATAGGAATATTGCGTTCTCTCCTCAACTCAGCTACAGTTTTCATCCCTCGCCAGGTCAGAGCTCGGGGTTGCAGAGATGTGGTTAATGGGTTGTAAAAGCAAGGAACATCAACTTGAGTCCAAGCGCGCAAAAACACAATGTCACTCATCTTAATTTTGTCCTCAAAGGTGCACCTAACAATTCCTTCTTTTGGTTGTCCACCCTTCTTTTTCGGTTGGTTACCAATTTCTTCTTTTGCAGCCTGGCCAGATCATTAATCAGCATAACAGATCATATAAAAAGATGCCTGGCCACAATGCCAGTGCAACAGTCAAGACATCAAAAGTCATCATTTTTAAAGTCTATTCCAACCATCATTCAATACCAGCATTGAAAATATGACTTTGTGAAGAGAAATTGCTTAATCACAAGGATATAAACAAAGCCAGCAAATAAAACCTACAAGATCCATAAATGAAGATTTTTTTGAAAGCAAATGCAACCAACGGATTCACACGGACAAAATAACTTCAGTAGATATAAGGGCCTGAAGATAGATATTCCAGCATGAACCGTACCTTTTTCACCTGCCCCCGGATGCCACTGACTGTTCGAACAGAAGCACCTTCAAATCGAGCTATTTCAAGATCTGAGGTAAACATATCTTTTATAAGTGCTGTATTCTTGAATATCTTGCAAGGGTAACCAACTAGTTTGAGTTTCTTCACTATTCGCGATGCATGGTTGAACTCAAGCACAACTGCCGTGGCGGTGATCCTAAATGTTGCCTGACCAACCAAAGAGGAACACCATAAAGGGCGTATAGTTATATTAGAAATTAGATATATATATATATATATATATCAGAAAATTAAATAAAACTAGGATAAATAACTTTGGCATTAGAGACTAGCACTACTTTCTGTTTTTGAAAACATATAGAAGAGAAATCTGGATTCCAGTGATTCAACTAACAATGGTGCATTGAATGAAATAGAAGAAACTTTGAGAATTATGCAGGTTGATGCAAGTGAACTGTTTGCTTGCAATATGCTACTTGGGCGTCCTCATTGTTCCCTATGTATTGTGGAATTGGAAAGCAGCAGTGAGTTAAGGCACTGTAATTTAAGATTCATTGTCTACTATTTTCATTTTCTGTTGCTTAGACCGAGAAGAGTTTTTTTTACTTGCTGCTATCATTTTGTCAGTTGTGGACGACTGAGACCACATGAAATAAACCCTGCATTCTATGGAACTACTGACGAGTTTCCTTCAAAAGCTACTGGGGTGCTGCAACTGTATTCATCGTAAAATTTAAATCACAGAGCATGTTTCTTTCAAGCCTACTGTGACCACTTGAAATAAACCCTAAATTCTATGGATCTACTTATGAGTTTCCTTCCAAAGCTACTGCATGGGTTGGTGCACCTGTATTTATCATAAAATTTCATTCACAGAAAGCATGTTTCTTTCAAGTCATTCTCTTACTATAAAGTAGGAATGTTTTCAACTGAATTAGTATTCAGATCAAAAACAACAAAGGGATTCTCAGCAATTGCATTTAGAGATCTATTTGGGACTATGCCATGATCCAAACAATCTCTTTTTAGTTCCCCAAAAAGTATCATGTACAGACCCACCACCAACGCTATGCTATGATCCAGACCATTTCTTTTTAGATCCCCTACAAGGATCATGTATGAACCAGACAGTAAATGGGTAACTGATGAGCCAATGTTTCATTAATGTGGACATTATTTATTTACAACAATAGAATATTCATGTGCCTAAAGTTTGGTAAACGAATCAGGGATCTAGTGCCATTACATCATAAATCTTTAGCTATTTGAAAATCATCATGACCATTTCAATGTTTACTTCATCACTTCAAGCAATTTATGATCTGAAGTCTTTTATTACAGTGATCAATGAAAGCAACAGAAAAGATGGACTTGACAGTGATCTTCAAGTTAAGTGCGCAGCTTAAGTCCTCATGACATTGACAAATCCTTGCATTAAAAACACAAAGTTTTCCATTTGCTAGTATGTGTAAATGTATATCTATGAAACAGAAAACTAATAGAAACAGAATACAAAACTGGCCAAACCTGATTGTTTGATAAATTCTGGAAAGCAACCACACCAGTATTGGGAGGGGCAAGAGGGCCCCAAAACATTGCAAGGCAATGCATGTGTTCTGGAGTATACTTAAGCATGCGATGCCTTCCATTGCAATCTTCAATGGCATAAACAGGAATTGTTTGGTAACGCCTCCACCCAATAGATACAATGATGGGGTCACTGGTCTTTAGCACTTTCTTGTGCCATCTATGCCGCTTTAACCTGGCCTGGTAGAACAGAGCACAACATTTTAAAGATGAAAAATTCCAAGTTCATAAGTTTACACTGAAATTCACAACCCAATTTTACAATCCACACTCCAGTTTTCCTTTTATAGTATCTTAAGTTTTGTCTTTTTGTAGTGTGGATTACTAAAAATGAAACATGGATTGTGGATTGTAAAATTTAAGAGTGAATTTCACTCCTCTTTATTTATTATTGATAACCTTTTAATATGATTGGTTCATTAAATGAATACAAAAGACAAATAAATTCTCATTTACAAGGTACCAATAAGTCACCCCATGCTTAGGGGTGATACTATTTCTCATGCTCAGGATGCTTTCAAAGAAGTGAGACAGATTTTAGTTGCAGTTTTTGTCACTAATGAACGAAACAAGGGGAAAAAAAAGAACGGGCAGGTCTTCAAAATAGATTTCGAGAAAGCCTATGACCACGTGTGCGTTGAACTTGGCAAATATAGGTTTTGGAGCTGGAAGAAGAAAACGAATAGAGGGTTGATTGAGGTTGACGAATTTTTCTATTTTTGATCAAGGAGAAGGTGATCCCCAATCACCTTTTCTTTTACACTTGGGGTGGATCTTTTTAGCAGACTTATGGAGAGAGCAAGGGATTGTAAATTAATTGAAGATCTAGTAGCCAAGAGGGAAAAGGTTGAAATTACAAGCTTGCAATTCACTTATAATACCATATTCTTTTTGAAGGATGATGATCAGAATTGGAATAACCTAATACAAGTGCTCAAAATCAGGGATCAAAAATCAATAAATACAGCTCACTAGTTGCAAAATACTCAAAGCCTGATAGAGTAGAGAGACTGGCTAGTGACTTGAATGTGAAGTAAGAGTTTGGCCTATGAGATATTTAGGTCTTCCTTTGGGTGGTAACCCTAAAATCGCATTGTTTTGGAATCCAGTGGTAGAGAAAGCTGAGAAGAGAATCGAGTTGGAAAGAGGCTATTTAATCTAAAGGGTGCAGATTGACAGGAATTCAAGTAGTTCTTGAGAGTCTCCCTACTTATTACTTGTCTTTATATCAAATTCCAGTGGGCATGTTAATGTGCGATGGAGATCCTGGTATGTTCTCCAAAAGAAACGAACACACAACTGTTTCTCTCCCCAATGTTGTGTTTTGTGCAGATCTTCGGGGGGGGGCTCATGTTTCTGTCAAGTGAAAAAAGGCCAAAATTCTTTGGGGCTGCAGACTGTTAGCTTCAACAGGGATGGTATGGATAAAAAAAAAACAAAAACAAAAAAGATCTTTGAAGCCTGCGTTGGTGCGCAGTTGGAAACTTGGGGAGAGTTAAGTTCTCGGCATCTCTTTGGGCCTCTATATCTGAGCAGTTTAAAGATTACACCTTTCTTCTATCACTCTAGATTTTCAAGCTGTTGTAGTCTAAATTTCTTTGTCTAGTTTGTTTTAGGGACAGTTGATCATTTGTTTACTGAATAAAAAAAGCTGTTTCTTTTATAAAAAAAAGATAACAAATTGGTCACCTACGCTTCACCATACTCTAAGCTTTCATAAAATCACCTATTGTGTCTCAAGTTATCTAATTGTTTAGACATCCTATTAGCAATCTTAGATGTGGAGAGCAGACTGGAAAGTGAGTACAAAACATAGAAACCACCTTTCATGTACACTAACCTGAATGTGAATAGTTCTAATTGTCTAAAATCACCCTATCAGCAATAAGATAGGGGCAGCTATCTTAAATCAGCAACGCAGAACAGGAGAGCTAGCATAAAACAATAGAAACAAAACCCAATAGATAAATACTTTCGATGTACACTAACCTGCATGTATCCAGTGCTTTCTTCCCCAAGACCAATTCCTCCAACCAAAACAGGCTGGCAGGGATCAAAATATTCAACCATCTCACAAGGAATATCATGAACTTCCAACCGAAGGTAAGTCCCTGTCCGGAAACCCTCAACCTCTAATCGGATGTCCTCATCAAGGTCATTGAGTTCGGCTATATTCATTTGTTTTCGGAGTTCAATCTCCTCCTTCAGCTGAAAGAAGTTGGCGTCAGCTCCCACCAGCTAGTGTAGAAATGATCTTGCATCTAAGACAGAAACTTACCTTGTCAACATAGCCACTTTCTTTAGCTCGATCTCGTCCAAACTGGCTTACATGTGTATCATCAGGTTCCTCATCACTTGTTTCAGGTTCATCATATGTAGATAATATTAAGGTCACAAAAGAAATTCCGTCTAAACAAGCAAGACTGCAGAGAGTTCATAGACACTATGACTTCACATATGAACAAATGTGATATAACCAAGAACCTTCAATATGGACCCATCAACCTCATTAAACTCTCAAACACAAATAAAGATGGAATCGACAAGAACTTTCTTTGGTTTTTGGTAGAACAGATGGTGAAGGACATTAAATAAATAAAATTGTATGAAAACTATAAGAAACCTTTGGTGTCAAAAGGATATTGAGCATCAAACTTGGCACGAAGAGCAAGCTTTTTGAGCCTCCGCTCCTCTTCATCTAAGCCAGCTTTCTTGTTGTTTGCAACTTTTCTCGTCTCATTTGTATGATATCCATCATGCCTCTCACCCGTTTCTAAATCTTCGAAGTCACCAAAGACAGCATCTTCATCTTCAAATGTTGCCTCTGTGTCTTGATTTCTTTTAGCAGCCTTCGACCAATCACCAGTGACAAAGCGATCGCGCACACTCTCTATAAGCTTTTTATCATTCCAGTCCTTGATTGAATGATTTGTAAATTTGGAAGAATCCTCAACATTCCAATTTTCTGCTTCTACTCTATGTTTCTGCAAAAAACAAACAAAGAAAATAATAAAACCACGCTCATCAACAAATTTAGTTTCAAATATGTAAAAATTATAAACAAGCACTCTCTACGACAAACCTTAATTCCGTCTCCTTTTGGCTTAAAAAAGTCATCTCCATCACTTTCCTCCTCACTACTGTCTTGTTCTTCACTGGCTTTAGTTGAAACTGATGAAGATTTCCCATATACAAGTTGCATAAGGTTAGTAGTTTGTCTCGAAAATGTCCGTTCTGCCAAAGACTCCTTCCACTTTGCTATGTTTCCCACATCATCTAGTATGAGGCCAAAAAGGGTAAAAGCATCAGACACAGAATGAAAATTTCTTTGTCAATGCAGTCTGGAACAACAATTGAGAGATTCCAGTGAATGAGCCATTGGTGAATGAAATTTTGTGATTTATGCATTACAAATCCATAGTATATATTACTGTTTGTACTCATAAGAGAACTAGTAGCAAATGACTCGGGGCTTTAATTGTAATATAAGCAACCAGGCTGCAAAAGCTTTAATTTTCACAAAGCCTTAGTATGGTTCTTGCACAGAAAATGAGAACATTACTACATAAAAATTGAAAATGCAATGTGTACCATCTGTCTCATCTATTTCTCTATCTTCCTCTGAAGACTCTGAACCAGAAGAGGTATGATTATCTGCATCATTATCGCCACCGTCGTCATCATCTTCTGAATCCTCTTCTGAATCCTATAATGAAGCATAGAACATTAGTAATATAGACCAAGATCATGGCTTGTAGTTTAAACATGGTGCATACCATCTGATATAAAGCATGCATCCAATCCTCAATTGAAAATTTAACGCCAGGATAGCATAGTTCAAAGACATAATAGAAAAACAAGGGATTAGAAGGAAATAAAATATAACAGTGCTTTAGTACCACCTAACCATGACCAGCCCATGAGGATCATTAGATAAAACAAAGTAAAAGCCAATAAGATTACAAAGAATGGGATCATATCTGATTATTATACTCATTACTCAAAGTAGCTTTACTGTGATTATAGCAGAGTGATGTGAACTCCAGAAAGACACCCAAGTAGTGAAAACAATTTAGAGCTCTTAAGTGTATAGTACAGTATATGGACCACCAAATTCTACTTGCAGAAATGTACGCGCCTTTATTTAAAACAGATACTTAATGATGATATTAAGCTTTGCTCACCTCCATATCAGTAGGATTAAGGTCATTTTCAAAGATAACTTTTCTCCTTGACCTTCCATCATGAAACTCAACATGTTCCTTCAAGTGATCTTTAAGGTTAACATCTTGATCTGATACATCACCATTTTCTCTATCAGATCCACTAGAATCACTTTTTGTTAGTGCAACATTACGAGCAGCATCATTCTGATAAGATTTTGATTCTGAGCCATCAATATCCTCAACATTACTTTCTTGACCAGAACCCCCAGCTTTCATTGTTTCCCCAAACTGATATTCCTCTAAAGGCTCTATCATACGAATGCGTTTTCTGGATTCATCAAGATCTTTTTCATCATGTTGAGATTCCAATTTAGGTTTCTGGATATAAAAGTTAATGAAGCTCTGCTCCAACTTTTCATCAAGCGAATATTTTGGGTTTTGAAGACTTTTAACCATGGTCACACCCACATCCTCAAGCTCTCCTGTGACACGGACCCAAGAAATCAACAAATGAAATTGATGGAAGTGAAAAAGGAGGATAGAAACTTGATTTTACATTGAAACATGAAAATGTATGTAGTGAATCAATAATAAAATAAAACTTCACATTAACAAAATGGTGACGGAGTGCAGTAGAAATAAAATGTTTCCTTCTGATTCAGCCAACAAATAAAAGTATTTTTCAAACAATCAAACAAAAAATATAAAAGAAAAATCAACCTTTGTTCGTTGCTTCCTCCTTTTCATCCTGGTTTGAAAACTGAACAAAGTGATCATTTATATTTATATAGACAGCATCTTTGTCATACAGGAGATCCCCAAGTCCAGACATAGGTGCATAAAACAATTTTTCTTTATCACGCAGCCCCTTCTTTTTGGCAGCAGATGGTAAAGGACAGGGATCAGCTAAGCCTGTCATACCAGCGACACTGTAATCACCAACACCTGCAATATGAATCTGACACACAATGTACATCAGAAAAATATATCATTCCAAACAAAAAATCAAAACATTAACTACAACCACCAACACCCATGTGAATCTGGACAATATACAAAACATTATCATAAGCATACAAAATGGAATCACATGACATCTATGACACCTAGTTTCAAAGCAGTACAATGTTTGTAGCATTAAGGAATGTGAGACACTAAATTTTAAGCAATGCATATTATTTCTTTACTACACTGTCAATCTGTCCAAAATGATAAAGACACATTATAAGCAATCTCCCAAATTTTTTTGGTAATAAATCCTGTAATCTTATGACAGTTTTTTTTTTTTTTTTTTAAAAAGGCATGAAAAAAACTATGCACTAAATCTTCAGAAGCATCCAATAAGGCAATCCTAAATTTCAATTGAACATCTGAAGTTACGGTCACCATTCCATTCAATCAAATTTTTTTACTGCTACCTCTGAAACTGTTTCCTAGAAGAATTATTTTGATGGTAGAGAGAGAGAGAGAGAGAGAGAGAGAGAGAGAGAGAGAGAGAGAGAACTTTTGGGACGGAATTCATGGATAATATCATTTTGCTTCTCTACTAAATGACATAAAATCTGAAAATGAGTTAAATTAACAATCCAGTGTATGAGGAGTATTGTATATCTGATCATGATCTTGTCTTCAAAGAATATATTTTGATTATAAAAAGTATGAATAGTCAAAGCAAGAATAGCTTCATAATTCCAGCACATACCTTTGTTCCTTTTTTCATGTTACACCCCCGCAAATAACCATAAAGTGTGACATTTCTATCACATTTATTATTCAAGCGCACTTTTTCAGGGGGAGTGACATCTTCAAAACGATCTACTAGAACATAAGGATGAGCAGTTCTCCAAGATAAAGGATGGAACTTCATAACAGATATGAAACGAGCCAGATTGTGAATCTCACGTTTGACATACCTATTTGTTTAAAAGGGAAAAGAAAAGAAAAAAAATTAACAACAACAACATGAGTAAAAATACCTGTCAATGTCCACGAGTGGATGACAATAGAGAAACTTGATTACTTACTTTTCATGAATAAGACCTGATAAATAAAACAATTTAGCTCCATCATATATTTCAGTCCAGAACCGATGTTTTAAATGCTGCTTTGTTTTCCTCAGTTTCTTTGCATCTTTGAACTTATCAAGGTGAGTGAGAACTCCCATGACCTTTGGGAAGCCATGGACTTGCAATATATTAAGGAACTCAAATGTTTCCTGCAAAAGGAAATGAAGCGCATCACAAATTATCAGAATCCGTAAGTGTAAGAACAATATCCCCACAATATGACACAGTGGAAAGAGCACGTAGAAGTCTGTTGTTCTCACCATTTCAAAACCATAGCTTCCATCTATAAGAAGCAATGCTAAATCAGCAAATTTTGCGGCATCAATCATACCATTGATATCATTGGGGCACTCCACAAACTGAACCCGCCTCTGCTTCCCTACCAAAAGGAAGGTGAATAACAGTGAAAGTTAATATCAAACAAGATTAAATACTTGCAAGTAGGGGAAGGGAATTAGAGATGCAATTAATTTGGCACCTGATACAATGGTAATGGGGCCTTTCACCTCCCGTAAATCATGTTTGGTATAATGCTTTACAAGGGACTTGATCAACAAAGACTTGCCAACCTAGAATCAATATCAGGTGAGGAGTAAGTAACAACGTAATACGTAGAATCAGAGAAAAATGTATCAGCGAGTGAATGAATGAATGATACCTTGGGAGGTCCATGGACGAGAACAACAAAAGGAGGCTGTTCGCCGTAGGAGCGATCAATGGTCGGAACATGAAGCCGTCGCTGCTCTTTCTCGACGGCACGAGACTGGAGACGCTTGGCTTTGACAGTTGAGCTGAAAGCGAATGCCTTGGGGTTTTGCTTCTTCGAATCTTTTTGGGGCTTCTTCTTATCGGCCGCCTTGGAACCCGACTGCCGGGACCTGTGTGCCTTGTGCGACTGCTCCATACTTCCACTATCTATCATGCCCATTCTAAAAGCCGCTGCTGTTACTGATAGTAGGGTAAGAGTTCTTTTTTACGGTTAAGTTTTACCTATATATATATATAGTTCTTTTTTACTTACTTTGGGCTTTTACGTTTTTTTGTCGTTTCGGTGTGTACAACACGGAGCCTGCAAAAGAAAAAAGGCCCGGTTCTGGTCTCCCAAGATCTACGAACAAAATTTTCATTCAGGTAAAGGGCCTACACGCCACGGGAAGGAGATCGCTGACCTCGGGAAGGAGACGGCCATCGTAGCTCAGGACCCACTCAGCCACGGTAGATTGCTTGCCTATCCACCCCGGGTGGGATAGCAGTAGTTTCGCGCTCCCACTCTCCCCAACTCTCTCAAACAAAAATCAGAAGCTTACAGAGGCGAATTGTATGGCGTGCCTTTGATCCTCTCTACCTATCTTCTTGAAACCAGTGCGTTTTTCTCAGTCCCTATGTTTGTTTGAGAATCACTTCTCAGGTACTCTCTCTCTCTCTCTCTCTCTCTCTCTCTCTCTCTCTCTCTCTCTCGCTCTCTCTAACGAGACTGGAATGCCTAGTTGTTTATCTCTGATGGTTGTTGTTCTGTATGCCCCAACAGCGAGCGATCAATCAGTGTTAGCGTTTCGCATTCTGCAACCCAACCCAGGCGAAACGATGGTACCAATTTTTCTCTTTTTCTATCTTCAACTCTCGTTCTTCTTTTCTAGGGTTTTTGTTTTAGCAAGTTTACTGATGATGAAATCTTGATTCATTTGGGGGGAAAATAAAGTCGCAGGCAGATATCAGAAAGTGGTTTATGAAATCGCATGACAAGGCCAATGCCTCCAAACCGGCTCCGGCTCCGGCTCCGGCTGCTTCTGCTTTGCCGAAACAGTCTACAGACCCCCCTCAACAACAGAATGTGAGTTCATGCCTATTAGGGTTTTAATTTCTAATGTCTTTGTTTGGGTTCGCAAGCAATAGTACGGTATTGCCACTAACAGAGCAAGTTTTCGAATCTTTCACGTCTCATAATTTCCTTTATCAAACCTATACATTTAATTTGGAACAGAATTCAGTATAAGGTTTGCCTTGTGCCCAAGGAGAGCAATTTTTCGGAACCTTGTTAATCGTGATATGCTACCTTTCTTCTCAAATGTTCTGTTTTCTGTGATAATCAGGTGCATGTAGGTGAAGAAAATTCAGGCAGAAGGAAAACCAGCAAGTATTTTCCTCCAAATAAACCAAAGCCGAATGAGGAAAAGGAAACCGTTCAAGTTCCAGCAAAGCGAAAGACTCGACCTGATCCTGTTGAATCTAGCAGACCCTCACCTGCAAAAAAAGTTCAGAAAGTTGCTGATGATGACGACGACGACGATTTTGTTTTGCCTCAGTCTAAAAAGAAAGAAGCCACGCCTAGCAAGAAACTGAAGAATGCATCTGGCATGGGAATTCCACAGAACCTGACGTCTGCAGATGAAAGTGATGATGATGAAACCAAGGCTTCTCGCAAATCTGGTGGTAGAGGTCGTGGTGGAAGAGGTAGTTCATCAGCTGCACCAGCTGCTGGAAGAGGCAGAGGCGCTGGACGGGGTGGGTTTATGAATTTTGGCGAAAGGAAAGATCCTCCACACAAAGGAGAAAAGGTTTGTGTTTCAAAATCTTGAATTGATTAACGAATGTATTATTGTTGATGTTGACTCTATTTCCATGTTCCAGGACGTTCCTGAAGGTGATCCAAACTGTCTAGCTGGTTTAACTTTCGTAATAAGTGGTACACTTGATAGGTTGGTTTTGTTATTTATGTGACTTTCACAAGCTTGTTCTATATTTCGTTGTATGCGAAAATTCTTATGATCTCGGGTACTGTTTTTTGTAAGATGCGATTCTATAAAATTGGTATTTGTACTCGCCATAATGTTTTGCTTATTGTGTCAAGTACAATGTTAGTCTTGTTGCAGTTCGTGTTTCGTAGCCTGTAATTATATTCTAAAAATTAACCGTACTTTCAGTTTGGAAAGAGAGGAGGCAGAAGATTTGATAAAACGCCATGGTGGTCGTATCACTGGATCTGTCAGCAAGAAAACGGTTACTTACTTTTCTGACTTTGTATTATCTTAAACTCAGATAGTACTTCTTGCTTTTGATTTACACAGTCTGTTTGCAGAGCTATCTTTTATGTGATGAAGATATTGAGGGCAGGAAATCCTCAAAAGCCAAAGAACTTGGGTTAGTTATCTTTCATTCATACTGAACTATACACATTTTCCTATTGATTTTCCTTTTATTTATATCTTCAGCTTTATTGTACCACTAGGACGGCTTTCCTTACTGAGGATGGATTGTTTGATAAGATTCGGGCATCAATTCGTGCTGAAGCACCTGTGAAAGAAGAAAAGAAACCTGTGGATAGTGCACGAGAATCATCTTTGGCTAATAAAAGCCCTAAGAAAGTAGCATTAAAGGGTATGTCCTGAGTAACTAATTACTTTTGGTGTTTTTTTGGTTGTGCTTGCCCTTTCTTTCTTAATAGCTGCTTTAATTACTCGGTTACATGATTGTTGAGTGTTTCTTGTGAAATTTAGGTTCACCAGATTGCACTAGCAGCTCCTTGGCATGTAGGGTATCCCACAAACAGTCACCATCAGATGCTTCCCTTGCTAGGCGCAAAGAGCAAACTACCGAGCATTCTGCTTTGACATGGACAGAAAAATATAGACCAAAGGTTCCAAATGACATTATTGGTAACCAGTCACTGGTATGTCTGTTCATCATTTTCTTACATCTGTTGCATCTGGTTAGATCCCTCACTCCAAGTTTGGAACTCATTGACTTAAAGTATCGTCTAATGTGCAGGTAAAGCAGCTTCATGATTGGTTGGCACATTGGCATGAGCAATTCCGTGATACTGGAGTTAAGAAAAAAGGCAATAAACCAAACAATACAGGTGCTAAAAAAGCTGTACTATTAAGTGGAACACCCGGAATAGGGAAAACAACGTCAGCAAAGTTAGTCAGTCAGATGCTCGGTTTCCAGGCAATTGAGGTATCATACTGAGCATTTGAATGTTGGTGACTTAAGTTATTCAGTACTATACTGTTTTTTTCCCCTCAATAATGCATATATATTATTTTTTAGGTAAATGCAAGTGACAGTCGTGGGAAAGCTGATTCCAAGATTGTCAAGGGAATCGGTGGAAGCAATGCAAACTCTGTTAAAGAGCTCGTCAGCAACGAGTCCCTAAGCATGGATAGGTTAGTTTAACTACATACATACATATACTTTGGGTGCTTTATATGTGTCTGACAGAATTTTCTTCTCAAGTTAATTCTTAGTTAAATTTGCAGATCTAAGCATCCCAAAACTGTGCTGATTATGGATGAGGTTGATGGGATGTCTGCTGGTGATCGGGGTGGAGTTGCTGATCTTATTGCTAGCATAAAGAGTTCTAAAATTCCCATTATCTGCATTTGTAATGATCGTTACAGTCAGAAACTGAAAAGTCTTGTGAACTACTGTTTGCTTCTCAGCTTCCGCAAACCCACTAAACAACAGGTTCTGCCCCCAGTGCATGCTTACTTCTAATAATGTAATGTGATTGGTAGAGGTCAGAGCATTGTGGTCGAACTGTTCTTTTATGCTATGTTGGCAGAAGGTGTATAGTGGGACAGTGCGTGTGCGTGCATTTACACACTGTAGTCAGTGATGTATTTGAAATTGTTCTACTAAATGCTTCTAATTTTGTAGGGTTATGAGTTGTTGAGTGCCAAAGGTTCTTTGCATTCAGAATAGTTTTCTTTGATTATGAAGCAATTGTTTTGACAAATTATTTTTGCGGACCATGTAATGTTGTTTCTGTTTTTCTCTCACATGATTGACATTTTGTCAGTAAACACTCAAATGTCCAATTTAATCAACTTTGCAAAGGTTAAAACGATTTTAGTAATGCTTCCCAATCTTGCTCCCTTGATTTGGTTTTTCTTAGAGTGATCTTTGTTGCCTAAAGAAAGGGTCATTTTTTTTCTCTAGGTATTGCCACTTATCCTTACTGATATCGTCCTTTTAGAATCTGAAGTTAAACTCTTTAGACATCTTCTCACTTGTGAACCAATTCTGTGGCATGGGGAAGGCAATATGAACGACTGTTTGGAACCTCTTTTATTTTTATTTTTATTTTTTTAAGACAAAATATGTAGTGTGATATGTGTCCAATAAAATGGAAGCCAAGCTAGTGCCACTTTGATTGTCGTTGGCTTTGTTAGGCTAACCCCATGTTTCTGTATTAGTAATTCAGAGATATGCATACATGGCATGTTGTGCCTGCATGAAAGCTTATATAATTGTGAGCATCAGTGAGTATATAGTTGTGTTCTTCTGTGTGTAGCCAGGTGAATAGGAATATTGTGTTTTTGTGTGTTTGTTATATTGAAAATTTTTGAGACACTTAAATTTGGTTTACCCATAATCAATGTGTTTGGCAGGATGCAATTATTAACACTTTAATATTTTATCATAGATGGCAAAGAGGTTGAAGCAAGTTGCAAATGCTGAAGGACTTCAAGTGAATGAGGTATTTGTAACTGCAAGTACTGATTTTCCATGTTGATGAAATCCTGTATTCTTTATAGAGATTGTAGTATTGTTTACTTGCTAGAGCATTCTAGTCTCCAAAAATTGCAAAAGGATATTATTCGTGTTAGTGATATAATGTGTCTGACAATTCAATTATGGAAGACAATGGTGTTGCACCACCTAAAGCCTCTTTGTACGAATATACGTATAAATTTTCTTCTTGAGAGAAGAGTATACACACGGAATATCACTTTAAATGCACTATATTGTGGAATTATGCATCACAGTAGTGTTCACCTGGTCAGTAACTGACCAAGGAAATTATACTCAATTACACTTGGATGAGCATAATTTCCTTGGTCAACTACTGACCAAGTGAACATTATTGTTATACATCATTTTTAATTGTTTCCAGTAAAAATGATAATATTTAATTTTTCTGTCCTTCAGTTACAAACATTTTTGGTTTCCGGTCAATTACTTGACTGCTTTAGGAAAAGGGTGTGTAGTTATTTAGCAGTTCCACCAAACCCCCCCCCAAACAACAACAACAAACACAATTTTTCTTGTAGGTTGTTATGAGAGAACTTTTTAATAAGAGGCTGTGAGAAAAGGCTGTCTGTTGGTCTTCTTTTTGGGTTTCTGTTTCAGTCTTTTAGGGGTGCAAGTCTGTCTTCCATTTTGTGGAATTGGAAGGCAGCCATTAGTTATCATCGAAGATTGTCTTTGTATTCTTTTTGCTTCTGCAAATTTTTCTTTTCTTGTGGACTTCTGGTTCAGAGATTATAGTCTTCCAAGTATTTTTAATAAAGTGTCAGTGTCTTTCTACTTTAAAAGAGAAAAATTGAAGATGTGGTTATGACCTGATTCAGTAATTCAGTTTAGGTAGTGGTTTTCTACTGTTGAGTGGTAGCCGATGTAATTGGTTTCTGCTCTATGGTCTTATTGGACCTGGATCTTACTTGTTTGGTTTCTGACACGTATTAACTACCATCTTGCCATGTTGATTAATTTGATTGTTGTGTCTCAGATTGCTCTTGAGGAACTTGCAGAAAGAGTTAACGGAGACATGCGAATGGCACTTAATCAATTGCACTATATGAGTCTCTCGATGTCTGTCATAAAATATGAAGATATAAGGCAACGCCTACTAAGCAGTGCAAAGGATGAGGATATTTCACCATTCACAGCTGTTGACAAGTATGATTTTTTATCTTAATTTTTCCTTTGATTCAGTTATGCACTACAATTCATTACGATATGAGATCGCTGTGTGAATCCTGGCTTTCATTTATTTAAGTGTAGGATCTAAACTGCATTCTCCATGTATGACCACAGAAAAAAAAAAGAACAAACAAAGAAACTGCCTGTATACTTGTGGGCAAGATATTCATATGTGATATGCTTTGGTTGAAATATAGATGCACCTGTGTTTTAGACTTTTGGTTGATAAATTGTGAACTGGTTACTTGAATTCCATGTTTATAGATTGGTTTATCTGAGGAGAGAAATCAGGAACTCCGTAGTTAATCTCATCATGTTGAGTATGTTAGCCAAACAGAATGACTTACAAGCCTTGGGACCAATCCTGTCTCTTCAAAAATTAAATGGGCCATGTTCCTCATCACTACCAATTTTCTCCTTTATATGCATTGTTAGTTTAGATTTTCTATCTACTGTATATGGGACTTTTGAGTCAACTGTAACTTCAGTTTTGTTATCTTATGGTACTCATTTTCATTATATCGCTATTATATATTTTATGAGGTTTACATGTTTAATTGATTTATTTTTGTTGGTTATCATTTCTTAAAAGCTTTTATTTTAAACTTCTCCCATTCAATTAAATCTCTTTCAATGTTTATTTGTGTCAAATATTCAGTTATTATTTTTTTTTTGAACATTAGTTAATATTTCTTTAAATCTAGAATTCTGGTATTTCCAATTGTCTCTACATTTTCATCTTACAGCTCATTATAGTTCAGGAATTACACCCCTCTTCTGATTTACTTCCTTCATGTAAAGTCAACTTCTCAGAACCTGCCAATCTGGTCACTAGTACTCTGTCCAGTCACTATTTGGCCTTAATGAGCTTTTCTAGGTAGTAGCAGTGGGTGGAGCGGGGAAGCACCAGTGTGATTTAGTCTTCTAAAAGTTCTAATACTAATGAAAATTATTGTACGATAGACGTGGCATTCTTTTTTTGTCATCATTTAGATTGAGGAATGGAGGATCTCTCACAATGATATATTTGACCAAGTTTGGTTGATCCATTAAATGTGTGACCCTTAAAATTCTGATTTAAAGCCTTCCACCATGTGATGTGCCTTGTGCTGACTTTCTTCAATGCCTCCAGGCTGTTTGGTTTCAATGCTGGAAAGTTGCGGATGGATGAGCGGTTTGACCTGAGCATGAGTGATCCAGATCTAGTCCCTCTTCTTATTCAGGTTTTTCAATGGCATGATACTTGTTTTGGAGTTGTGGCATGTACTAAGATTATTCTGCTTCATAGAGATTCTTTTGATAAGTTAAGATTGAAAGTTAAGATTGTTTTTCCACTTGCTGGCAGGAAAATTATATTAACTACAGGGCAAGTGCGGCTGTTAAGGATGATAGTGGGGTTGAACGTATGAACTTGATCGCCCGTGCCGCTGAGTCTATTGGAAATGGGGATATTATCAATGTACAAATTAGAAAATATCGCCAATGGCAGCTTTCCCAAAGTTGTTCTCTGTCATCCAGCATAATTCCGTATGTTTCTTCACATCCACTCTTTGTGACGAGCACTATTAGTTCCGTATAATTTCATACGATTCTGCTTGTAATTTTTAATTCATGGTATTGTCTTGTACTCTTTTTCTTATGTTATGGATTAGAGCTGCTTTGTTGCGTGGGCAAAGGGAGACACTTGAGCAGGTAATGAATTTCTATTGAACAAGTTTTATAAATTCAAAAGAGTAGCAGATGCTTTCTCTGGACTTGGAAATGTTTTTATGTATGCTCTAGTGATTGACATACATTTGCTGCTTCATTGAAGCCACCTATAACCTGTGCATATTATACAACTGTCTTATAAATCTCCAGTTTTCACAATGAAGTTATGTTCAATTCTTTGAGAGAAGTGTGCAAGTTTCGTCCTCGATTGAATATGTTTAGGAAATTGGTCCAAGTAGGGGATTCATTGTTAGTAGGAATTTTGTTAATATAAATTCATTGAACATATGCTAAGATGCCATGTTTAATTAAGTAGTGCAATAGAGATTACAGCCGGTCTTCATTGTGATTATTCAAGCAAAGGTAAAAAGGCCAAAATTCTTTGGGGCTGCGGTGTCAGCTGTAATGTGGGTGGTATGGATGAAAAAGAAATAAAAGGATCTTTGAAGATTGGTGGTATGGAGTTGGAAGTCTTTGGGACAGTTAAGTTCTGGACATTTCTATGGGCCTCTATATCTAGGGAGTTTAAGGATTACACTATCTTCTCTGTTATTCTAGATTAGCAAGTAGTTGTAGTCTAGGGTTCTTTGTCTAGACTGTTTCGGTGACAGTTGAGCATTTTTGATCTTTTGCTTGAACCGTCTTCTTTACTTTCCTCTGCTTCTTTGTTTTATGTCTTTTTTGTTTTCCACAGTAAAAAACTGCTCCAAAAAAAAAAAAAAAAAAAAGTATTCCAGAGGCTGTTATTCACGCATTGGCAATATTTGACAAAGTTGCCACTAATTCCCTGAATCTTAAACCTTTGGAAGTGTGAGTTGTGATTCATGGCACACCAGAATTATAAAAGTCAAGATGGCATTTTATAATATCTGAGAATTTAGAATTCAGAATTGGGTTGACATACGTGTTAGGTTGAAGAAAATGGAGGGATTGAAGGTGACAAAGATGGGAGGTTCTGGGCCTCTTTTTTCTGGTTCACTTCTGTGTGGCCGTCCTTTCTTATTTGCGAACAATAAGTCTGTTAATCAAAAATCAGCAAACAAACGAGGACGATGAAATTCATGTTTTAGGCCAGCCCATCATCATTATTAAAATTCTGTGACCCTTAAAACGCACAATAAAAGAGATGACCATTATAACTTTTTCCTTCGTGTCATTTGCATTCTGGAAAAGTGATTTCGATGGGCATTGCATTTAATAGCAGGTAGATAAGGATTGAAGTGGAAGATGGGATGGAAAGAAATAGAAGTGCTGGGGGCTATGGTTTCTGAGACATCTAAAGATTGTTTCTCTTGTATTTTAAGGGATGGTTTCTTAGACTTTTAAAGATTATAGTCTCTCTTGTCCTTAAGGGATTGGAGGGCAGCAGTAGTTGAGGAGGTCTTTTTGGCTTCTCTTGTGGGAGTTAAGTTAGGTGGGTTTTTGGTGCCTTTCTTTCGACCTTCTCTTGCATCTCTGTTTGTGGACTCCTTTCTTGCCCCACTTTGTATTCTGTTTTTTCTTTTTTTGAAATGGAAGTGAAAATTTTAGAGAACAAAAGATAAGAGTGGACGGAAATTCGAGCTAGAAGAGGAAAATTGAAGGAAAATGGGGAATGGATGGTCAGTCCCAGAATTAGAGAAATTAAAGGTCATTCCACGCTATGGTGTAATGACTCCTTTACCCCACATTTAACTTCAGTTTAACAGAGGTTATAACCTTTTGCGAGTTCATGTGCTAAATTGATCACTTTGGAAGTTCAGGTACAAAAATGATTCGAACCCGTAAAGTTAGGTACCAATCATGACAAGAACTGAAAATTATAAACAACGCAACTCTAAAGCAAAGAAGAGTGCAAGGAAAGATAAAATTTTGGTTGTTTAGGTTCAATAGGTTTAGTTGACAAGAAATTTGGTTATGTACTTATCAACTGAAGCATGGCATCCAAACAACCATAAAACACTTGGAGCCTTCAGATAACCAAACTTCATTGTTCATTCATTTAACTTCAGATAACCAGATATTGTTCAGTTTAAATTTGTTCAGTTTGCGGTTGCTGCATGGGTTCTACTGTTGTTCATTGTTCATGTAATGTTTGAACGATATCTGGTTGAACTACTGATTCACCTTGGTTGTACCTTCTATTTATTATCATTGCTGTGGAAAATGTTCCCAGTCTTGCTTTCTGTTCCTCACGATTTTTTTTTTTTTAATGGACATGCTATTTGTGCATTGAGGTTTGTACGCATCGTTAGTTGCTTTTCCTTGTTTATTATTCTCTTTTGTCTTTAGTTTTACCAACCAGCAAGTTGGTCTTATTTTGCAGGGAGAAAGAAATTTTAATAGATTTGGAGGTTGGCTAGGAAAGAACTCAACATTAGGCAAAAATCTGAGGCTCTTAGAAGATTTGCATTTCCATCTTCTTGCATCTCGTGAATCTAGTTCAGGGAGGTAATATCTTGTTTTGAACTTATATTCACTATGTATTATCTTTGTCTTTGACTTTTACCATGTCTTGTCCATAATGGTGGTTTTGAACTTTCCCTTCTGTTTTTTCTGTTTCCTTCATTAAACCAAGGCTCTACTGTGTATTTGTTTCCCCCGTGTATACGGTATATTTCGGTTACACATTGCCAGACTCTGTAGATCCTTCTTATTACTCTTTGGCTTGATATTTTGGGTTCGAAGGAATATAAAATGATCACAACGTTCTTCTCAAAAAAAAAAAATGATGACAACGTTGAAAGGTAGTCTGATATACTAGTTTGATTAGAAACGTTGGTTCAATCTAGGTGGGATCAGAGATTGTGAGTGTTGCGTTTGGTCAGTTGTTTCTTGTAAATCCTTGTCAGGCCAATCACTGGATAGCTCTTCTCTGTCCTTTTTCGATCCTAAGCTAAAGTACCTCCCAAGGTACAAGTAGTAGCTTGGTTTATTGATCATGGGAAGAATACAAGCGACTTTGGTAAGAGGAGATGGACCTTCTGGTCGCCTCTCCTAACACTGGTGTGTTGTGTAAACAGGCTGCTGAAAGTTCAGATCATTTGTTGCTACATTTCCCCATTGCAATGAAATTGACAGAAATTGTTTAGGGAGTGTAAAGTGAGACCAGTTTCTTCTGATACCTTATTGTGTGAGGTATAAGTTTCTTGGAGTGGAATTGTCCTGGTAAGATGTGCTATGTTGATCTTAGTTTTAGTGTGGATAAAATGGAATAGGAGGATTTTTTAGCAGAGCACCCAAAAGATTGCTTATAGAAGAGATCTACCTCCTCACCCAGAACCATTTACCTCCAAAAACTAAAAACTAGTATCCTACCTCTCTATGGTCTGTTTCTCATTTACCCCAAACATTATTTAAAAGTTTATTGGGTTACGTGGTTCAAGCAATCTGCAGGAACCTTCCTTTTTTCTTTTTTTATTCCTACATTGAGACTCTAGGTATTTCCTCAACTACCCTACAGGATGCATAATGGGAATAGACTATATGTACTGATGAGCTTATAAGCCTCACAAAAAAGAGGCCAAGCAAGGTAGACCTACTTAAACTCTAGAGCAAAACTATAGATAGATGGGGGTGGCATATATACAAAGATGTATTCTTGTGTTTTTAGTTTTTTTTTTTTTTTTAATTAATTTTTTTATCCAGCATTGACACTCTTAAGGCATTATTCAAATGCAATAATGCCTCTTCCTACCCTGAAATTTTATTGAACTATTTTTTGTTTATTGGTTTGTATCCCTCCATTAGTTTTATATTTTCTATTTTAACCCCTGTTGAAGCTTCTTACTATTTTGTGCAATGTGAATTAATCAGGGAGACCCTGCGAGTTGAATACCTTCCCCTACTTCTGAAACGATTGTCTGTGCCGCTGCGTAAATTGTCGAAGGTTTGAATTTTTGTTCTTGGTTGTATGTCAATAGTAAAAAAAAAAAATGTAATACAGTTTGTGTTGAAGATCATTTGAAAAATGTTTTGTGTGACAAATCATTACCAGGATGAAGCTGTTCAGGAAGTTGTGGAGTTCATGAATACTTACTCCATTAGTCAAGATGACTATGATACTATTGTAGAGTTATCAAAATTTCAGGTAATCCTAACTAACTATGTGGAGCGTCGTTATTGTAACAGTTCCAGAATTTGAATTCTTCTTTTTTATACATTTTTTATGTATCAGGGGCATCCAAATCCGCTGGATGGTGTTCAGCCAGCTGTAAAAGCAGCTCTTACAAAAGCATACAAAGAAGGAAGCAAATCAAGGATGGTACGAGTTGCAGAGTTTGTCACTTTCCCTGGAATGAAAAAGGCTCCTAAGAAGAGGATCGCAGCTATTTTAGAACCATCTGACGACGTAACTGGGGAGAACAATAATGATACTTTGGTTCTAAGTGAAGAAGAAAATTCATCTGATACAGAGGACTTGGGTATGTTTTTCCATTTTCGAATTGTTGCTGATTCATATCTGTCTGCAGAATATTGCTTTGTTGTGGGACTTTTTTAGCTTTAGCCAATTTGTCAGAACTATAAGTCTGCATTTGTTCTGAAGAGTGAGTTTCATGAAAAGGTGTTACCTTTGCCCTGAGCTGTATGATGTGAAATTTTGTGTGGTGAGGATGGCAAGGAATAAGAGAATTTTTTAGGGAGCTAGAGGTGAGGAGGTAGACCATTTGTGGGAGTGTTATTTGGCTTTACTTTGGGCATCCGCTTCTCCTGAATTCAGTGATAGGTCTATATATTCTATGTTGTTGGATTGGAAAGCTACTGTACTCTAGTGCTTAGTGTCCCTTTTCCTTATTTTTCTTTGTATTTTGAGTTGCTTTGTTTTAGTTTTCTTTCAGTGGACATCTTGTCCTCTTTTTGTTACTCTCTCTGTTGATGAAAATTTGTTTCTTATATAGAAGTAAAAAAATAAAAAAAATTGCTGTCATGAATGCCTCATGAACTGTCGTAATGAAGCATATACAGAAATATTTTTCTATTTTCTTTTTCTCATAGGATCCATCTTCAGGAACTTAGGATCTGGTAATTTTCTATTAAAATAACTTGAAGAAGCTAACTGGGTTTCTTATAGTTTATATAACCTATGACATCTCCAGCAGGAACTGACTCTGCACTGAGTTTTAAAGATGTATTATATGGTTTTGGAAAAAATTTGAATCAGATTTCCTTCTGAATGCAGCTCTATTGTTGTTGACTATCTAACTCATTGACTGAGTGATTGGTCTTTTTGCAATGCAACAGAAAGCTCTGCTGTTGGGGAGAAGCTGCAACAGGAACTTCAAAGCTTGAATAAAAAAGGTAGGAAATTTCCGCCATGGATGAAACTAAATTCAAGTGCATATGTTATTTTGAGAAGTTGGCCATGCATGTGTATCGCAGACTGCATTATTTATGCATTCTTGTTGCTATGTAGGAGTGCAAGTTCAATTGGATTTGAAGGGTGCAACAAATCCAAGTGCCAAGAGGACACCAGCTGGAAGAGGTAAAGGTGCTTCTTCTGGTGCCTCTGAGAAAAAAGGTGGCCGAGGTTCAGGGTCTGGTGCCAAAAGAAAGAGATGAGGGGAGATAAAATAAGAGGTGACTTTTCCTCTGTGTGGTTTCCGTCACCTTATATAATCCATGTAAATAGAAATTTCCTCCATACAAGATTTTTGGTAGGTTACTTGGGAGGATGATAGGATCTTCGTTACTGGTTACATTTTCAAACGTTTCGAGGTACATGAATATTTTTTCAGACATGTTTCGAGATATTGAGTAAATTGTGGAAACAATGACGAACTGTGACAGGACTTGTCCTAGATTTCACATTGAAATCCAGAATGGCTCTGTGGGGTTCACTTTAAGAGAAATTCTTCTACCTAAAGGCAAAAGCAATCCTAAAAAAGGACTACCCAGAACAAAATTTAACACTAAAAAACAATAACGGTCATCCTCAAGTTTTAAGAGCCTGCACGCCCGCCACATTCCCAACAAATGGGTCACAACCCTTAAATCATCACTAAATTACAATATATATTGCGATAAATTGAGCATTCTGTTCAAAACCGGAAATCGGTCAGATAAGTGAGTTATTGGGTTAACATCACATGAGTGCGGTCACAGGAAGAGAGAGAGGATCCTGAGCTTTAAACGAGATGGTGACACGTGGATATTTACATCTAATGGCTTAGCTTTTCTCTTTCTATTTTTTCCTCTCTCCGCCGTTCTTCTCTCTTACACACTCTCTCGGCATCTAATTCCAAAAAACAATATATCTGTGTAGAAGAAGCTGGGCCTTGATCTTGGATGTACGGCATACAAGGGTGATGTCGAAAGAGGAAGAGACCCATCACCTCGAGATTCTCAAATCAAATCAAAGAGGAAAACCATCATAGAGAAAGCAGAGAGAACTGTCATTAGAGAGAAAAGTGATTCAATTTGTTGATTGGAGAAACTGATTCAATTTGTTGATCTGATGGGTCTCTAATTCAAAGAGAGAAACTGATTCAATTTGTTGATTTGAGAAAGCAGCAACCGTTGGTATTCGAATGATGATCTGTTCTTCACATGAGAAAAAAAAAAAAAAAACTGGGTTTAGGTCGGATAGTCTTCGTTCCCATCCTGACCTCAAATCTTTCATTTTTTTCTTTCTGTTATTTTGTTTTGTTATCATGTGTATCTATTCATTGAAGCTAAAAGAATTTGTCCATGACTATAAATTGTATTCTCTCCAGTCTTGGATTTGAACGGAAATGAACGAGTGTAGAAAGGGGAGAAAGAGAGAGAGAGAGAGAGATAGAGGTAAACAGGAGAAGAGATTTTTTTTTTGGGGTTTTGTCCATTTACCCCATTTCTAGGGATTTTTTTCCCACTTACCCCATTAAGTTTTTTTAATTCTCTCTTACCCAATACACTCTAAGGGAGTCTTCCCTAATACCCCATTAAGATTTTTTTTTTGTTTTTAATTTTTTTTTAACCATTTTACCCCTCACCCTTTTGTTACTTAGAGAGAGAGAGATAGAGAAAATGGAAAAGAGAGAAATCATAGGAGACTACGCCGGAGCTCGTCACCGGTCGCCAGAATCCCGTCACCGGTCGCCGGAATCCGGTCATCAGTTGCCGGAATCCGGCCAACTTTCGCATGAATCCGGTCACCGGCCGCTGGATTCCGGTCACCGGCTGCCACCCACCGGAAAGTTTTTTTGCCTCCAATAGACGTCTATTGCCCTCCAATAGATGACTATCAGCCATGTATTGCCCCCCAGTAGACGTCTATTGCCCCCCAATAGACTTTTAGATTATCGAAATGGTAATTAATCTTCCTAAAACTACACAAATAAAACTTTAATTAAAGAAAAAAAAAAGGAGATTATATCAATTCAAAACATCTATTGCCCCCTAATAGAGGGGCAATAGACGTCTATTGCCCCCCAATAAATGTCTATTGCCCCCTAATAGACAACTATCAGCCTTGTATTGCTCCCCAATAGACGTCTATTGCCCCCCAATAGGACTTTCAGTTGCTAAAATGAGAACTAATCTCCCTAAATTTAGACAAATAAAACTTTGATTACAGAAAAAAAAAAAACAAGGAGATTATATCAATTCAAAACGTCTATTACCCCCCAATAGACGTCTATTGCATGTCTATTGGAGGGCAATAGATGTATATTGCCCCCAAATAAAACTTTTTTTTTCGTTTTTCTTTGATTATAGGCCTCCTGCCCCATGTTATTTATTAAAAAAAAAATGTCCCAAAAAAAAAAGGACGTCGTCCAAAAAAAAAAGAAGAAGGAAGAAATGGTCGGTCTCAGACGAAAAAAAAAAATTGCAGAGGGATCCGGTCTTCGTCTCCGACAAAGAATCAAAGGAAGGTCCAGATCCAGAGCTTTCTGGAGGAGAGTTAGAGTTCCGGCTGGGCACCCAAGTCAAAAGCCGGTGCCGGTGCTTCGGATCTATGACTCCGAGATCGCGTACCAGGTCTTCAAACAGCTTCTTCGTCGCTCCTCGACTCCGGCCGCCGCGAACCTAACAAACCTCCGACTCCTGCGTTTCTCTTCGTTCGACTCCGACAACCACGTAGCTTCAGATCGCTTCCTTACCGCCGATGAGCTGACCAGGATCCGAACTGTGCAGGCAAAATTGACCCAGCCCAGGCGACTTAGTGCCGACGAGATCCGGTGCGGCATGGACGCCGGCGTGAACAAGGACCGAGAGAGAGAGAGAGAGAGAGAGAGAGAGAGAGAGAGAGAGAGAGAGAGAGAGAGAGAGAGAGAGAGAGAGAGAGAGAGAGAGAGAGAGAGTGGACGCAGTGGCAGGTTGTAATATTTTAATTGGATTGAGGGCAAAATGGTCATTTTCTGTTAAAATGGGCAAGTGAGAACAAAAATCTCTTGCTGAGGTAAGTGGGATAATTTTCCCTCATTTTGGGGCTTTGGGGCTTTGGGTCAAGGACCCTTTTTTTAATTCTCTCTTACCCAATACACTCTAAGGGAGTCTTCCTTAATACCCCATTAAGATTTTTTTTGTTTTAAATTTTTTTTAATACCATTTTACCCCTCATCCTTTTGTTACTTAAAAGAGAGAGAGAGAGAGAGAGAAAAAATGGAAGAGAGAGAAACCATAGGAGACTTCGCCGGAGCCCGTCACCGGCCACCGAAATCCAGTCACAGGTCGCCGGATTCCGGTCACCTGCTGCCGGATTCCGGTCACCTGCTGCCGGATTCCTGTCATAGGTTGCCGGACATGTTTATTACTCCAATAAACGTCTATTGCTCCCCAATGGAGGGGCAATAGACCTATACCCCAATAAACGTCTATTGCTCCCCAATGGAGGGGCAATAGAGGTCTATTGCCCCCAATAGATGTATATTAGCCCCCAATAGATGTCTATTGCCTCCAATAGTCTATTGCCCCCCAATAGACGTCTACTGCCCCTCAATAGATGTCTATCAGCCATGTATTGCCCTCCAATAGCCGTCTATTGCCCCTCAATAAGACTTTCAATTGCCAAAATAAGAACTAATCTCCCTCAATTTAGACAAATAAAACTTTGATTAAAGAAAAAAACGAGGAGATTACTTCAATTCAAAACGTCTATTGCCCCCCAATAGACGCCTGATTCCGATCACCGGCCGTCGGATTCCGGTCACCGGCCGTTACCCATCAGATTTTTCTGAAAACCTCTATTGCTCCCCAATAGAAGGGCAATAGACGTCTATTGCCCCCCAATAGACATCTATTGCCCCAATAGTCTATTGCCCCCTAATAGACGTCTATCAGCCATGTATTGCCCCCCAATAGACGTCTACTATCCCCCAATAAGACTTTCAGTTGCTAGAATGAGAACTAATCTCCTTAAATTTAGACAAATAAAACTTTGATTATAGGGAAAAAAAAAGGAGATTACATCAATTCGAAATGTCTATTGCCCCAATAGAACCTTTTTTTTTTCATTTTGGTCTTCTGCCCCATTTTATCTATAAAAAAAAAAAATAGTTTGGGCACCCAGAGAAAAGCTCGGGGCACCAAATCGTTGTTATCCCCCACCAATTTCCCGTCTACCAGCAGCCCGGCCGCCACCTCCACCATCACATCAACCGCCACACCTTCCATCTGTGTGGGCCGGCTCCCAGCCACCTCGAAGAGGGATGAGAGAGAAAGTGCAGATCGGAGAGGGATGACCGGTCTCTGCTTCCTGTTGCCGGGACGAGTCGAAGGCGAGGTCCAAGCAACCGGTGACGGCTTCGTGCCGGAGAGAGAGAGAGAGAGAGAGGTGTCGGCGACAGAGTTGTCCTTCGACCCAGACCTAGAACCGGCGCCGACGATCGAGGCTTTGACCGCCGGAGCTCCATAGCACCAGCTCATCTCTTGCGCCGACTATCCATACCTGAAACCCGATGAGATTTCTTCGATCCGGTGTGAGAGCGTGAGGGACAGAGGCTGAGTCGTGGAGGAGAGAGTGGCACATGATCTCCGGCAGCAGGAAGCTAAAGAAGTAGCGATTCCAGACCTTGATCGTCAGCGAGAACGAGAGGTCTAGGGTGAGCTTTTCCGACGAGTTGGACTCCGACGTGGTTGAGTTGGTCCGACGGTGGTGGGCTGCGTTCTCTGATTCCGGAGTGGCCATGGCACAGAGAGAGAGAGAGAGAGAGAGAGAGAGAGAGAGAGAGAGAGGAGAGAGAAATATCGGGATTTAAGAGAGGAGAAAGAGTGATGTCGTTGTAATTCTTTAATTGGATTGAGGGCAAAATAGTCATTCGGTGTGAAATTGTGTATGTGAGAACAAAAATCTATTGATGGGGTAAGTGAGAAAAATTTGGCTCATTTTAGTGCTTTTGGGCAAGAACCCTTCTTTTTTTTTTTATGAAGAGTAGATGAGAATATGAGAGAGATTGTTTTCAGTCTTCAAAGAACTAGGGATCATCATGGGCCGGGCTAGGGCCGGCCCTATCCTAAATTTTAGGGCTGTAGGGCCGGGCCGAGCCTAGTCAAAGTCAATAAAATTTATGGCCGGGTAGGGTAGGGCCTAGGCTTAAATATGCTAACTCTTACCCTCCCGAAAAGCCCGAGTCACTAAGGCCAAAAGGGCGGGGTCGGGCCGGCCTTCCAAATAGGGCCGAAATGGACCTAAAAGGGCTTTAATTTATTTAACAAAAAGAAATACATTATTCTTTTGTCCTTAAAATGTGGCTCCATGATCATATAAGCAATATAAGACTCATAGTTTTTTGTTGATCATATTTAATATATATATATAGTGAGATTAACTCATAAGTTATAACATTTATAAATATTAGTTAATGAGGTTATATTTAATTAACTATCTTTCTAAATCTCTAAATTAATTTTTATTTAACAAAGGAAACGAGAATTAAAGAAAATAAATGTTAGGAAATCAATTACCAAAAAAGAGATAAGTTGTATGCTATAGAAAAAAGAGAAATTTATTTTTAAAATAGAAAATATTAGGGCTTAAAAGGACGGGCCTCGAGGGCCGGGCCGGGCCGGGCCGGGCTTGGCCCTAACGGGCTCAAACGGGTAGGGCCGAAGAGCCAGGCCGGGTTTCAATTGCATGTCCCTTACCCTACTCTATTTGAGAAAGGGTCGGGCCGGGTAGGGCTTCGGTCCTATGGGCCGGGCGGGCTTTGGGCGAGCTTAGGGCCGAAGGGCCAAATGATGACCCCTACAAAGAACATAAGAGACTACGAGAGAAAAGTGCTGACTGCTGAGGGTCCTCAATTCGAGAGAAAAAGTTAAAAATAGGGGTAAGACTGGAAAGAATGAAATAATGAAGCTTTTGTACACCATTGGATCTAATTATATCCACGTGTCACCTTCTCGTTTAAAGCTCAGGTGAGAATTTAGCTCAGGAGAGGATCCTCTCCCTTAGATTTATATCACTTAGAGCACCCATCAATGACCTTAAGTCATACCCATAGCACTCATCAACGACCATTGGGTTCAAATTAAAAACGCACAGACAAACATAAAGATCTCAAATCATAAATATTTCTAGGCCGCTAGTATATCCCCTCTCTCTGTGGTGCCTCGAAGACAATCATTGTCACCAATACTGTAACATCTCGTATCTCAATTTACCCGTTTACTAGTCATTTGGACAGTAAACGACAATTACTTTCACTTTTTACTTTGTTTCGATACTTTTAGTGGCCCTAAAAGTTGACTTTTTGTTCGGGTCAAAATTTGAAAAAATGTTCTTCATGAAAGTTGTAGGGGACGTTAAACCAAGCGCGTGCACATGTGGTACGTAAAAATCGGAGTTCGTATACGAAAGTTATAAGCGAAAACAGAAGTTACTGTTCATGGTAATTAGTATATATATAAGAATTTACTGTGGGTAGATCAAATTTCTACCCAGCCATTTCCTCTCTCCTCTCCCCCGATCTCTCTCTCCCTCACGTCGGCCTCTTCTCTTCTTTTTCTGATTTCTTCCTTCTCCGACCGACCCACGACGGAATCCGGGCACCAGCATGCTCGCCTCTTCCTCCTTGTCACATCTATGGTGGTGTTTTACAGTGATTCGGCCGGAGGAGCTCGATTTTGAGCCACGAAGTTCACTGTAGCCGATTGGAACTTTCGTCGATTTTCGGTGATTCCGGCAGTCTCCGGCCACCAAACCGGCGTCGAAGGTTCGGTTTTTGCCAAGGATCATTTTGCCCCTAGCCTTGAGCCACGATTTGCAGTGTGGAGGTCGAATCGACTATTTCAAATTCTAGGGTTCTTCCGTTTTTTCTGGAAAAAACTTCATCGGCCAATTTTGATCACTTACAGGTAAAATTGGAACTTGTTGTAGTTGTGAAAAATGCTTAGATTGTTGAGTAGGTGGTGCTGACAAAGTTTGGTGGCCATTGGATTCGGTGACGGTGGATAGGCCATGGCCTCAGCAAAGATGCATGGGAAGCCCGTGCCCGAAACTTGTTATGGAAACGCGCGGGCATATCCCTTCCTGATCAAATAGTTACATTAGTGAGCATTTCAATCTTGTTGTAAACGAGCTCCGTGATCTAGAGCCACTTGACTTGGGTAAATGAAGTTCACTACAAACCTTCATGTACATTTTGTATCTAGATCCCCATAGAGATACGTAGTGACCACATTTGTAAGCTGCATGTTCAGTTATTCAGAAACTACCAAACTAACAGGGTAGTTGAGTGCAGTGACATTCATTACGAGCGAATATGTCTCATCGTAGTTGATTCCAGGGCGTTTTATGAGAAGCCTTGTGTGAGGGCGTTTTTGCGTTTTTTGGATCTTTTGCAGCAGGGCCCTCTTGATTAAGCGAGACTAGGGCCAAGATTGATCAAAGGTTGGACCTGAGAACAACCTCGTTGTGACCAGCTAGATGATAACGGCAGTGATTGGACTAGATAATAACAGCAGTGATTGGATTGGATGATAACAGCAGCGATTGAAGTTATTTTCACTAGAAACAACAGAGCTTATAGGTGGATATGGTGTGGGAGCTAGATGCCTGAGAGTTTAGCAGAGAGAGAGTTTCAGCAATGGCATGATTTCTGGGTTTTGGGTTAAGGTTGATTGGGAGGAATCGATGGCTAGAGGTTCAGAGATAGAGCTTGATCTCTTGCTTGATGTTTCTGGGTTGTTGTCGTCTCTTTCCTACGGCAGTGAACCCGCCTTTTATAGCGAAGGTAGGTGAAGAAGATCGGTGATAAAGACCAAGGGTTCTGAGCGAGTATTCTCAATATTGGGAAGATGATTCCCAAGCTTTCAAGTTTTGTTTTCCCCATGGAACTAAATGGGTGAAAGCTTGTTCAGGCTATGAGGGTAAAGGTCGGTGGTGTAAGCATAGAGTGGTGAAAATCCCAGATTTTGTGCTGCTGTGATCTTTTGAAGATTTTAGTTCCTCAATTTCTGGTATTGAAACTTGTGATCACAGAGTTAGATGGTTATTGGAAATTGAAACAAGGTCACTGAAGGCATGGATTGGAAAGCTTCTCCATAGATTCTGGTCTCTTACTGGAAATGGTGAAACATCAATCCCATCAGCAGTTTTGTTAGAACGATATTTCTGGTTTGGGGGGAGAAGATGACTCAAATGGGTTTTGGGCTAGGGACTATTTTAATGGACATTGGGTGAGAGAATGGCTCTGGTGGGCTTTAAGCTTTGCTAGGCCTGCTTTCATCTCTCTACTAGCCCATGTTAAGATTTTGGTCCATCAAGCATGAATTTTGGTTCCCAAGTCCAAAATTATCGATGGGCCTCATCGTGACAATGGGTCTCACAGGATCCGTTACCTTCCACACCACATCCCGCCGTATAAGCCCCAAATGTAGCTTGGGCCTACGTGTATTGCATGGTAATTAAGTGTGTCGGCTGCTTTGAAGAGGCACGTTAGTTGTTTGAGAATTTGGGCTTGTTGTATCTCTTGCTAACTAGAAGGCTTCCTTTTGGCATGAAATGGGCTTGCTTGAAGGCCCAACTAGGTTACGACGTTGATGACTCACCTTCTTCACGTGTCACTTATTAAATTTGAACTCGTGGAAATTTGGGTGTCAACATTAGCCCCCTTGATTATGTAGGTCGTGTGACCCTGTCTCGGGCTACATAATCAAAAATCCGGAGACTTACTGTGTGATTATATATAACATTTTTGTTTTTTGCATTGGCTTGCGTATCTTACTAATACGAGCTATGGCTTATCCATCTTCTCACGTGACAACAGATTCTCGTCATCATTGAACTCCTAGTTAGAAGAGAGGAATCATACTTTTCGGTTACTTTCCTTCTAGGGAAACGGCAATGGCGTGTAAAGTCTTTTTCTCTTCTCTTCTTTTCCTTCCATATTTTGATTTGCACAAGACGCCTTTCTTCTCAAGAGTCAGACCCTCGATCTAAGGAAAGAAGGCTATTCTCCTTTCAAATTTCTTTGGCTTGAGAGACTCCATCTCCACTCCCTTACTCTTTTACATAACAAATCGAGTGTGTCGAGCCCATTGTAGAGCCGATTTGCCATTCTTTCTGTGCTTGGTAAGTTTGGCCGACTGCATCTTCTTTTGCTCGGTGTGATAATCTGCATCCTCTATTATCTGTGTCCTTTTCTTCTCTCTTTCTTCTTCTTGATTATGCATTTTCTCATATTGTAGCCTTAGATTGGTTCACGCAATATCAATTTGCTAACGCGATTACTTGTTGCTGCTGTGATATTGCTGATTCGTTGCTGTAATTGACTCGTTGAATATAGCATGTTTTATTCTGGTGTTATCAATTCGGCTGTTGCAATTGCTTGTAGCTTTAACTATACTGATTTGGTGTTGTGATCGATCGCTGCTGTGATTGATTCGCTACCTGGGTGGTACACAAACTGTAAGTATTTCTTATTGCGTGATTAGACATGATGGAGCTTGCTATTAGTTTGCTTGGTTCATCATGTAAGATGTGCCCGTTAGCTTGGATGGGCTATATGGATTCAATAGTTTCAATTTTAGCTTAGCCCTTTGCTTGGCGTGTGATTATGAATTGGTTGAGCATGGAGTGGCCTGGATTTCCTCCTTTTTTTTTTTTTTTTCTTTTTTTTTTGTTGCATTATGCATGGAGTTTTACTGCTGTGATTGCAATGGAACATGAGGTAGCTTGGTATCATATAGTTTAGTTCATCATGTAAATTGCGCCTGTTAGCTTGGATTAACCATGTTGGTTTTAAGGTTTTAATTTTGCTCGGTTTCTTGCTTGGCATGTAATAGTTAACTGGTTCAACTTGATTGCTTGTGAATAGCGTGCTGTGATTCAATGGTTTGGCCTCCCTTCTTGCTTGGCATGATGATGTGCTTTTGAATTGGAGCCCTGAGCCTTTTATTAACTTGCTACCATGTGTTGAAAATACTTTCATGCATGTTCATCAGATCCTTAACTTAAGATAATAGTATGAAAGGGTAGTTAAATGAGTAATGACATGGAGATCGGATAGTTAGGTAGATTGCTGTGTTGATATTAATAAGGCATGTGTCATGTGTGTATTAGTTTAATGCATATAGGCATTAGGTGGTTGTGGAATGCATAATTATGTTTGCTAAATAACAAATGAGTATTTGAAAGGAATGAGATGCTTGGTGATTTGAAATCAATGCTTGGTTACTATAGCTTAAGAGTCAAAGTGTGTTGCGCTTATTTGCTAAGTCGTGGAACAAAGTAAGGGAATCATGTGATCGAATAATTAACAAAAGTAAAACTAAATGAATTGTAACATATAAGTGTGTGTCATATAGTGCAGCAAGCATGACTTTTGTGTTAAGAATGGTGATAAAATACCTGCAACATTGTGTGAAAAGTGAAATAAGAGTGATGAAAAGAATAGAACGAAACGTGTGACTTGATAATTGAAAGATGAGAGAGATGACTTGCTGCTGGGAACAGCAGCAGGAGTAATACTTGTGAGAAAGAAAAAGAAATAAAGTGTGTTTTTTTGAAAAACCATGAGTACTAAATAGCGTGAACGAATAGATTTGGGAGTAAGATGAGTTATAACGAAGTAAGTACTCAGATAAGATAATGCATGTGTGACAAAATAGAGGTCAAAGAAAGCAAGATTGGAATGAGATAGACCTCTTGCCATGATTTTGGTTATTTGCTCGGAGTATATTTTTTGTGTGTGTTTTGCTTGATAAATTTGGTGGGTTCGTCAATGCTAGTCACATTTTGCTTGATGAGGCTCCCATGCATGTTGTAATCTACAAATTAAAATGCATGTAGCTTGGCATGTAAAGTTTCCTTTGCTTGGTTTTGATTTCTTTGTTTTGCTTGCTTAGAGTTGTTTAAGCATGTAGTAGCTTTGCTTGGGCATGTGCTTTGATAGCTCGAGCTTGTGGCTACCTTAAGTATTTTGAGTGATCAATTGAGAGCGATTCGATATTGAAAAGAACGGGCATAATTGCTTGGCATGGTTCTCATATGTTCTGTGAGAGATGCACGACCTTAGGGAGGAGCTTGGCATGGCTTTGCATGTATGTTTGATGCTTATATGCATAGTATCATGCTTGCTTGGATTTTTTTTTTTTTTTTTTTTTTTTTTGCCTAGTATGAACTTGTTTAAGGGCTTGGCGTATTCCTCTTGGTCGTGGATCTCCTTGGCTTGAGCATGAGCTTGGCATGAGCATGAGTTTGGCATAAGCATGAGCTTGGCATGAGCATTGACATGAGCATGTGCTTGGCATGAGCATTGACGTGAGCATGTTCTTGGCATGAGCCTGTGATGAGGCACGAGCTTGGCATTGTGTAAATGTTCTTTTAATAATTCGAACATCATAGGAACTTTGACTCTTTTTTTTTTTTTTAAGTCCTAATACCTTGAATGAGCAGAGAAGTGGTCTTTTGTAGCTTGATAGTGCTTTGCAAGGATTACTTAGCATGTAGTGGTAATGATGAATCATACAACAATGATTGTGCTCATGAATCATCTTTCACCAAGCCCCCAGTATACTTTTCTCCCAGCAAAACCAATATTTTGCATGTAGCACGGCAGTGACACAATACCATAGATATGCATAAGAGCTGTCATGTTTTCTCTCTAGGTTGTGATTTTTGATTGAGCTATGTAACAAAGATTCAAGCTTAGGTCTTTATTTGATATAGCTAGCACATTCCGGCTATACTCGGATGTCCATTGATTACTCATTGACTAATTGATGGCTTGGCATGGCTTGGACTTGTTGAACTAGGATCTAGTACGAATTGCAGCTACTGTATGAACTTCTGCTGGAATTGCTTTAGTACAAGTTTTAATAACTTGTGTGTATGCTTGGTTGATTATGATGGTGAGTTGTTTTGGCTTAGAGAACATAAAGACAACGTGTAATGAAAAATGGTTAGAAGTGTTTATTTTCTTCAAAAATGAAGGGGAAAGACACTAGATGATTGATTTTGATAATGGATAGAATTTAGTAAAGGAGGTGGATTGGGATACTGAAGGGAAGATGGTGCAGTGTTTGGTTTTGATAATAGATATACTTGATTGTCTGAAATCAATAGCATATGGAAGCTTGAATCTTGAATTTGATTGAATGCTTTGCTTGCTCAATTTCCCTGAATTTGATTGACTTTCTTCTGTAGTTAAATTGGATTAGCATGCTAAAGCTTCAGTTTCTCACGTGTGTATTTGAACGTTGGCTTTATTCCCAGCAGTAAAATGGGTCTGCTACTTGTTGATGGCAGAGCTTGTGGCTTGATATTTTAGAGGATTTATTACATATGAAAATGCTTCATGGAATTTATAGCATCTGATCGAGCATGTTGCAATGCCTAGAATCATTGAATGCTTTGTTATTAACGGCAACAGAATGGATCTCCTCTCTCTTTTCTTTTTGCATGTTTAAGGCAACGAAATAGCTTGGAATATTTGAATCGCTTGGATATGATGCCTTGTTTTTCTGAGCTCATTTTAGCATGGTGGTGAGTGGTGACTTGCATGGTTTAGCAACAACTTAATCATGAATGTATGTAGTCTTGGCTTGGTTCCGGCAGTGAATTTTTTTTACTTTTCTTTTTGTTAAGTCACTTAAGCTGTTCGGAGTGCTTAAATTTCTTTAGGCGTTGCTTGAGTTGCATGATGTTTGGTTCAAATTGCTTTGGCATGATGGTTTAGACTTGCTTGATTAGCTTTTTCGTTGTGGAATAATTCCCCATTGCTTGGCTTGGGTTTATTTTGATTGAGCTTGTGATAACTATGCTTGAAAATGTAATAGGCATGAGTTTTCATAAAGGAATTTATTTGATTTGAATCCCTCTATACAAATGAGATCAGATCAATCCCAAATTTTTTTTTTGGCTTTCAGATGGGATCAGCTTGATGCATGAATATGAGGATCAAAAGTTTGGGGTGGATGAGCAAAAGCTTGGAATTAGCACGGAATTGGCATGAATTTGAGTTAAGAGTAGGTATGAGTCTTTGATTGTTTTTTTTTTTTTTTTTTTTTTGAATATCTTGATTGCATTTGTAAACTTCAGCTTCGTTTGGCCAATGATGACCTTGATCACTGTGGTATAGAAGTGAGGCTTGAAGGTATTTTGGAGTAATGAGGCCTGCATTTACTGTGACTTCTTCAAATATTCTTTTTCCTATCAGAATTTTCTCTTTTTGGATGAGATTGCCATGCCTTGATATGAATATGGAGCATTTTCTGATAGGAGCTTCATTTTGGCAATGGAAGAGATAGAAAACATCATGTAACAACCTTAATCACAGCAGTAACTATAGTAACCATGAGCAAGGTCTTAATTACTCAGCCCCCAAGTGTCTTTGCATAAGATTTGAGATGCTATTTTGAAATATGGAGGCTTAGGAATAAGTTCAAATTGGTTTAGGTTCTTCAAAAATGAGAAGGGTAGTTGTAGCACTCAATTGGTGGTTGGAAAAAGCATGCTGTGATATGGGCAATACAGTCTTGAAATTTGATAGCTGTTGCTTTGCATGTTGCTTGGCTTCATTACTTATTAGATACATGATTATTCCACTATAACTCTACAAGCTGGTTTCATATTTGGTAAAGTCATGGCTTGAGAGAGGGATTCTCCTAAAAGAGCATGTATAGATTGACTAGCTCTTGGTACATGGTTTTAGGCTTAATGGAAAATCTTGGTGTTATGTATAGTACTGAATTACTAGCAGTAGCTAAGGGAATGTTAACAACAGCTCAAATTTTGGCTATGAAATTTACTAGTTTGAAAGAATGCAAGGTGGTGCAATAACATGGCTAGGAGATCAGGTGTTAGAGTAGGTTTACTAAGATTTGTGTGTTTGACTATGGTTTTGGGTTTAAAGAAAGTTCACAGCAGCTCATATTTCTGTAAGCTAGCTTGATATTTGGCATAGGCATGGCTTGAGACAGTATTTCTTAGGAAAGAGCATGAATAGATCGATGACTCAGGACTTTGATTAGCTCTTGGTAACTCTTTTTTTTTTTGTCTATCGATGACCCCTTTCTTTGCTTGGCTTTGGCATGATTGAATATTCTTTGCATACCCTTATGATTCTTTTGAAGTTTGATCCAATCTTCGGCATGGGTCTTAACTAACTTGGCTTGGCTTCACTTTGAAGAAGTACCTTCAATTTCACATCTCGATCACAATGTTTTTATAGCGGCTAAGTTGTTGATTGAATGATCATGACACACTTCTTTTGGTTTTCTTTTATAGGAGCATTAATAATCGAAAAATGGAAAACAAAGCTCCATTCCGCCAGTAAATTACAGCAGCTCAGCCTCCAGGTAAGAATGTACAGTGCAGATGCTAGCTTTCTTCGATTCGTATTAATCCCACCAAAAGAAGCTTGCTTGCTTTGTCATTATCAAGTCATTCGAATTGGCATGAGAATGATATGATTGTTTTCTTGGAGAATTTGAGAATCTTCAGCCTTGGATGTGTGATTTGGTAATGAGGGCTCTTTTAAATATTCTAAAGCATGACTACTGATTTAAATGGAACACAACCATCTTTAACAATGGCATGAGGCTTTGCTTGTTAATTAGCTTGCTCGAAAAGGATACTTCTAATTATGAGCTTTTAGTTGATTTAGGAAAATAGTGATGATAAAGATGAAACTTAGTTCTAACTCATTGGTGAAGTATTGCCTAGTTAAGGGTATGGCTTTAGAAAGTGAATTTGTATGGAATGAGGACCTAGTTTAGGACGATATATTTTCCTTGCATGTTGGTTTGTTGCTGTGCTTGTTTTGGTCTGTGCGCAATGTGTAGCCTTCTATTAACATATGCATAATAATAAAAGATTCTAATACTAAGGCTGGCAAGATCTCAGTAGTGGTTATCAGGATGTCTAGCATGTGGATCTTTGATGCTCATTGGAAGAAAAGATAAGCATGGATAGATGAAAATGGGGATGGCTACTTCAGCATGATTATTCAGGAGCTTTTATGTTAATGCTGACTACAGATCAAATGAGGGTAGATAGTTCCTAATGATGGAAATTTTAGAATTTGGTTTTGTGCACTTCTGTTTTTGTACAGAGAAGATCTTTACCTAATGAAGCTAATGGTGTTGAGTGCTTGATTACAAAAAATGCATGCAACCTGCTTGTGTTGTAACAACGATGGCTTGAAGATTGATCTTAGGAGTGTGCCTGTTTGCTTGAGTAACTATAGCATCTGAAGGTTTGGGGCATATTTGAATAATTATTTGTCAAATATATATATATATATACATATATATATATATATACACATTATAATTGCATCATAAATGCCTTTTTCAGCTTTTTAGAATCTCCTTTGTAACTAGTTTATGGTCTTGCCTCAGGTTGGATCGGTATTCCATTGAAGATGAAATGTCAACTTCATTAGTTGATACAAGTTACAGCAGCAACTATCCAGCCCAGACATATTGACATGAATGGCGGTTTAGCATGGCATCTTAGCATGATTGGATATTCTCTTCCATTGACACCAAGAGGACTCTGCTTGTCTTTTGTGTATAGTTTAAATAGAAGTTTTTCTTCTTAATCAAAGTCACAGCTTCTGAACCTTGTGAATTTGATAGGGAGGTTGCAATTGGAAGATGGAGTTTGCATGAGTCACAGCCTAGTTCCATGAGAGGAACATGAAAAGATGTAATTTTTTTTTTAACACCCAAATCTTGGCTCTTTGGAGAAAATAAACCACTCTTGTACTAATATATTTTTCTGATGTATACCAAAGGTTCATAAGAGGTAAGAGAGCAAGAAACTGAATATGGATTTTTCAAAAGTGAAGAAAACAAAAAATGTTTTCCGATTAAGCTTGACTACTTTGCTTTATGCTTGATTGTGTATTGGCAATGTTGTGACATCAAAATCATGGATGGATAGAAGCAAACTATCATCTTGTAATGGAACAGAGCATGAAATTTTTTTATTTTGCTTGCAGCATGGAGCACTGCTGTGAATTTGAGGAAGTCGTGCATAGCATGTTTTTGAAATTCATTAAGCAAAGCCCCCCAAGTTTGCATGATGCTTGAATATATGCTCTTTTATTCTAGGCTTCCAATTACTTTCGCAGAGGAGGATGACTTAAGAATAAGTATGCTGAGCTGATTTAAGCCTTTAAAAAGCAAATGTGTTTGTAGTGATGAGAAGCTGTAAGAGGTAAATGATCTCTAGAATGTAAAAAAAGCATTATGGGTGATAGCAAACAAAGACTGAGACTTTTCCATGTTGCAAGCAAGCTTGACAAGGGTGATATGGTAAAGAATTAGGTAAAAATGTGAAGTGCATTGATGTTTGCAATGACTGGGAGGTGTGTGTTTGCAAAATCATATCCGGCAATGGTTCTTGATCCCATGAACAAAGCCTGAGGGATAGATTCAGATCTACTGCTGTTAGAATATTGTAACTTGAGATATGTTGTTGTGAGGAAGAAGACACCAGCTAGAGTCACAGCCTAGTCCCCAGTGAAGTCGCCAAAAATGTGAGGGCGTTTTTTGGATCTTTTGCAGCAGGGCCCTCTTGATTAAGCGAGACTAGGGCCAAGATTGATCAAAGGTTGGACCTGAGAACAACCTCGTTGTGACCAGCTAGATGATAACTGCAGTGATTGCACTAGATAATAACAGCAGTGATTGGATTGGATGATAACAGCAGCGATTGAAGTTATTTTCACTAGAAACAACAGAGCTTATAGGTGGATATGGTGTGGGAGCTAGATGCCTGAGAGTTTAGCAGAGAGAGAGTTTCAGCAATGGCATGATTTCTGGGTTTTGGGTTAAGGTTGATTGGGAGGAATCGATGGCTAGAGGTTCAGAGATAGAGCTTGATCTCTTGCTTGATGTTTCTGGGTTGTTGTCGTCTCTTTCCTACGGCAGTGAACCCGCCTTTTATAGCGAAGGTAGGTGAAGAAGATAGGTGATAAAGACCAAGGGTTCTGAGCGAGTATTCTCAATATTGGGAAGATGATTCCCAAGCTTTCAAGTTTTGTTTTCCCCATAGAACTAAATGGGTGAAAGCTTGTTCAGGCTATGAGGGTAAAGGTCGGTGGTGTAAGCATAGAGTGGTGAAAATCCCAGATTTTGTGCTGCTGTGATCTTTTGAAGATTTTAGTTCCTCAATTTCTGGTATTGAAACTTGTGATCACAGAGTTAGATGGTTATTGGAAATTGAAACAAGGTCACTGAAGGCATGGATTGGAAAGCTTCTCCATAGATTCTGGTCTCTTACTGGAAATGGTGAAACATCAATCCCATCAGCAGTTTTGTTAGAACGATATTTCTGGTTTGGGGGGAGAAGATGACTCAAATGGGTTTTGGGCTAGGGACTATTTTAATGGACATTGGGTGAGAGAATGGCTCTGGTGGGCTTTAAGCTTTGCTAGGCCTGCTTTCATCTCTCTACTAGCCCATGTTAAGATTTTGGTCCATCAAGCATGAATTTTGGTTCCCAAGTCCAAAATTATCGATGGGCCTTATCGTGACAATGGGTCTCACAGGATCCGTTACCTTCCACACCACATCCCGCCGTATAAGCCCCAAATGTAGCTTGGGCCTACGTGTATTGCATGGTAATTAAGTGTGTCGGCTGCTTTGAAGAGGCACGTTAGTTGTTTGAGAATTTGGGCTTGTTGTATCTCTTGCTAACTAGAAGGCTTCCTTTTGGCATGAAATGGGCTTGCTTGAAGGCCCAACTAGGTTACGACGTTGATGACTCACCTTCTTCACGTGTCACTTATTAAATTTGAACTCGTGGAAATTTGGGTGTCAACACCTTGCGCCATAAAGCGAGATTGCCATATCTTTTTCTCATCACGCTTTCTAACGAAGACTCATTAGTCAATAGGTTTTATTTCAGGAGGTGTTGGCATCACTGGCTCAAAAACCTTCCTATTCGTTAGAGAATCCATCTTAACTTGGATCGCAACTTTCCATTAAGGCCAGATTTCTCTACATTGGCATTCATTCATCAACGGAGCATGGTTCGATATCATCTGACTCAACAAACTCATGCGCAGCTACATTATCAATTATGATGGAGTTTCTACCCCACTTCTCATGTACACTAGTGTAATTTTCATAGAGCTCAATTTTGATCGAGATGAAGGATTTTGGGAGAACACGATTATGTCTCGGTTTGGAACTTGAGCATCGTGTTGATAGATGCTTAGACATTTTGACAAGGTCATACCTCCAAACACCCCATGATCGTCCGTAGTTTTGATCCTAAAAAGGATCCTCTTCGTTTGAAGGATGATGACGAAGATGTGCTAGAGGCGGAAGTACCCTACATAAGTACAATAGGCGCATTATTATACTTATCCCAATGCACAAGACCAGACATCTCATATGTTGTGAACTTGTTAGCTAGATATAGCTCTGCGCCAATGCGACACCATTAGATTGGTGTAAAATATATCTTTCGATACTTGAGATATATGATTGATATGAGCTTGTTCTATCCCTACACAGAGATGATGGATACAGATCCATCACATACCAGGAACACTGCTAACACTGACTTGCGTCCACTATCCCCATTCCAAAATGATAAGTGTTTTGGAAGGTTTTGCTGATATTTGGTATCTCTCTGACCTACACAAAGGTCATTCCCAAACTGGTTAAGTGTTCACCATGGATAAAGACCGTGATATCTTGGATGTCTACAGAACAAACCCTAGTCGCTATATCTTCGAACAGTGCAGAGATAGTTTCTCTTCACGAAGTGGTTCGTGAATGTATATGGATTGGATCCATAATTACGCATGTTCGAAAAATTGTGGTTTGAAGTTTACCACAGATGAGCCTACTAGCATTTAGCATAATGCTGTTTATTTTGAATAAATGAAGCAAGGTTAAATCAAAAGCGACAACACCAAGCATAATCAGCAACAACAGACTCTCCTCAAGATCAAAGTGAACTAGGTTCGATTTGAGGACAATGTGGCAGACTTGCTCACTAAGTCATTGCCTAAATTCCACTTTTGAGAAACAAGTTGGTAGCATCGTTTGTGGAAGTTATCTGAACTCTCATGACCGTTGTCATCAGTGGGAGATGCAGACATCAGGGTGAGATGTCTACATGTATGGTCTCGAAACGTGAATGATGTGTTGTGCTCTTTTTCTCCTTCGACCGAGGTTTTTTTTGTCCCACAGGGTTTTTGTTACTCGGCAAGGTTTTTAACGAGGGAACGAGATAAGCACCACGTTTGGGCGATATAAGGGGAAGTGTTCAAGTAAATCCAGAATATGTGTCTGGCCCAAACTCTAGGTTACTTGACCTAGTTGTAATAGGGTTTAGAATTAGAGATATTCATAAGATATCCGATTAATTGTACGATTATCTTTCCTTGTACAACTTTGATTCTATGTCTTGTAATCCTCTATATAAAGAGGCCCCTATTATTAATGAAAGCAAGACTCAATTCTCTACCAGTTTCAGTTTTCCTTAAACAATTGTCAGTATTTATTTATTGAGAAATTATTATTATTATTATTATTTGAGTAAATGTGGATTTC